>NC_045480.1:47545306-47855392 GCF_009650955.1 Corvus moneduloides | reverse complement strand
ATCTAGAGAACAGGGAGTTTGGCCTGCCCATTTAGTGAAAACCCTTCTGCTTATCAACAGCCCCTCGAGAGCCTGGGAGAGTAGAGGAATCTCTCCTTTCCCTGTGGTTGCTTTTCCAGCCTTTCAGATGATCTGGTGGCAGAAAACTGGACACAAAACTGCCTGTCTGTCATCCTTGGAGAGGGGTTCTGCAGGAAAAGCAATTGTAAAATGAAACCCCATCCTCATGGTTTGAACAGAGCAAAAATTTCAGGGAAACAATCAAAACGCAGGCACACCAGGTTGCAAAGCACCCGTCACGCCCATCCTGCATGGGGAGTGGTGCTGAGAGGCTGAAAAGTGGCTCGGTGGAAACACTTGAGAGAAGTGACACTGCCAGGTCTTGTTTACACAGGGCATTTGCTGTGCTCTGTCTCCATCTCTTTGGAGACAGGCAGGCTTAAGTCTGCCCTGCTCCCCACAGTGGAAGGGTTATCCCACTGTAAAGATGTTAAAACTATCCCATTTATTTTGTAAACTTCTTTACTTATAAATGCTTCCATAACTAAACAAGTGTGGTGGTGGGAAATCTGCTTTGTAATTTTTTTTAGATGTTATAAACAGAGGTGATAAGTGAATGTGGAAACAAAAGGAGGGAAACGTAAAAATAAAATATATTGGCAAATCAGGTCATTGCAACATCTAAAAAAATTTTAGGATGCAGATTGCCAGCCTAGATTTTCATTTTATCTGTTGACAAATAAAATGGACTGTAGTGAGCTAGGGGCAGAATGCAAACACAACCACAGCTTGTAACATTAAATATTCTTTAGGTTATGTGTTAAAATGGGAATAGGGATAAGCTAAATCTGCATTACAGTGAGAAACCAATGTGAAAACAAAACCAAATCTTGGAACTTTGCAATGCACTTATACAAATTACATGGTAATGTGAGAAAAAAAGTATTAATAAACCATGGAATGAATCTGCAAATATAGTGCTTCTGTCCAAGTCTAAATGTATTACCCAAAACAGGCCTATTTTTTATATTTACCTAATCAAGTGGATCTATCTACAAAGAGTGTGTCATCTTTTATTTTCTTTATTCCGCATATTATGATAACTTCAGTTTACGATTAGTCTAAAATGAATGCTTTCTGCATCCCAGCTCTTTAAGTGGCAAACACCTGCAAGCAGACACCACTGAGATTTTTAACAGTACATTATGCAGAGCGGGTCGTACAGTAGTAGGTTTCTGTAATGGTAGCCAAGTGGCTAACCAGTCGGAAGACCACTTTTTTCAAGCCAACAGTGCTAAGGTGCTTTGCAGTCAAGGTGTGTTAAAGCCTGCAGGAAAGGGTGTGGTACACTCACAAAAGTGTGTCTGTGGCCAAGGTGTTCCCAGGAATGTGGGGTGAGTCACCAATGTCACATTGCTTAGTTGCCTGTGACAGGTGACATTTGGTAGCTGCATTATTACTAAACAGAAGGATGAGTGAGCCTTGCTACATGCAGGCACTGAAGTGTGATGTAAGCACCTGATGCTTTACAGAAAGCCTCAAGGAGCACACAGGACTAAAGCTGTAGGATCATAGCCTGATAGAAAAAATAGGCCCTCTGTGCCTGGTGAGCAGCTGTGAGGAGATTAATAAATTTGAAGAGTCTAGCCATGTATTACCCCACTGTAATGAACAGAAATAGCTTTTTAATAATTACTAAGCTAATTTGATAGTTAATTTCAGAAAGCAAATCAGTATCTGCTGTAGTTGAAATTTAATGTTGAGAAGATGTAAAATAAAACTTTTTTTCCTACCTTATTGGGCTTTAGGCAAACTTAGATGGCGTCCTTAGCCAAGGGTAATTCATCCTTTAACTTCAGCTGTGCTACCTGACAGGCAAATGGGAGCTCTGGTGTGTCACTGTCACATTAAAGCCTCCCTGGCTGTACAGAGGTGCTCCGTTTCCCAGGTCCCACGTTGCACCATTCCCTGTGCCACCAAGGAGGCTTGCCACCAGACCTGCCAAGGCTCGTCAGCCACCCAGCACGCTCGCACAACAGCCTCCTGTCAGGACTTCCAGTTCTGCTGCAGCACCTTTTGGAGAGGGAAAACTCAGGTACCTTCGTGCAAGCCCATCACACCTGCGGTGCTGGGGGAGCTGGACACAGATGGCCCTGAGCCCCATGCACCCTGGCTGGGCAGCCCCTGGTGACTCTGCAAGAGCAGGCAAGTCACAGGGCTAAGCATGCCAAAGCCTGCCCCAAGCACAGACATGGCCCGAGGGGATTTGCAAGATTTGCCTCTGCCCTGTAAGAAACATGTGGTCACCTTGCACTTTTAGGGGTCCTCTCTGGCTTCTACACTCCCCAGTTTTATGGGGCCTTAGAGCAGCCAGCACATTGAACCTCACTGCCCAAAAGCCCAGTTCAACCATGGCTTATGGTGCATATGAAGATCTTCCTTCATCCTCACAGGCACAAGGGGATGGTGGCAGCATGGCCCTGACCCAGAGGCAGAGCCATGTGAGTGTCCTGTCAGAGGATCCCCAGCTCCTGGCCCCTCAAACCTGATGTTTTCTCCTGCACATCCAGGCTGCAGAGGTGACAACGAGCACTTTCAGCTGCTGCTGGCCTACTTGCCTTCCAGTACGATGGACCCCATGCCTATTGACATAAATCTGAGCTGAATACAGCCTCAGGCTTCAAGTCACATTAATCCTACTACAAGTTCATACAGTGTAGTGCAGCCAAGGAGCTCAGTGCAAGAAATGGAAGAAGGGGGAGAGAGAACTAAAAAGGGAACTGGGGTGTTGGCACCTGTGCTAGGGACATGGCAGAGACCAGTTGCAGGGGTTCTGACAGTTTCAGATCACCTTTCATTTCAAAGGCAATCCTGTCCATGAGCTGCAACACCTTACCCTGAGACACTGCATAAAAAAGGCATGGATTGGTTTTGCTGTTCAGGGGGTCTTTCATTCTCATCTTCCTGATGGAGAATGAAAGAGAAGAGCTGGTGAGTCACAGCATGCAGGAGGAGGCTCAAGGAGACCTGGTGTCTCTGTTTCTACCCAGAGCCCCTCACAGCACAGCACAGCTGAGTACAGGGGTTACTGATAGAGTAAGCTGAATGGAAGGTACTCTTTTCTCTGAAAGGTAGTGGTTTGTGCTGGGAGCAAGAGGGAGAAGGCCTCTTTCAGCTAGAAGAAGACTGCGAACACCACCAAATCCCTGTCATATGGCCATAGTTCACAGCACTTTCCTGTTAGTTATGGTATTGGGCAAATGGCTCTCCCTTGCTAATGAACAGGCTGAGCTTGCCAAATAGCTGGTGTGGGGAGAAAAAAGACTAATAAATCCCTTGTCCTCTGATAGGTTTATACTGGTCCAAACTGATGCCGGCGCTCAGGTGGCATCTCTTGAGTCCACACACTGATTAGAGGTGTGACCCTGTAACTACTGCCTACACACAGGCAGCTGGGACAGGGAGATGTAAAAGCAGCCTCTGCCTCATGGTAGTCACTGGCCAAAACTGTGAGCCCAGCCAGGCACAGGGGTGTGCTGCCATGCCAGTCCTCTTGGATACCAGGGTTCAGCTGGGAAAAACCCTGCTCCCTGGTTGAGAGACAGGAAAATTTGGCTAAAAGCTGCTGTCACATGAGAAGATTCACCAGGATGAAATGGCAAGGCTTTGTTTTGACTCTGCTGCTGAGTTTACAGGTGACACTGAGGAGAGTTGAACAATCTGGAGACAGAATGGCTTTTTAGGTCTGCCAGAAACAACAGGTGTTGCCTCAGTTTTTCTTTGTCTGCCAAACTCCAAAATCAATTCTTCAGCCAGAAAACATCCAGCCAGGAAAGATGTGAGGTGAGGTGTCTTTTCTCTGCCTTTATATTACCATTGACACTGTTCACCAGAGGTTTAGCACTAAACATGGTGTTGTTTTTCCTCCCTGCCCCTTCTACTCCACTTTGTAATCCCCACAACTGGTTCCTGCATTTACCGAGGAGTTGTGTGTCCTCCCAGGACAGACAAGAGATTGGCTTTAAGTATAGCATCTGTTAGTTATTGTTTACAGTGAAAGTTTCAGCTTTGACCTGCAACCAATGCAATGGCTCTGAGTGTTGGAGAATGTTGAATTAACATAAATCTCTCTGTCATTTCCTTGCGTTCATCTGCTGTACATGTAGGCTCCAGGCCACAAGCTCCAGTGAAGCCTTCAGAGACAGATGGCAAAGGGAGACGTGAAAGACATACACACCCAGTTATGCCAAGCTGCTAAAATTAAAGCTGGTTAGAGCAGTGTGAGATGCCCTGCAGATAGCAGGATGGTGTCTTTTTCCTAGGACCCTTTCACTGGGTAACAATGAAAAGACAACAACTGTCAGGGAGGCCTCTTGCTGCCCTGCCCTCACAGGTGAAAGCCTTATTTGCTTTGCCAGAATAAATGGTGCCTCTCAACAGCAGAAATACTCGTGCCTACAAGTGGTCTGCCTGGCCTTTCACAAGGTATCTGTTGTGGTCACATCCAAAGACCCCAAATCAAGATCGCAGTGGGGCTGTGGTAGATGCTGCAAAGCGAAACACTGGTGCAGCAGTCCCATGCCCTGTCACAATTGCCATGCTGGTGTGGAACAGGACAGGGGTGCCAACAACTGGCTGCAGGTGTGGTCATGGCTAATAGCAACTCAGTCAGCCTGGAAAGCATGTCCTAGGAACAATTTGATCCTTCAAAATCACTCATAAAGGAAACCAAACAAACCCTTGTACAGATAAAGCCAGTTAGCTTTAAAGCTGTCCCAGCCAGCTCTCCGCGTCCTTCATGGGCTGACTCAGACTGTCACAGCCTTTGTAGCCCCACTCTGTGTGGTCAGGGTGGCACAGACTCCTCCTAGCAGCCAGGAGGAGTGAGAGCAGGGCAGGTGACACTGCAGAGCTTCCCCATCCTCTGCTACATGCAGAGCACATTCCAGCTGGTACCTCACAGAGGGCTCCTTACACCTTCATAACTCTGCCCCTGCCAAAAATTGGGTGGAGGGAGCCTAACCCCGCACAGCTGCAAGGTCGTTACAAATGGGAATGCAAATTAAAGCCACCCATTTATGTAAACTACCTCAAAGTACTGAATACAAAACCAGATGCATAGAAACAGAATTGCAATACCAGTTTCAGGCAGGATCCACTGGAGCACAAGATGAATTATATACATATAGGATTTCGAAGGAGATCATTAGGACACACTAAGTTCTGCCCACGTCTTAATGACCTGAATAGATTAGCCTCTCCCTCCTCACTACCTTGTGCTATCTAGCTGGGGATTGACACTGCACAGGTTTTCCCCTTCACTTCAGGCCTTAAAGCAGAGCTTCAGCTTTGGGGAGAGGGCAGGGGGCAATGGTGTCCTGCTGGATCCCAAGGAACTCCCACCACCCTGATGGGGGTTGCTTGTTTGCAGAGACAAACCCTGGGGCCAGTCTCAAAGTAGGAAACAGGCAAAGAGAAAGGAGAGAAAGCCTAGCTGAGTGCACATGGGGTGGGCAAGGAAGGACAAGGGGGAAGAGTGTCTGAAATGAACCTTTCTCTGGTGTTTCTCAAGCATCAGCAGAGGAAAGCGAGAGAGAAGAGAATAAACAAAGGAAAGAAACAATGAAGGAAGAAGTATGATATTAACTGGATGGAGAGTTTAAACCAAAAATAATAGCACATCCAAGAGATGCATGAAGGGCATAGGAGATGCCCTTGCAGCTTGCAGATCCTTCCTTCCAACAACTGCTCCCAGTTCTATGGAAGAATTGTCTGCTGTCCAGTGGGGGAAAGGCTGAGCACGGC
Organism: Corvus moneduloides; assembly: GCF_009650955.1. Lineage (NCBI taxonomy): Eukaryota > Metazoa > Chordata > Aves > Passeriformes > Corvidae > Corvus > Corvus moneduloides. The sequence goes on along the minus strand of NC_045480.1, from coordinate 47,849,587 downwards.
TGCTCACAGCCTGAGCAGGGTTTCCCTGCAGGGCGCGCTGCCCATCCCTGTGCCGAGCAGATCTGCCCTTCCGGAGCACAGGTAAATAATCCCACGCGTGCACGCCTTGAGGCGAGTACATTTTTCCTGGGTGAATACAGTTTTTCCAAGTGATTAAGATAGGATAACCAGGAGTAAGAGACCAGATTATACAGCAGAGCTCACAAATTTCCATGGAAGGCCAGGAATGCTGTGCCACAAGTAAGCAATGCTGTCACCTCTGTTGTTTTTCAAGACCGGTTTCCGAAGGTAATTTTTGGTTTGCGATAAACAGCCTTGGAGTCACTCCGGATTTATTCTCTGTAGATCACCTCCATTGACTGTCCCCTTATCAGGGTGATTGGTATCCTTATGACCCCAAGCCCGTAGCCCTTGAGGGAGCTCTCCTGCAACCACAGCAAACACCTCATCAGGTTTCCTATGCCCTTCATGCAGCACACTCTGGATGGCTGCATACAAGAGCCCACCCCAAAACTGTGACTCCTTGCAAAGCAGCAGAGACCTTTGGGTAGGGCAGACCTAGGGCCAATGTTAGCATCACTTAACCCAAGCAGGCAGGTTCAGATGAAGCAACCTGACACAATCTGTGTTTTACCTCTCTCTGTGCCAAGAAAAAAGTGCAGCTGTTTGAGTTCCCATGGCATTTATTTCATACCCTTTTATCCTAAGCTCTGTATTCTTTCATGTAATAAACAAATCACAAGTCTTGTTTTTCATATCTTTGCACATTAAATTTCTTTCCAATTCTTCTTATGCTTGTCTAAAAAGTGCCTAGCCAACTGCTGCATTAAACAAAAATTAAGTCAAGGTTGGGGCTCCTGTCCCTAGAGCCCTGAGGTTTTACAGAGCTTTCTTTGTGCAGCTTCTATTTCTGTCTAATTAAGCTATCTAATTCTCACAGGTTAAGCTATCTAAACTGACTGGGTACTAAAGCATTTAAAATGTAAATGCACTGAGCTTTAATCACAGTCTGCAGACCACACCTCTCTCTCCATCTGTATGTATGTGGGAGCTGTTTCCTTGCAATTTCTTGATGTTATGCCTGCATCTAGTAGCATCTCACATGCCACAATTACCAGAGTGTGCTGGAGTGAAGGACAAGGTGTCCAGGTGTATGGAAGTAAAGCTAAAGGTGCAGCTACAGCAGCTAAGTTGACCCTGTCTCCCCTCTGTGTCCTGCTACCCTCACTGCATCGACTGTGTTGGTACCCACACTGCTGGCTTGTCCTTGGTCAGGAAACACTGCTGCCAGCATGAAAGTCAGGGAGGGGAACAAAGGCAAAGACACAGCTCCCACAGTAATGTACTTCAGACAAGTGAGGGCTGCCAAGCTCTCCTCCCTCCCAGTACCTCACTATGATATTCAGAAGTCCTTTGATTTTTACCTTTGAGAAAAATCCTTACAGAGGGAGTATTTCCAGTCTGGCACGATGTGCCCTGGGAAAAGAAGATACACTAGAGTTGTTCTGCAGCTCTGGCCCATAGGGGTTATTGGGGAAGGGTGCAGTGAGCCTGATGCAACCCTGCAAATCCCAGCACTAGGCAGTCCAGGGACTTCCCAGGCCATAGGCAGCATCTGCAGCAGCAGCTCTAACAGGCCTCCATAGTCTGCTTTCTCATTAATTTGCCTAATTGCTTTTTGAACCAATGTATAGTTTCAGCACCTGAAGCATCCCATGGCAATGAGTTCCACCAATTAATTATGGTTGGGTGAAAAAAAGACTTCCTTCTCTATGGCTTAAAAAAATTCTGCCTGATGATTTCATTTAACATCCCTCGGCTCTTGCCTTACGAGCAACTGCTGCCATTCCTTCTCTGTTCTTCACATTGCAGGCCTGTTACAGCCTCGAGTCCTCCCTCTTCTAGGCTAAATTTGACTGATTCAGTCTCTTTTCATACAGAAAGCATTGTGCATCTCTGATCATTCCTGTCATACATCTCTCTGCCTTTTCCCATTCAAGTACAGCCTGATTTTCAAGAGTGCCACACACCCACAATCCCAAGGTTGCTCAGTAGGAACCAAAGGCACTGTGCCCTGCCTCCTTTAAAAAATCATACTTGCTGCTGTGGGTTGTGCTCCAAAACTGACTGCAGCCCTCTCAGCAGATGTCCTGGAGGCATTCAGCACTAACCCTGCGTTTAGCACCATGCCTGGCTCCCAGGGCTTCTGCAGACATCAGCTCCAAAGTGCCAGCCACGGCCAGCTCTGGCACTTGCTTCCTGGGGCCTCTGTCACTAAGCCCACAAACAAGAGGTGACTGCCACAACATTTGTATTTGAGATCACAGGGACAATAGAGGTAATATGTTCACTGAGCAATTGTGTTACCTCAATGAAACATTTATAGATGCTTGCAATAGGAATATTGCAGATAGGATGAAGAAATTACCTCAGACAGGATCAAATATGCAAAGCTAACTGTAGCTGTGGACTTCTCCCACAAGATAAACAAATGGCTAAGGCCTCAAGGAAAATAGCAGGAAAGGGGAATCCTGGCAGGTTATTCTTGTACCAGGTATTGTTTTGCAGGGCTTTAGTAGGAACTGCATCTGGGAGTCCCAGGATGGCCTCACCCCTGCCTGCCCGCAGGAGCCCTGCCTGAGGGCAGCCCTGCTGCACCCCCACTTCCCCAGAGCCCCTCACCCCAAACCCTGCACACCACGGGCAGAGCAGGCTCGTGCCTGCTTTGTGTCAGCAGTTGTTTGGAAACTGAACAGGACACAAATATAGGCACAGGTTCTGAAAGGAGAGGGGGAATGTTTACAAGAGCCCAACACTTAAGATGACTTCTCTTGCTCCTGAGATGCAGAGGTGATTCCAGTGTTCCATCCCCTCCAAGACAACCACAAGGAAGAAAGACAAAATTTGGGGCAGAGAAAAAGCTATGATTCAAAGCACTATGCCCACCTCTCTGCATCTCTTGGGATAACAACCCACCAATTGCTTCTCCAGGCACCACAATTCCCAGGGGCCTGCAGTGGGCCAGCACAGAGATTATCTTTGCCATCTCTTGGCATTTTTCTACTCAGTATATAATCCATCTTTCTTTTAGTACTCTGTTTTTCTTAAACAGCATTGCTATTCCCTTCAAAACATAACTCTGTTTATTCAAAACAAGCAAGGGCTGGTACCACACCATGCCAAATGGCAACCGTGTTGCTGCTGGGTGGTGCTTGACAGCGCTGAGCTGCAGGTGACAACTCCTTTTTCCACTCAGTGAAATAGGCAAGGATATGCCCATAATAAACCACCACTTAACTGTTGAGGCAGAGATTTTTTTCTTTGGTTGTCAGCATGGATTGCAGTCTGAATATTCCTTTTCTTTATCAGAAAGCATTTACAGACATTTCCACCGTTCCTTCTCTAAAGTTATTCTGCAAAGATGAGTGAAACAATTAAATTGTTGGCTTAGCAGGAGTGAGACAGCTCTTCTTTTAAACAGGGGACTTTGATTGCACCCTGTAACTTCAGCTCTTTAGAATATTCACTAGACAAAGTAATTTTCCTGTCTCTGAACCATGCTAAGCTGTCAGACTCCTTTTCTGCGAGCAAAAGAATAGTGCAGCATCTTCTCCCCACACAAGTGCTTTTTTCGGAAAAGAAAAAAAGAAACAGAAAAATAAAAGGAAAAAGAAAAACACCCCCACTTCCCCAGTGGTCACTTTGAGGCAAGAAGAAAACTGTGTCTGATCATGTGAAGCCCCAGCACCAAGAATCCCTCCTAGCAGGATTGCCACCCCAGCAAAGCCAGCCTCACCTGGGAGCATAACATCAGGAGGCTCATTTAGCAGCTAAAATAACCCACCCTGCAAACATTCTTGCATTTAATTTTAAACAACAGTGGGGCTGAAATTCAGCCTCAAACAGGATGGGGGGATGTGGAGGGTGAGGGATTGGGGCAGGGCAAAAGATTACCCAGAGCCCTCCCTTGCAACCAGCACAGACACTGCCCATGTTGTTTGGTTAATTGGGGAAACAATGTCCTCTTTCAGGGGCTGCAGGTGGCTCGGGCCGTTGCAGAAAAGGGACATTATGGCTTTCTATGATAGCGTGGTTGAAAGGTTTGGAGCCTATGTACAAAAAAGCCTTTGCTGAGGGTATTGCTGCTGCATCAAGTATCAATGAAAGCTGCATCTCTGCTGTTATGAATCCAATCACCACAGAAAATGAATGGGAGGCATTAAGAGTAGCAAAACAGTATTTCAAGCTGCAATGAACAGCATCCAATTCATCAGTGAACAGCAGGCTTGGGTCAGTGAAAGAATAGTTCTGATTGAAAGAAATATGGAAGAGCCTTGAGCAGTACGCAGGAGCAGATGTGTGAAAGAAGTAACCAAAACTACAGGCACTTCTGAGGTCTTCTGTAGAGCCTGCTCCGAGCAAGGCAGTCTGGCCGGGCGTAGGGTCTGCAGCTCCCCACGTGAACCAGTTTACAGGGCCTTTAACATCACCACTCCCTTGTCTTTGGAAATAAGCTTCTCTAAAGAAGAAAAACAACCTGTATGTGCAACAGCACTTTAGCTCTGCAGTTTACCTCCAAATGTCATGGTCAATCTTTTCAAGGCAAACTGGCATGAAAAACACGATGGCATTATCAGCATTTTTGCAGTTAGGCGAAGTAAGGGCATGTAGTAAAGCCAGAAGCAGAATTTGGATGTCCCAGCTTCCCATCCTTAATCCTGACTCTGCTCCTCCACCAGCCCCTGTTCATTTCTAGGATGCTGCAGTGATGAGCGCTGCAAAACCCAAAAGCAAGCCCTGCTTTTTCTCCACCACCGCAGCAGGACAGCCCAGCCTCAGGCTGTTATTGGTGAGTGCCAGGGACCCCTTGTAGGACCAAACACCTGCTTGTCAGCAGCCTCAGCCCAACTTGCCCCCTTGCCAAGGCTCAGCAGGCTCTCTGCAGTCTTTTCGTAGGTGAGCGGGATGCATCCGCTGCTGGTGAGACCTTGCTGAAGGCACCCTGCCCACACCTACTGCAAACTAAAGGGAGGCCAGAAAGGCCATGTTCTTGGCAGGGAGTTAACAGGGACTTGAGCTCTTGGCCCAGTGGCTGCTAGTCCCTGAAATGCTGGGATGCCATGGGCTGAACCAATGCCAGGACATGTCCCTCCAGTTTTGCACTGCTTTGGTCTGCACACTGGACTTTTACCCAGAGGTTGCTCTGGCTGACCTCTCTGTAGCAGATGCTGTCTTCAAAGAGCGGTGACACAGGCATGGTAAGACAGCTGATAAGGTTTGATGGCTCTTTATTTAGGGGAAATCCTCCTGATGATTGCCCAGGGCAAATAAGACTCAGAGGCTTGAATTCCCAGAGGAGGCATTGATGCACCAGATCAAAGCCTGCTCCCCAGCTGTCACCACAGAGGCATCACCTCCAGCCATAACAGGAGGTTATAAAAACAAGGTCTCTCCCTGACACATCCCAGGCTGCTCAAAGAAACCGGCTCCAAAGGGAGGAAGGTGAGAGAGTCCCGGCTACAAGTGCACTGTGGACTTCGAGTGCCAGGGGCAGGCTCCCAGAAACACTGTGAGATGGGGGTTCCAGCCCCAGGAATGCACCAGAGCCATGAGGAATCTGAGCACATGTTGTTTGGCTCTTCCTATTTCTTGCATTATCTCCTGTAGGCAGAGATGCATCTGTTTGCTTTCACTGGTCACTCTCACACAAGGGAGCTTAAATCCAGAGCACTGTGAGACTCGAGTTATTAGAAGTTTTGGGAGATAGTTTTTAAACCAATGGGGGCATGGGGTCCTGCTGCTGGCAGGGTGATTTCTCTCAAGTGGAGGCTTTCCAAAAAGCCTTGCCACTGCTGACACCTCATAAGGAGCTTGACTGCAAGTGGGCACAGGCTACATCAGCCCGCTTGTTGTAACAGACACAGGATTGTCTTGCAAGGCACTGTGTGTTCTCATGACAGTGGCTGCCTGTTGGGAATGGGTTGCCGGTGCTGCTGGCACAGATCATGCCAAGCCAGTGTCAGGAACAGCTGGCAGCCCTGTGGAAAACTTGCCTAGTGCAGAAAAGGCCAAAGAGTTCTGTTAGTTGACATTGCTTTAATAATTTATATCACATTTTATAGCTGTTGAAGTTACAACTCCTTCAAGGTACTTCAACATGAAAGACAGCAAGGTCCCTGCCTTGGAGACCTTACAGTCTAGTACAGACAGGTAAACATAACAAGTAGAAACATTAAACTTTAGGTAGGGAGTGGGGACAGGTTGAGGGAGTATGTATAGAAATTATCTTTGGCACATCAAAGAACTGGAAGAAGTCCATAAGAGGAACCTTTAGGCTATTTATGTATTTCAGGTAGCAAGATAAGATCATGAATAATGAGTTCCTGCAACCTCTTTGCAGAACCAGGACTGAAGCAAGGCTTACAGAGACACTTCCCTGCAAACGTATGGTCTGTGGAAGGGGAACACTGAATCATCCCCAGATTTATTTTACATTGTTGTCTTTTAACCAGTAACGAGAAAAGAAGTAAAAGGCAGCACAAGCACCACCAGCATCCTTCCAGGTGTTGGTCCCTGTCTGTGGCTATATGATCACATTGTTTATTAACCCAGCAACATCCTTAGCATCTTTTTCTTTTCTTCTTTCTTTTCACCACAAACTGCTTTGTCTGAACTTCCAAGCTACCTACCTCCCCAAAACACCCTATTTCAAAGCCAAAGTTCCCGCTCTGTAATCCTGCCCTCCCTCACCATATTCAATCCATGCTGTCTTCACTGAATCATTTCTGAAAGAGGGAAGTTACACATCAAAGAGTGGAACAAGTAGACCCAGCTTCAACAGAGCTCACTGTCACTTCATCTCCTGCAGCTGGACAGTCAGCACAGGGACCAACCCACCAGCACCTGCCAGCACAGCTTCTCTGGATGGGGCAAAGGAGTCAGAGCCTTCCCTTACAGCCTTTCAAAATTACAAAATATTGCAGAAACACACCAGAATTTCCTGGGTGGAACAAAAAGGCGGATAACCCACTTGTGCTACACTGTCAGGCAGTGGGAGACTCAGGGCTCCAAGCATCAGAGACAGCTTGGGCACAGACCAGGAGGTGTTTCTAGATTTATTCTCACTTCTGAGGGCTCTCTTGAGCAGACACAGGACATGAACTCCTTCCATTTCGATGCAAAAATGTATCACCCAAAAACCGACAAACATATGTAGCAGCACTGTAGCTGTTCTACTGCCAAACAGATCCAGCCAAGACATTTGATCAAATCAGAGAGGAAACCTGTGGGTCCAGAGCTGGAGACCCTTTTCACCAGACTGTTGCAGGTCTGCCAGCCAAAGCCCCATAGCCATGGTGTGGAGTGCAGGAACAGCAAAAAAGCAGCTCCTGCCCACCCTGCAGCTCCCAACTCCTGTGCTGTCTCTCTCTCCCTGCCAGCCCCAGCACCACAGCAAAGAGCTGAGTGAAAAAAGTGGTAACTTTTGTTTTTGAGGTGTTCAAAAAAGAAAGTGTTTAAATTAGAAGTGTTTAAAAAAAGTGTTGACCAACTGAAAAACAACCTGGTGAAAAGCATTATTTCTCAGACAGATAAATCCAGTTCATCCTGTAACAGCTCCTGTGAGCAACTTGTCATGCTCCATTCTTAGTTAGCCCCTGGGCAACTGAGTTAGGACTCTTCTACTTGGTGGCAAATAATTGCAAGAGATTGCCACGGTTTGGGGTTTTTTTTCTCTTGCTGTTTGTTTTCTCTTGCCCAGTTTATTGGTCGCCATCTCACCTTGGTTGCCATGAGTCAAGGAGCTTGGTGGCATGATGGTATTTTTGGCTGGAGAAGGCTCTTCCCAGATAACTCTGCTTCCCCACAGCCTGACCTCAGGGCACACGTAGGCAGAGCCATGCAACCCAACAGAATCCAGCCACGATAAGGCTGGGGTGGTGAAGGGATGGACAGGGCGTTTGCCTTTGCATGGCTGGGGGCACACAGGGCTAGTGAGAGGCTGCCTCTGCCTTAGCCACCCAATAAACTCTGAGATAACTGTCAAATTTCTTTCTCCCTCCTTTCTCCACTTGTGCCCCCTTCAGTCATCACTGCCAGAGACCTGCTCTCCTAAATCAGCCCAATGGGACCTCCCTGCCCTTGCAGCTCTCCTGATACCTCTCCCCACCATGGTACCACCCACAGGTTACACAAGCCGGCATACACCTCCCTTCCCATCCCTTCTGCTCACCTACAGCAAACACCCCCTTGTTTCCCTTCTGTTTTGACGACTTATCAAACTGCTGTGGCAGAGACAGATCTCCAACACCTCCTCCTCAGGCATGTGGATAACAGAGACAGGAGCAAGGACAAGGCACAGCCTCCTCTACCCCTGCAAGCAGCTGCTGCTATGTACAGAGGGCATACAGATTGCCAGACATAAAGTATTCCACAGTATATCTCACAAGGAGTTACAAAAGGCTTTTAAGCTACCAAATGTTCTCTTTCCCACTTATTTGGCAGTGGACACTATAAATCCATGGTACACTGTAGACTGCAGCTCTCTGAGGATGGGGTCGTCTGCTTGCCCTGCTGGGCACAGAGCCCAGCACTTTACGCAGAGCCATCCCCATCCCTTCCAGGCTCCTCTGCTAATTAGAAAAAGAATTAAAAAGCACCATATAAGTGAGGGGAATCACCAGCCTCTTAAAGGCAAAGTAAACAATCAGAGAGAGAAAAAGTTTCTAAGTGGGTTGGCCAAGAGAAAAGGATGTTTGTTGTACAAATAAAGTGAGTGAGAGCAAGACTTTCCAGCCTGACTGGTGAAGAGATCTATAAATCAAGACTGGAGCTCCTAGCCATGTATATGAATCAATTAAAGCACTCAATGAATCATTATTTTCAACATAGGCAATCAGAAACAATGGTTTGATGTTCAATTGATTTCTCATTTGTCTTGCTCCCCTGAGTAATGATGAACAACTCACCACTTACATGGTGCATGCCTCAACCCGACTGCTCCTGGAGCAGCTTCTTCTTCAAGGAATCACACTGGGCACCTGCTCCTACCTGCTGACATTTCATACCACTTGGTCACTACCTGCTGATGCCTTTGGCTCCACTTGTCTCAATCATCTCATCCCCTATGCTCTGCCCACCGTATTCCTCCTCCTTCTCTCTCTCAAAAAAAAAAAAAAAAAAAAAAAAAAAAAAAAAAAAAAAATTAAATAGCAAAGCTTTGTTTCCAACATGCGGCAGTACAGCCAGATTCTTCACTAGGAAGCATCAGGATTCTACTTGTCAAAAGCTCAGAATATCAAAAACTACCAGAAAAGCAGCACAGCTCTGTGATATAAAACAGTCTGAAGAAAGGAGGGAGTCTTCAGGATATTTTCTATTAGATACCATAACCATACACATTTCCTTCAACCGAAGTGCCTTCACATAAAGTAGACCTCTATCTCGTATTTTGGACGCCTCATGGTACATTTCACTAGTTAGACCCAGGTGCATCCCAAAAGGAAGCCCTCAGTTCACATGCTGGGCTATGCTGCAGTCTCAAGCAGTTAAGACATCATCTGGCAGTGAGGAGTCCTGCAGTCACACAGTTAACTTCAGGGTGTGCCATTCACATGGCCCCAGCTAGCCATCCTGAAACAAGACAGCTTGGCTGTGACTGTTGACTATTCCTAGCAGATACAAGGCACCTCTGGGATGGGCCAAGAGGAACACAAGCATAATCCTATTATGACGAGTAAACTGATAAAAGACAGGGCAGAAAAAAAATATTGGGGCACACTGAGCTTTCTCATCCATGAAAACAAAGTGCTTGCATCCAGCTTGCAGAGCTGAGCACTGATTTGGGGGCAACAGATTTGGGGGGTCCAAGGCCCCAACCATGCTCACCTGTGTGCTCCTCTGTGGGGAGGGCAGAAAGCAGAGGAGGGAGCTATACTGCCTCCTGTGCCTGGCAGGACTGTAGCCTTGGCTTGGTCATTGCTAAGTATCAGGGATGTATGACCTGTGCGTCACCTCTGTCGGCCTACAGTCACCCTGGGAGCATCCCCTCCCCGAAGGATCTGCTCCCTGGCATGAGGCTCTGGGGCTCCCTCCAGCAAGCCAGGCAACCGACCAAGAGGTCTTGCTTCTTTGTCTTTCTCCAGCCCTGTGTAGCTCTTCAAAAATCATTTATGGCCATATTTGTGCATAAAGCAGGCCTGAGAGAGCTGTGGGATCATAAACAACTTGTTTCCTCTGTGCTCAGAACATTTCCAAACACTTTGGCTTTTCAGCCACTTCAGTGGGGAACATCTCAACCCCCCTCTTCCATTTATAGCCATAATTCAAAGATTTTAGCTCCTTGCCCACCTCCTCATCTCTAAAGCTTTCAGAGAGCATGGACCACCTTGGGGAACCAGCAGCCAGTGCGCCCTTCCATCCCCCGTAGGAGTGAAATGTGGAAAGCAGCAACTACCCCGCACCCCTTCTCATGCACACACACTCTGGCTTTTTAAAGTGGGCTCAACAGAAAAATATCAGAATTTTCAAGATTACCCAACATGCTGCAGGGAAAGCTGTTGAGACACCTCTCCCAACGTGCAAGCCTTGTGTCATTTGCTGCACTTGGGCAGCACCACGCACGCTGTGGTTATGACTCAAATGAGCGAGCACAGCAGCTAAGGAAAGTCCTTTCAAAAGGCTCCAGATTCACCTGCATGGAGCAGGCACGTTCAGAGTTCACCAAGCCTGAATTTGATGTTAGCTGCCTGATGTCATCACAATTGCAGTTCACTTCCTTAAAACCCTGCAAGCCAGAACAGAGCTGGTATTCGCAGAGGCCGTGCAAATCGTGCCCTTGGTGCTCCAGCCCTGGCTTGGGCCATGCCCAGATGCACCGTTCCCCAGCAAAGTAGCTCTCCTGGGAAAGGTAGAGAGGCTTTTACCTGATAGTTTCCATCTTACCTACAAAATCATTAGAGAGCTTCTCAGGTCATGCAGTGCATCCCACAGGCTTCTTTGTTCTAGTGTAGCAGCTCATCCCTTTTACTAACTAAGCAATTCAGCTGCCGTGAAATCAATAAATGAACCAGAAGCTGAACAGAAGAGGAAAACAGCAGGCCAATTTTCACAAGTGTTTCAGGTGTGGTGCTTGATACCATTGGACCAACCTGCTGCTGAGAACCACCACATTCATCCTCATTTGAGATTTTCACAAGGCTTTTCCATGATGTAAGACAATATCAGGCCTGGGGAAGGGAAAATTAATGGATGTGAGCTGGGTGGTGCTGTTTGATGGTCTACAGTGAGGAAGTCCCTTCTGGGATCATTTTCTTCAGTCCTATCAGTGCTTACCCCAATGATTTCATTATCTAACCCGTGCTTGTTACATGTGGTTAGCCACCAACATACACCTAACAGAGTCAAGGAATGGAAAGCAGCTGCCAAAATACTACTTTGGGGATTGTCAGCACTATCCAATTAGCACCAACACGTGTGGATACCTTGCCCAGGAAGAGGGATGATGGCCAACACTCACAGTTCAAGGAGTGAATATGTGCAGGAGTTGAGCCCTGCTGACTGCTCCTCGCTGCCACCCACTAGCTTCCCACGCATGCTTTAGAGCCAGCAGATATGGCATCTGGAAACCCCAGGGATCTCTGGGAATAAATTTCCTCCACTTTCTCCTGAGATCTGAACTCCAGCTGACAGCAATAGCAGCAAGAAACAGCTTTGAGCTGCTTCATTGTCATAGATGCAAATTCCAACTTCATCAAATCCACCCCCCACTCTTTCTTAACCAAAAAAAAAAGAGTTGATTTTTAATTTTTGTAAAATGATCTGCCTTGTACAATTTCAAGATGATTTTAAAAAGTCTACCAATTTTCTGCATTGGTTTTGATTTTAGAAGTCCATGCATTTAAAATAACTAGCACTTTTTATAGCATTTAAAGATTTGTCTTACAAGATGGAGCACAATGTTATTTTTTATATTTGAAATCAGGAAAGACCACTTGATGGCTGCTCAGAAATCAGCACGTTCCTAGAAATAACAACAAATTCAATGGAAATGGAAAACTGCCACAAATTAATTTTTTAGAAGAGACAAAAGCACTTTATTTCAGCTGGAGAAAAACTTGAGTAAATCCTTCAGCTGGGTTTGGCAAGTGAGTTTGAACCGGTATTGCAGTAACTCAGCTCCATGGGCTGGACACAGTGTGCAAAGATTACATCATCAGACTTCACGTTGTGATCACTCAAAACAGGCAGTACCACTTGGAGGGTCATAAAAGGAGACGAAAACAGTCAATGCTAAGAGAGTTGCTTAAAGCTAAGTCCTTTGTAGACCCTGTGCCATATCATTCCTCCTGGCCTTACAAGCTTTGTTATGAAAGCCACTTCAGGTCAATTCTTTGTATATTGCAGTATCTTCCTTTCTTCTTTCCTTTCTTCCTTCCCTGCGAGAAGGATCTTTGCCGTGTTTGGTCCTGTAATGTTGAATCACATGCCTGATTAGGTCACCTGAAAGCTCTTTGCTGGGATGCCATGTTCCTGGCTTCAGGAGCAGAGTTCCACGTGACTTTATCCTTATTCCGCTCAGCAGGCAATGAGATCATCCTTCTGGTGGCCCAGGAATTGTTGCAAGTCCTCTCAGGCTGCAGTGATTCATGGGGAGGCTGCTGGAGGTGGCTTTGGTGGAGCATGGCACCCGTGACTCACCGCAGTGCTGGATAAACACCTGCGCTGGCAGGGCGCTGGCACCGGCTGCAGCAGGGCTGGTCCCCAACAGCAATCGCAGAGTCCTTCATCCCTCCGCCCCACTCCAGCTCCAGAGGGTGCAACTCCTTCGGTTGCCATAGCACGGGACTCTGCAATAACATCAATAAAGGAGAATGACCCGAGATGAGGGCACCTGTTTTATAGTCACCTTGAGGCACTGCAGCAAACATGTTGTGCTCAACTGAGAGACGTTTCACTGCCATAGCACAGGGACCAGGAGCGATCCGGGAGCAGCACAGCTCACGTTTGCTCAAAAGAAAAGATTGGGGGGAAAAGGAAAAGAAAAAAAAAGAGTTCCCTCTTCTAAAATGCACCCTTAAAATAGAGAAAATGGTCACCAGTCAAAAAATGGTCAAATGAGAAGGAAGTGGAATAGCTGCCATTTAATCTGTAGGATAGCTCAACGTTTCTCATCAGCTTTAGTGGAAGGAAAGGAGGGAAGGAAATCCAGGAGAAGAGGGGACAGAGTTCCCTTTTAAAAGGGTATCAGTAAATGAATCATTAGACATTACCACAGTCTCCTTAATTATGGAATGCTCAACACAGTCATGAGGGGAAGGGAGAGAGGTTTACTGGAAAATACGTTTTCCTTGCTTAGGGACAGGGGGACCAGGCCAAAGAGCTGCAGGCCAGCTGCAGAAGACAACAAGGGGAAAGTCATAGGGTTTATCAGCATCCACACTGTTCCCATCAGGGAGAAAGGAATGGCAAGTACAACAGGTCTGGCCAAAGACGACCCTGGTGATTTCCAGCAGCATGAGGACTCTAACTGGCCAGATAGTGGATGCCTGGTTAAGCAACCTTTTAAACACAACCATCATGTAGTTCTGAAACAAGTCCCTTTTGTTAGGCACATTTTTAATGCAACAGAGACTGAACTTGGGTTACCTAGAGTGGTTTTAAAACCACTGCAGGAAACAGTGATCACAGATCCAACGTCCCAGAACTTCCACTTAACTTTGCTGTCAAATTTAACTCTGCTGAACAGGTTTCTAAATTGATCCCGTGGGTCTCCCAAGGCCAGTGGGCAGGCAGCACCCTGCCAGCCAGGGCTGCTATCCCATGGCAGCCTCCGACTGCATGGAGCTGAGGGGGGACCAGCCTGAGGCCAAGAGCCAGTGCCTGTGAGCAGCAACAATGCCCCCAATGCCACAAGCCACCATGGCCTGCTGAGAACAAGGTTCCCCCATCCCAGCTTGGCAATGGGAGCACACTGGGACTCCCATCTCCCAAGTGTTTCCACACCCTGCGCTGTCCCTGGAGCATGGGCTGACCCCTGAGCCACTGTGGATCCTCAGCGGGGCAAATCACAACTCCTTTCCTGCAAAGGCTTAATCAAGCAGAAATATGATAATAAGAGCTTGCCAGTTTGGCACACAGCAGTGTAACAGATCCAGTTACCAGCAATTAGACACTCCACCCCGATTAATTTGTGCTAGAAGTCCTATGACAGTTTTAAACAGAGAGCGTGATTATGTGTTCAAACTATTTACCAAAGGTTGGGGTGATTTTACTGTCATTTAAAATGTTGTATATTAAGGCTGGACATTTTATTCAGAGATATTTACTGCACTTTAAATGAGACTTATTCAGAGAAGTACTTCTATTAAACAAGAGTTTAAACTCAGTCATACAATGGACCTCTTGATCAGCCATGGACCCCAGTGCCAATTTATGCTAAATTTTCAAGCTACACATTCTTGTAAATCTCTGCCTTATGGTCTTTTCTAATATTGTTGGTTGCTTCTACAATTACAAAAGTCTCCTGCTGTATTTCCATATGCCCTTCTCCCATGTGTTGCTTATGGCACATCTCTCATTATTTCAGATTCTGTCTTTGGGCAGGGCTGGGGACACCACAACGTCTGGGACCCCATGGACACAGGGCTGTGCCCAGTGGCCTTGCTCCTCTGCTTGTTGCACAGATGAGGAATAGACCAAGATTTCAGGGATATTCCTCACAATTGTTTAAAGAGCTCCCCTTGCTAACACTCCGCTCATGGCCTCTGTGGTGTACCTTCAACTGGCAAATAATTTGTAAATTGTCTTGCAGGGTCTGGTTTGGTGGTTATATCTTTTAGTAGATCCAAGTGGTCAGTGAAAATTGGTAACATTCCTACTGCAAGGTACACACAGAGAGGGCAGGGACTAAGATCTGGCTTGTGCAATTCATATTCTCCCTACTGTCATCTCCTTTGCTGCCTTACTCCATATGAGGTCCTTCAGAGCATGAACTCTGATCTGGGACCATCTCCACTGGAGTATGAACCAGTCTCATTGTTTTTTAGATGCCACTAAAAGCACCATCAGGAGCTGCCAGACGATCCAGCCCATGCTCCATCCAGTTGAGTTTCAAGTCTCTGGCAACAGATTGCATAAAATCCATCACAGCAGCTCGGACAGTATTTTGCAGCAGTGTAGAAATAGTTGCTAGATTTCTAGGCTTCCTGGTTAGCTGCCATTTTGCACTCTCCATATGAGTACTTGTACTACTTGGGATGACCACAGCAGCTCTACTGTAAGTGTCAGGGTGCTGGTTTCATTCATAAAGCCACACTGCAAGAAAAAACAAGCATCAGAAGTATCACCTTTGTCAGGAGACCTGCTGCTTAACTGTATATATATATAAAGATGCATCACATCCTGCAGGACACATGTTAGTCATTGGGAACACATACTGTAACTTACTATTCTATTGGCACTTAATTCCTTTAAGAAGAGGGTAAGCAAACTTTTGTCAGGAAGAGTTGAGCTGCTGAACTCACAAGGGTCATTCCTCAGTCGCCCAAAGATCGGTTATGGAGCTGCCAGCACCTGTCCACATTCACCTGTGCTCAGGTTAACAGTGCTGGATCAATTCTCAGCCTGGCTAGCCTGGCTTACCTCTCCTCCTCTTTCTTCATCCAAACTGCAAATGTCCACTGCTCCCACAAGCCTTTGCAACTTTCACTGTTCTTTTTTTTTCCTCTGGTGTCCCTTAAGCAACAAACTTCTTTCTTTCTTGCATTCAGTAGGTTCCCTGCTGCTTTTGAGTTTTCTCTCGCATTTCTTGCCAAGCTCCTGTCCTTACTTGCTTTATTGACTTCACATCAGCCTCAGACAGGCTAGCATTAAAAATTGCAATATATTCCTTGAACTAGGTGGCAAACAGCTTTCAAGCCATAGCCTACAGAAGACCAGCATTTTCCTTAGGGTTTTCCCATCTTCAGAACCCTTATTTCAGTAGCAAAATCATACTCCTCCCTCTTATAACTACTTTGTGCTAAGAACAACACCCTATGGCCCCCAGCAAAGTGACCTATGTGTGAAGTTAGCTTTTCTTGGAGCAGAAGGCTGGGCTGGGTGACCTCTGCAGACGCCTTCTCAGCTCTATTATTCAATTGCTTAGGCTATAACCTCCTGGGAGGAAAGACTGTCTTAAACAGGATTCCATTCTTTTTAGAAAGAACACGTGAGCACCAAGTACTTGCAGCAATAAGCAGTGCATATTGTATGAATACACTGCATGTGTTCCAAGTGCTCTCTCTTTCACAGAGTGATTAGATACTTTCAGCAGAAGGAAAATTGAGTATATGTTCCTCAAGAGCCATCATTGGGCTTTCATGTGCTCTTATAAAAAGGTTGTTGTCCTTACCCTATCAAAGAAACCCAAAATATACTGGAGCCTTAGTCCGTACCATGAAAAGCTATGTGCAAATTTAAGAAACAGTAATACAATTATTTTGCTCTGGTGCACAGGGAAGCAGCACCAAACTGACGGCACAAACGTATTTGCTCGTGGTACCAAGACTATGGGTGGGGTTAGAAATCACTTCACCAAATGGCTTTTGAAGCTGTCGTCGACAGTCTTTCATTAGGGCTTTTTAGACACCGCAAAGCCAAATTAGTCACACCTTTATTTGAACAGACTTTCCTCACCCACCTCTGCAAAATCACCCCATGCGCTCAGATTCTCAGCTCCATCATTAGCTGCCCGGCGTAGGGGGCTAGCGACGTTCACACAGAAAAGATGCAAAGACGCACTTCTCAGTAACAGCCTCCCCCAGCGACAGTGACAAGGCAAAGCTGCAAAATACAGACATGCGAGCCTTAAAAGCCTGACTTCATTTTGTTCCTCTATTCCCACACCTCACTGGAAACTGGCAGCAAAAAGTCTCAGTTTGCAGATTTTGCAGACAGACGTTTGGGAAGGACTCACACTGGCAGAAAGAAGAAAGCGATGGAGCAAAACAGCCACTGGAATTGAGAAACGGAGAGAAAGCAGGATGAAGCAAATGGAAGAGTACAGAAAGCCTGCCACGTGAAAATAAGATAAAGAGAGGGATGAGTTATTAGCGGATGATGGAAAATTTAAGAGGAAGATGGAAGATTATAACAGAGGAAACAAAAGTGGGAGGAAGCAGTCATGGGACATATAGGGATAAATACAGCTGTAAAAGGGTGGGGAAAAAAATCAAAACCACATTTACACCCATTTTTCTTCCTAACAACAGGGATTAAAGATTTGCATAGGGAATATGTCTGAATCAGTTTAAAATGCTGCGTGAGAAACACCAGAAACCAAAATATGAGGTTAGCAACGTGTCCTGTTTTCAGCCCCAGAACTCAAGCGACTCCAGCAGCTCTCAGGCAATTGCTTTCTGCAGTGATTCAGTGGAGTCAGGCACAGGGGAGTTCTGGTTTCTCCTGGAGACTGTGGTTTAAACCTGGAGTTGCCAGAAACAGCAGACAGAAAGGGACCTGTGTGGGTTCTGAACACTTGTCTCCACTTGTGCTTATTTTCTGTTGTCACTTTTTTCCTTATGCACTTTTCCCTACAAAGCACACCAGTTACTGGGCTTGGGTAATTCCTAACACCAATGGAGCACACATCCACCTTAGATATATATTTAGTTTCTTCTCACAACTTGTGCTAGCCCACCTGAAAGATGTAAAATCTTACTCTTTTGAAGAAACTACCAAAAGTGCACATAGAGAGTCTATTAATCTGCTTCCCCAAACCTACAGAAAAGGACCACGAGGAGCAAGCACCAGGGAAGTGAAGGTGATAGTAGGTTTGCAGCCCTCAGCCCTGCTTTACTGCTCTCTTGAAGGTCACCTTTTTACTTCTAATGACAATGAAATGGAAGAGTAAAGGGAAGTAAAATTAATTGTAAATAAATATTTAGAAGTGGAATAAAATATTTTCTATCCAGCTCCTCTTGGGTGCCCAAATGAACATTGTCTGGGTTCAGTTGCTAGGGTTTGTTTTCAGAGCAAAGAGGAAACAATCACTGGGATGTGCTCTGGAGCTAAACAGTTCTTGCTTTTGTGCTTATTTTGCTGCTGGATCACTGCAGCCACTGAAAATATCTGCTGCCCCTGTGCAGCAGAGAGTTATTTGAAGCTAACAACTCTATTTATGAGTCAAAGTCCTATTGTTTAAAAAAGACAAAAACCAAAGTAGGTAGAGTTCCTATCTTTGCTCCACTTGACCCACAATGAAGCATCAAAGTTTCTCGCTTTTTTCCACCTCCTCTTCCCAACAAATAAGGATAGAATAGGACAAACAAGGAGCTACTGTTCAGACCTGATCAAAAGCAGAAGAGGCACATCTCTGTTCAAAGGGAGTCTGTCTGCTTCAGATGGTGTGAACGGTCTCAGAAACTCAGAAACTCGTGTAACTCTCTCCCCTCCATGCCGACAAGGCCACCCTTGCTGAGCATTTGCTCAGCCACTGCCAACCTCACCCTAAACACCACCACTAAGGTCAACATGCTCATATCCCCAGTGCTTCAATGCTGAAAGTAAGGACATCAACAGCTGGAGATTGAGGATTTTTGTTTTCTCTTTTTTTTTTTTTTTTTTTTTTTTTTTTTTTAGCAGAGCGAGTTGCCAGCCAAGGCAACCATTGCCTATCCTGCAACCTCAGCCTTCAGACTGAAAAGGCATGGGAACCAGTTACACGGCAGGGAACAACCACTGGCTAGAAACAATTTTCTCTGAGTGCAAGTAGTTGATGCTGGTGGTGCCAATCACACACCTTGCAACAAGTACCTTCGCATGTCCCTCGCCTCAGTGTCACTTTCTTTTAGAGTTGCACAGATGCCAGTTTTAATAGCATACAAGATTTCCAGAAGGCATCTTTCAACCAGGAGAACATGACAGAGTTTTTAATATCAGCTTACAAGTAATAAAAAAGTAACGTATTTTTGGCTATTTAGATAGTGACGTGGCTAAAACAAACTCCTTTGTTTCCAGCAGCTGTTAACAATACCTGTAGGGAGCTGTTCCCAAGGCAGTTATCTCCGGCACTGGCCACAGTAGGATGTAAACAGCATGTATCAAGTTAATGGAAAACATTGTGCAGCCAAATCTGAAAGGAGCAGTGTTTAGCTGGGCCTCTCTCACCGGGATTACGTTCTCACACGCAGCAGCGGGCAGGCCTTGCTGGCAGCCGGGGCTCTGGGCAGCGCTGGCGGAACAGCAGGGCCAGAGGCACCGAGCCCAGGAGGATGTGCAGCGATAGCCCCGGGGTGGGAGCTCAGGGTCAGCGCCCAGGGAACGCCTCCAGCACGGAGCTGGCTCAGGAAGGGTTAGGCTGGAGCCAGCATGTGGCTCTCTGCATCCATCCACACAGACGGACCCTAAGATTGGAAAGATACTGATGGGTTATTTTGAATGACATAGTCCGGGCTTGTACACTGTGGGAGGTGTGATGGGAACCCTTTCTGTCTTTCTTGATAATTTAATGAGCTGTTGTAATGAGGGATGCACTGAGCCCCTCATTTGTATGCAGTTCCCACATGAGATGTGAATATTAAATTCCTCCAAGTATGAATCAGTACCTCTTACTCCCACAGCTTCCCTCTATCTCTCTAATCTTCACCAGCTCCACAGCTCCAGATTCCCCTCACGGTCCCCTGGGCTCCCCCACTTCACTGCCACCTCAGTAGTGACCAGAGGAGATTGATGCACCCTGGTCACAGTCAGAAGCATCAGCCATTCAGTAGAACAAAGCTGGAGAAAAGGCATCTGTTCTTTCTTGAAAGCCAACTGCAACCAGGTGAGTGCTATGCCCTACTAGCCTTCGGGAAAATTGTATGACATGGGAAATTTAACCTACAGGGCATCGCTGTCTCTGACACCTGGTAGTTTAAATAATGAATTGGTAATTATAAACCCTTTTGACATAAAAATGAAATTTAAAAAGCATAAAATTTTGAGACACACCTTTTGATGGTGAAGGGCTTTCCCATGTAGATTCCACCAGCAGCCATCACTCAGCACTGGCAGACAGCAGGTGCTTGCCACTCCAAATGGGGAGAGACACTCACCAAACTAGAAAAGTCAGGGGCTAAACAAGTTTGCAAAAAGCAGCAATTCCAGTCCAGAAATCATTTCCATAGCAGAGAGGAGGAAGTGCTCCCTGAGGACAAGGAGGCTGGCTGGATTTCGCTTTTTTTCTGCTGAATAGATGTTCTTTTGTATGCAGTAAAGAAGGAAAAATAATGGGAGAATGGGACAAAATTGAAAAATCCACAATTGCAGTGCAAAAGTCACCACCCGCTCCTGCAAAACAGGCTGTTCTGTATTTCCACAGTCCTGGGAGTTGCAGACCAGAATTTCTCAATAAAGTGTGCTAAGCTCAAAGGCATGAAGATAGCGACAGATCCAGACTTGTTAGTGCCATGAACATTTGTCTTTGCCACAACATCCAGTGTGTACACAAAGTGCTGCGTCTACCATCTAATGCCTTCCGTGTTATACCCAAACCCATGCCGAAAGTCTCACCCCAAAAATGTTCAGAAACTGAAGTTCAATTGCATGTCTTAGTATAAAAACAAACCACAGTTTCTGCTGTGAAGTCCTTCCCACAGTCACCCACCCAGACTCAGTTGCTTGAGATCTTCAGGACCAAAGCCAAGAGTGTAACAGGAAGGAGAAAGTACAAACCTCATACCCAGTAAATGGGAACTTTATTAAACTACTGAGTTACTCCGAAATGTATAAATGTTCCATTAAATACAGTCAGTTTTCTTTTACACGGATTTATAGAAATTTATTTACATGTTCCAAACACATTTAAATTATTTTTCAAGCTTGCTACCAATAGAATTTGTTGGTTTCTTAAAAAAAAAAAAAAAGGAAAAAAGTCAATCATCTGCTCTTCCAGATGTGCATACATCCACACAGGTACAAACAAGCAGGGAGATGCTTTTGTATCTAACCCACAAGGGAGGCAGTATCCGAAAAGCTTATCCAAAAAGCAGAATATTTGCCCTTGCAGAAAAGCGGGGTCTATAAATTCTCCCTGTGGGACAGACTCAAACAAGAGGCCCTATGCAATACTTTTTGGTGTTTGGGTATGATGTCTGCATCAAGGTTGGCTGGTATGTGGGAGGAGCTAAAGGCCCCTTGCCAGATTCAAACTTAGCTGTTCCTGATACCAGCCCATGAGACGCATGTGAGCTCATTCTCAGTGAATTACACTCTCCCAGCACGAAGGGATAGAGCAGACAAACAGATCTATCACTAGTATGTCAACGCCACTTGTCCGAAGAGAATTTCCCTTTCAAAAAAATTTTATTCTTAAATGAGGCTTCATTTGTAAATGAACAAAAGGCAACTCTTTAAATAAAATGCTTAGGAGAACAGCACTTTCCCCACCTAAATATATTTCTCTTGGGAAGATGCACAGCATGCTGAGTTTTCCCTCATTCTCTGTATCTTAAGTCTGGCAGAAGTTAAAATTCGTATCTGCAGGGGAAAAGGGGTGTTTTTACTTTGCAAAAAGCTTATCAAATGCTAGTTTAATTCCTTTAAAGTCTTTAAACATTAAAAACCACATTTGAAGCAACCAAAAAACTCTACAAAAACATTGTCATGCGTAAGCTCTGTGTTTCATGCTAAATATTCTTGTTGACAAGGAGAGGGAGTGGAGGAGGAGGAGGAGGCAGGGAAACTAATGGCTCAATCAGAGCCATTGCAACATTCAAGTAGTTTGGTAGTATACAAACCAGTGGAAACATGGAATGGTAAGAAAGTGCTCGGCACTGCATTGCAGCCTTCTAGAGCTGAACTGCAAACATCCTGATATGTATCATAAATATATGGCACTTCTGTATGACCAAAAGCTGGCAAGTTTGCTCGTGATCAAAACAAGTCAGGAGTAGTCGTCATGCCAATGGCCCTTCCAACAGGCACAGCCTCCAGCTGTGCTATCCTATGCAGCACCGGCCATATCTACTTGTGCATGCAAGACAATGCTGCCACATTCTTGGAGAACAAGCCTCCTGCCCAGCAGAAAGCCTTCCCCAGACACACATTCATAAAACATGCTATAAATTCTTCAGGGAGGTTAAAGACAGCCACAAACAGCAAATGTCGTTTTACAATTTTTTGGCCAGCAGTTCCCAGTCTGTCCAATTGCCAGCAATGGACTTTGCAACAGGCAAAAAGAGCTCCCAAATCCAAGGAATTCCAATGAAAGCAACGGAAAGCACAATCACCTAAGTTCATTTCAGTACTGTTCCACAGGATTCATTTTGACATCAAATAAGAAACCAACAAGCACAAAGGCTTGAGTCCTAGGAAGAATCTTATGTACACAAAAAAACTGGCCTTTATCCATGTTTTTTGTCACAAAGTGTTTCATCTTGTAGTTAAAACTTCTTAAAACTTTTCAGCTTTTGGTGACCTTTTTTATCACAAATGCAAAGATTTGCTGTTCTGCTCACATTCCATCACAGTAGCTTTAAATACATTCAGATTAATAAAAAAGGATTTAGACCAGAACACAACTACTTGCCCCCTTTCCAACAGTGTGCTGTACTTCAATGAGCACATGATGCCATGTATTGGCAAGGTTACTGTTTTAAGGAATTTCACTACACAGACATCCAGTGGTTGGACAAGTGTTCACATTCCAAGGTTAAAAAACCCCTCTCCCTTATTTCAATAATGGCTTTAGTATTTTACCAATTGTGGTTCGGTTTGCATCCTTCAGTTTAAGAGATGCCTTTTCCACTGTTCCCTGTTCCTTTGGTGCAGGCTCTGCTTTCGTGCTGACAGCTTCTCCCTGCAGGATGCTCCTTCCAACCACTCTGGCACTACTTGCTCTCTTTAAGGTACTCACACTATTCTCCTTTGGATTTGGATCATCAGAGGTTGCTGCTGGCTTCACTTTAGGCAGCCTCTGGGACACAGACCTGGTAATGGGTGGAGGTCTGGATGAATTGGATAGATCCACTTTTGCACGCTTTGAAGAAGAGGCCACTGTATTCCTCGCAAAGTTTGGGACCGCGGGTGGTGCTTTGGGAATACTGACTGTGGCAACCTTGGTGTCCTCTGCAGGGGTCTGGGGTTTTACACTGGAGCGACACATCTTTGTTTCATCTGTCTTTGATTTGACATTACTCCTAATGGGTTTAGAGCTTGGCTTCTTGAGAGCGACTCTGTCCCTCTCAAAGTGAGCACTGCTTGAGGTGACAGTGCCCCTTCGTAACTTTGGCTCTTCCACTGACATGCTGTGCCTGTAGGGACTTCTTGGCAGCGTGTCTGTTGTGCCTCGGACAGAGCTGCGGTGAGACAGCCGACTTTCCACTGTACTGCTTTCACGAAGGGCTGGCTTGGGTTCTGGCTTTTTCACGCTGCTTGGTGCCCTGTTTGACCGAGAAATAGGCACCACTTTCCTCATACTTTCGTTCTCAGAGGCATTCAAAGTTCTGACAGGTCTGGAAGGAGCTGTGTGGCTAGGCCGAGTGCCACTGGGTTTTGTGGAGCTTTGAGATCGATCTTTTAGAGAGTTTGTCTTTGGTCCTGCTAGATCTTTATTTTTTATGGGTTTTTCTTTAGGAGGGGTGTGCTCGCTATCGGCATCATCCTTATCATTTGCAGAAGCAGAAAGTGGCAGCTCCTTGTCAGAGGTGGAATTCAGATTTGAGAAGAATGACCTAGCCTTGTGTTGAGCATCACTGCCAGAAGAGCATGCTTTGCCAGCCTCACTTCTTATTTCATTGCCTGCCGATTTAAAATCATTTCCCTCTTCAGAGTCCAATGTCAAAGAACAATCAGTCGTGGTATCTGACATGTAGCACACTGGCCCATCTTCCCTACTTCCTGAAACACTTGTATCCATAGACATAGGGCTGCTGCTGCTGGGCTCTAAAGCTTCATTCTTGCAACCCACTGCCTTGGCTTGATGGTTGCGGGCCTCTCTGGAACTTCTGGAAGCTGGAGGCAGCTCATCATCGGCAGTGCTCAGGGAATGAAAGCTGAGATCATCCAGAGTCTCCAGGTCCGTCCCACCAGCATCCTCTAAATATGTTAAAGGTGCATTCTCTGCACGCTTTGCTCCTTGAATATCAAACTTACATAACCCTTTAACAAGTTCATGCTCCTCAATTGCAAGGGCCAGAGCATTTATATCTGTGGACTCCTCGCAGGACACGTTGGAAGTGTGCACGTTGTAGTCGGTGCTCCTCTGTGAGTAATGGGCACCAGGACCAGCCGAGCCACTGAGGTGACTGGGCTGAGCTGGAGGCACCTGCCCTGAGCCACCATTTTTCACTTCCATTTCAGACTGTTGGTGTAAGTGCAAGGTATTTAAGTTGAGATCTCTTGTTTCTTTGGATTCCGTCCAGGCTACGTTTGGTCTTGCTTGTCGGGTGTTTGCACGGGGAAGGCTGTTAAACTTGTTTGGATCCTCGTCTTTTGAGATTTCCAGGAAACTCTGCAACTCCCTGTCTGCAGTCATCCCCAAAGAAAGTCGAGAACGTCTGGAATTTGTGTTTCTGTACAAAGGGCTTTGAGGCCTCTGCTGCAAGAAGGGAAGAAATTCTCCAAGTCCGTTTTTAGCCAACATCTCTACATCATTTTCACTGCTGCTCCGCCCAAAGCTCCCAAGCTCTCCAGCTGCCCAGGATCGACGCTTCTCCTCCAGCTCTTTTCGCCTTTGCAGACTATGAAGTTCCTGGATCTCTCGTTCCCTATTTTCCTGAAGGAGGAAAATCACAAATATATGTCTCAGAGGACAGTGTCCTATGCATGAGAACAAGACACATTCCTTTCTCTCTCCCTTTGTTTCTTCCCATCTAAGTTAGCTCCTACTGCTATCACCCACTCCCAACCTCCAACACATACACACACATGAAATCACCGTGGCAACCACAGCCTGCAACCATTAACCCTATGGAGAGCAGCTCCCTGCATAACTAATGGTGACGAAACATCCAGCCAGTCAGCGTAGGCAAAAGAAATGCACCAGACCTTGCAAAGACCAACAACATGACCCATCAAACCCAAGCAGATGTCACATCTTAGAATCACAGAAAATGCTGAGTTGGAAGGGACCCACAGGGATCACTGAATTTAACCCCTGGCCCTGCACAGCACCATCCCCAAGAGTCACACCATGTGCCTGAGAGCATTGTCCAAACGCTTCTTGAACTCTGTCAGCCTTGGTGCTGTGACCGCTTCCCTGGGGAGCCTCTTCCAGTGCCCGACCACTCTTTGGTTGAGCCAAAGAGTTCCGGATGCAAGATGGAGAACATCAAACCCCCACTAGGTGTAAAGGTGGTGGTCTTATCAGGTGAGTAAACCTCTACCTAATCATTATATTAATATTTTAAGACAAACTTGTCTGACCAGCGCACGGCCAACGTGGTTCTTCCAACCTACCTTACTACAACTGCAATTGTTCCTCAGCAAGTGCAATTTCTACACAGTGCTACTTTCCTCTAACATTACAGATTGAAAATTTTGCAAAAAGGCATTGCTTAATTGCATATGAAAGCAAACAGAAAAGTTAATACAACGCATGAGATTTAGATATCAAGTGACACCACTCAAGGACCATTACTCAATGTCTCGCTCAAATTTTGGATCTCATAATCACTGTTGGTTTCAAAAACTGGCAACTGTTGTACAGCGATTGCCCAGGGTAGGATGGAGATTTTGGCAGCTAAACTGAGGGATTTTGGTTCAGGAAGCCATAGAAGAGGTAGTTTGAATTTGAAAGACAACACAGTAAATGCCTTTTTAATAAAACAATTAGCAGTGATTTACTGTGAATATCAGCACTTCAACTGTTACCTCTAGGCTTCAGATTTAATCTAACTGTACCTTTGGTTGAACTTTCTGCATTACTTTCTGAAATGAAGAACCTGGCTTGCTGCAGCCAGTACAGCTGTAGCAAAAGAAAGGGGGAGGCTAGTCTTGACAGAGGATTCAAAAATTGCACGATTTTCCAGCATGTTGTTAAATCTGTTCTGATCAATGACACACTGTTCAAAAAAAATCACACCTATATTTGTCTAAAGCTCTGTGTAGTTTGATCATCCTGTTGTTGTGACAACAGAAGAGCTGCACAGCTAGAAGAAGTCACCTGAAAGCTTTCAGTAAACAAAAGCCTAATGCTTTGTGATGAATGGATTAATCTACACCTCTTAAAGTGGATTTGAGACTACACTGGGCTCTGAAAGATAAGATGCATTAGAGACCTAAGAAACCTGAACATCTAAGAAAGGAAAAACTTGCATTTCAGGAAAAATGTTTGGCAGGAGCTTTCTTTCACAGGTATGGGATTACAGAATGAATTTAAATATCAACTTTAAATATCTCCTTGTGAAGAGAAATGGTTAAAAAAATTGCAGATATTATTACCATATTCCATATTAGAAAAAGAACATTTTAACCTCACCTAGGACATGTTTTAGGAAATTTTATTCAATGGAAAAATCTACTTTATGCACACAGTTAAGCATGTCAAAAAATTGCAAAAAATGTTTAAACATCTGAAATATGTACACATGGCCACTGTGGTATAAGCCATCTTTTTAGACTGTTGGATGTGCTGTCTACCCATGACATTCTTTTGTCAGAACTGCCATTTCTATTCCCAATTCTTCTGCCAATTTTGTAGGAACAACGGTCAATCCACAGTTAGCAAGCAAATCTTCTCAAAATTTGCAAGCAAGAGTCTAATTTGTAATTTTTTAGAGTGTAGCTGCTTACTACAGAGAGAGGACCTCAAAAGTCATAGCTGTCCAACAACCACTTGTAATATGTGACTATGAATGAAATCCTCAACCCCAAATATTTGAACATATATGGATGAAGTCACCTCTTGCTTAACTGACTGCAATAGCTATCACCATTTGGTTTTATACATTTGTGCAACGTTCACATAACTATGTGCTGTCTTGGGTGGTAAAGGTTAGGTAAGCTAATGGTACAACAGACACATTAGCTGAACATCCAGTCAGCTCACTACAAATCAAGACTGTTCTCTTCTTTCTGAACTAAAGCTTTTATCCAAAGTGCTGCCAAATGCAGATTGCATAAGGGCGTGGATCCAATTAATGCATGCCATTTGTAAAGACCTAAGAAATATCTGTAACAATAGACAGACTTTGCTGAACCAAAACTGTAACCAATGCCAATACTGACTCCTCCATCTTAGTACAGTTCCTGAATTATTTAGGACCAATTCAGGGTACTTGGTGAATGAATGCTCACACTGGAGATAAGGTATCTTGCCTGCCATAGGCCTGTTCCACTTCTTAAGTTTTCACCCACAAAAATAATTTGGAAGGACAAAGCAGAATACACAGCCCTTACTTTACTTGGTAAAGTGCCTCTAGTCATGTAAAGGAAGGCAGTGGAAAGCCCGAGCTAGTGTGGATTCAGGCTAGTAAGTACATCCAAGGAATGGCGTGCCACACCTCAAGGCCTTTCCAGTGATCCAACACTACCAGTCCAAGGCCTGAACAGCGAGCAATAGTCAGGAAGTCTGTGCAATCTGTCTCACAGCTCAGCTTAGCAGTCACCAGCCTTCCTCACCGAAAGAGGAGGAAGGGGCCCACTTACAAGCAGGCAAATGAACAAACCTGATGTATCATCCCAGTGGTCTCGCCTGCCTGAAACAGAAGATGCAGAGCAGCAGAGCTGCTCACAATGGCCATTTCCCACCTGGCTTCTGGCAAGGAATGCTTACAGGAGTGCAGTTTTCTGTAGCCATTTGAGCAAATAGATCAAATACTATCAGATAAAAAATGCCCCTTAAGCAGAAAAACCAACTTAATTCACACGAGCCAATATCCATTTCAAAAGAGTGAGAATCTCATTCAATGCTCTTACCTTAACAGCCGTGTTGAATCTTACGCAGAAGTCCCTAAATATCTGGAAACATTCATCCAACTTCATAGTTTCTTTGTCTTCACAGAAAAAGTCAATGAGAGCATTTCCCTCCTTTTGCAATTCTCGTTTCTGGTGTTCAAGCTCCTTTAGATGCCTTACAGCAAACTGTAGCAAAAACCATACACACATGAACCAGACAGAAAAATTAAAGTCCCAACAGGTCATGTATATATTAGGAACTTACGAAATTCATGTTCCAACCCAGAAATTGTTACAGAGCCCAGGAAATTAACATTTTGAAGGAGAGCTCCTACTAACAAAAGAAAACATGCCATTTCAGCAAACTGAGTAAACAAGGTCAAGAAAAATGGACTGATCAAAATGTCCATTCTAGTGACTAGGACAGAAACCAGGAAAAAGTTCAAAAGCTCTTGAACAAACTTACAGCTTTAATTTTTAGATGAGTAAAACCAAAGACTCTACTAGAACATTGACAGACCACCTGGGAGATCCTTAAAAGCTCCTCAAAAGCTCCTCATTCCTTATTTTCCCAGTTCCTCTTCAACCTTCAACTAAGCATAAAGGATTAATTGCTCCTCCTCACTTTTCCAAGAACACATGTGACCTGATTCCTGGATACACATCACAAAATCAATTCCTTCCTAAGGGGACCCTAGACCACAATAAAAAAGGTTTTCATGCTTGAAAGGTAAGGAACTGCTGGAAATATGTGTATTTTAAGACACCCAGAAAATATTCCCATAAAGTAGCATTTTGAATCGTAAGTGTAGAGCAATACAGACAGGATGGGAGTAGTTTAGTGGAAGAAGATTCAAGAGGAAGAGAATAAGGCTGTGATTAGACTTTGAGCAGCACAGCTACTTGAAACACTTTGATCAGGTGCCCCTGCCTCCTCTATCTGCATCACCAGCTATCCAGTTCCATTCTTGCACAACCCCACATCTGATACCACCTGTAGCTCAAAGTAACCTGATGAGAAAAGTTAATTTTTCACACAAATCTAGTCTCTAATTCATGGTTGCCTAAATATTTTTCATAATGTATCACTGGGGTGGGAGAATGCAGCTGGAGGCACTTGTGACCACTTAATCCAACCCTGCTTTCAGGAATTACTTGGAAAATTATACCACTAGGATAGGAACAAATACGACTTGCTAGTCTTAAGAAAAAAAAAGAAAAAAGAGGAAAAAGAAAAAAGCCCACAATAAAACCTGAAGATAAACTGGACAACTGATAAAAGCATACATTAAAAATTAGTTCCTCCACATATTTCACTAATTATTTCACAAGGGTGAAATAATCAAAGCTGAGTTCTATATCAGCTTGGTTATCACCTGTAATTTAGAAACAAAAACTGGAAGTGTTTATGTAAGGTATGCATTTGTAAAATTTTTTTTTTCCCCAACATTTCTTTTGGAATGTGGCCTAAACAAGATTGTCATGTTACACAGAGCAAGCTATTAAATTTTAAAAAATTCCAAACATGTTAAAACATAACATTAAAGAGTCTGGGTGCAATGGATAAAAGCCAACAATTCAGAGTGAATGAGGACAGGTATCTCAATCTTAACCTGCCCCTTTCTTCATCAGCTTTTTATCTCCTGAAAAACTACAGGGACTATTAACTACATTTGCAAGTTGAAAATCAGGGTGGGTTAAGTTCCAGATCAACACCTGCCTCCTTTTAATAATTACCTATAGTGTGAAACAGAAAAAAATCATTTAATTGAAGTATAATATGTATCTCTCCAGGCATCACCACGTACTCAGAAAATCGCAAGAACTCTGCTTCCAAGGTAAGTGCTATATGCATCCAGACCTGTAAAGTCTCTGCAGTACCTAATAAAAAAAAATAAAAAAGGAAAACCCACACAGAAATAATGGTGTGTCTCTGAATAAGAGACTCTGTGCTAAGGGCAAATTAGTAGAGAAAACAGTCCCCTAACCTTCCAGCTTCTAACAATATCTCTTCAGTCACCCAGCAATCAAGATTCATATGCACAGCACAGCCTCAGCTAAAACTGATGTGCTCCAGAATAATGTAACATGCAGACACTATTCTTTGGGCAGCTGCAAAGTACAAAACCAGAGACCACTCCAAATTGTCTTACATTTTAACTACTGATCTTCATCAGTAATTTCGCACGCACTAAATGTGCTTGCCTAACAAGCCTTGGGCAATGTACACTCAATATCCCTCCCTGTAAAAACACAGTCCTTCCAACACTCTTACTCGACAAACAGCATGAGGCTGGAACACCTTTGTACAACTGACAGGGCAGGCATATAAAAACAATGCTTCTGTTTATTAACAGGTCCACACAAATTACATTCAGCTGAGGAATGCTGCTGTATTCAGGCGACAGTAACACATTAAACACGGATATCCTACAAACCTGGAGAAAGCTTTCCATCTGGTGAAAGAGTTTTGGGTCTCGTCGGAGGCTGTCTTTAACAGATCTTGTCTTGACAGACAGTGAGTGGAGCTCTGCTTCTACATTGTCAATGGATAACCTAAAAACAGCATATACAGAGAATCTTTATCAAAGGAGAAGGAGTGGCCCACAGGTTAGCCACAACATGCTGCAAAATCGGATGCTTTACATGAGGTGCAAACGGGCTATCAAACAAGACCTGCCTGTTCAGGAAATCTTTCCACAGTAGACACTGAAAGTTAGGAGAGAGATAAGCACATTTCTCCTTATTTGCAACCTGAAAAGATTCCCATGGGGTGTGGTTTCATGATTAGCTCCAGCCAGTCCTACCCACCCTACTCACCTAACCTTAGAAAGGTTAATGCTGCCCTGCCTTTGACTAGGTGTTCCTTTTCTCTCCTGGTGCCTGTCCTAGCACTCCTTTTTGAGATGGCCAGCCATTTCTGTGAACTGAAAATTAACCTAGGAAAAGGAAAAAGCCAATTTGCTTCCAGATGGAGCCTTTGCTTGGTCCAACTGATTACATGACTGAGTGCAGGAGCTACCACAAAAAGGGGGCCACAAGAGACTGTCAGCCAGGAGTACCAATTTTGGCGGTAGCATTTGGCATCACGAAATTGCATGTTACACTCTTCTAAGCAGTCACAGCAATGCAACCTACACAGTCTCAACCCAGCAGTTACAATATTTCATCCTTCTACCACATACCAGCAGCAGAGCTGCTGCTGTGAAAAGGGAACTCCGAAATTGAAGATCACAGGAAAGAGCTCTGATCTGGTGTAATCTAAGTGTTCTCCTGGGAGGCCCACATTCCACACAACAGGAGTTCCCACCTAAATGTCCCAGTCACTTCAAGGGTAAATGCTTCTAAACCTGTGGCACTTCCTTCATAAGAGAACTAAGCTTTGCCTAGGAATTGAAGCACTACAGTTTGCCAAATGATAAGAACAAACAACTGTACACGTGCTCCTCCTAAGGTTGTTTCACCACCAGCATGACTTTCAAACAGTAAAGCTGAAGAACTTGTGGCAGCCTGATTAAAATGCACATGGCAGCAGACGGTGACACGTGTGGCAGTAGACACATGAATATAATGTGCGCTGGTTTTTCTTTGCTTACTTCACCTGCAAAGTTTAGTTCCCTGTTTTGGGAAAACATGGTGTTTTTGCAACTAAGGAAAGCAGTAGGAAATACAGGCTACATTTTTCTGAACATGAAGGAGGAAGAGGGTGGCCTACAAGTAAAGAAGGCAAGACAACAAAAAATAAAGAACATAATGGTAGTTGTTTTAACATGCTCTAATTGAGAAGATTTATGAGCAACTTGTACATGACAGTTCTCTCTAAACACCTTCCTCATGCCCAGTGGTGAGGTACATATTTAATTTTGTTTCATTTTCCTGTACAGAATGCACTCCCTGAATAGACTTCAGCATGAGTTACAGCAGAAGACTTCCAGCGTTAACAAATGTGATCAAAGGACAAAGTGGTTAGAAAATAAATATCACGAAATTTGGGATTCTGCCTGTTCCTCTCCTGTTTGCCAGGGGGCTTGGATGCTGAGGAAAGCCACATTCCCCAGCAGGCCACATGGCAAACTGCCAAAAAGGTGTGTGGGTTGGATGGCAGAGAGCCACACAGGTGGTCCCTCAAAAATTTTCTGATTAACTCCACGGCCACTCCTTTCCTCAGAAGATTTCAGTCTTTTGCAGACATTATTTAACCCTCCATCAGATCTAAGAAACGGGATCCACTGTGCAGCTGGGAAAAGAATGTAAATAGATTGCCCTAAGCTCAAGAGTAAGGAAGTAGCAAAACTGGGAACAGAACTTCAGCATTGCTAGCTTCCAGGTTTCAGACTTAGATCACACTGTCTCACAAAAGTAAGTACAATTATCAAGGTACGAATCAGGTTCAGTTTAAAATTATGCAGCTTAAGACTTTAAGCTGAAAAAATTCAGAGCCACAAACCCTTCAGATTTTCCAACCAAGACAGCAAATGAAACCTCAAAAAGCATCTCAGTGAAGCCAGGGCCAGCACCTGTCTCTGGTACCAGATTTGGAAAAGTACTGTAGCCTACTCAGAGACTGATGAAAATTGGTTTAAGGAAAAACAGTAAACATGCTTTTAGTTCAATCCCTTAAAAGTAATGAACAGGCACATGTATTTGACAGAGACAGAAATACCAAAAACCTATGGAGATCATGTAATAAAAAAACCTCGTACCTGAAGGCACATTGCAGGCATACTTCTGCTAGTAAATGGAAATGAAGACCTCAAAGCTGCAGTAAACATTTGTAAGAATCTGTTTTGTGCCAAGACTTTCCTGAATAAGCCTCACTGCTTCACAAATGAGAAAATTCCAAGTCACCGTGTAACCGTAAGTTTTCAGTTTTCTTTTAACTCACCTGGCAGCATCATGAACACTCCTAATTTTTTCTGAAAAGTTGAGAAGAGCAGCATCTTTCTTTTGAGCTTCCTGAAACAAACAGAACAAAACCAAAACACACACAATCCATTAACATTCCACCACCATGCCAAAGTCCCTAAGTCTGGCTGTTCTAAAGCTTCTGGGAGGGCACTTAGAGGTTTCTCTCCCACACTGTTTTTCTTCCCATTCAATCCTAACACAACTGAGTGGAAGACACCCCTTAAAAAAAGGCAGGGATCAGAACTGGAGACTTTAAACTACAGCTTCCATTTTGCAGTGTACAATAACAGCTGCTTCTGCCAGTAAACACAAGCCAGATGTATCAATAAGGAATGCTAGGGAAAGAATGATGTACTGATGCCATTGTCTGAGCAGATATGATGCTTCCTGCACAAACATCAATTAATACCCTATTGTTTGCTGGTTGGAAATCTGTTAAGCCAGTTTATACACAGATAGCCAAAGTCATATAGATGCATTTAAATTCTCTCCCTTCTAAAATCAAGACATTTGAAAGGAAGGAAAAATAGCTTGGAAAAAGACTGCAGCAGCTTTAAAAAACACAAATCAGTCATCAAGGGAGAAAATAAAGCTATCAAAAAGGCTGCTCAGAAGATTCAATGGGAAGATTGAGAGAATATTTATCAAAATAAGACACTTCTACAGTGTAAGAATTTGGGACAGTAAGAAAAAATCTAAAATGAAGAGGTTTGATCAAGGCAAGTTTCTACATGATATAAAAACTAAAGCTTTCCATGGGGTTCCAGATAGGATGACCAGGTATTTTTGGTGAATTTTGTGGCAGGAGAAGAAAGGTGAAGATTAGATCAAAGCTGTGAGAAAGCTGCTTTTTTTCTGAGGCACATGGTCCCTTTTATTGTCTATCAATTAATGGACCTGTATTTGTAGAAGTTGCTTATACCAGCAAAATAGCTTTTCTATACCAGAGCAACAAAATGCAGCAGACTCATCCCAGGTTTGTTTGCTTTCGTATCCGCCAGCTTGAGCAGTGACGACAATTTAAATCCAACAGCATTGCCAGCATAACCTCCCTAAAAAGACACAGTTTGCAAAAGAGCACATGAGAAGCTGAGGCATGACATGAGAGCACTGCAATATTAACAAGGAAGTATGGTCCATCAGCCATCTCCCTTTGGGATGTCACTTACCGCATTCATAATATTCCCAGCCTGAAGGACCAAGTGCAATATGGAATGCAGTTCCTCACAAGTCATTAACTCTGTAAGGAACAAGAAAATTGCTGTCTAACAATTGTTTGTTTAGAAATACAGTCAGTTACCAAGCTCCTCTTCAGCTTTTTTTTTAAAATTTGACAGGAAACTATAATAAACTGAAGAGGTCGTGGGAAAAATAATGGCACTATATACTTCCAATTCACAAGCACAACTAACAGACCTCAAGTGTATGTTCAGACTTTAACTTAGCAAGTGTAGTATTTCCAAGGCAACCTCCAGCAGCTAAGGAAACATTTGGGGCCTAATCCTGCAATGTGTGAAGTGTCTCATGCAAGCAGTTCAGTATCCTCACCACCTACTCATTGTTCCAGTGTGAGGCAAGTGTTCTGCACCCTGCAGGATCCATTTGCCATCTGCCAGGATTGGGCTTTTGAACAATTATTCTTTTTTTAGGAGACTTGGCCATAAGGCTTGAAAAGATAACAGGCAATGTTTAAATCTTCCTTGCTTATCCCACTCCCACTATGAATCATCATTTTATTTCTGTATGATCACCAACTCAGAGCAGCATTTATTTTACTTGTCATATCAAAGATGATTTAGCACAAAGTTACATTCAGTGTGACAAAGAGTCAAATGGAACAAAACTGCCTTTTAAAGCTTTCCCATCACACAAGCCATTTGTAACACTGAACATTTGTAAATATATTCATTCATGTGCAAAATGCACAGCAGTGTTCCATCTGAATTCATACACTTTTTCACCCAGCCACATATGAGCAAAAAACCAATATATGTGCAAAAAAAAATGTATGTGCACCAGAGGGATTGCCTTAGAAATAACATGTGGAAATTCAACACTATAAAGAGTTAATAAATGTGGTACAACAAACAAAGTAACTCCAAATTTGCAAGTGCCCATATGGCAAGAAAATCACCATGAGCTGGTTTTAATGTAAGGTACTATATTTTACATTAATGAACAAAATAAAAGGTGGAATCCTCTTGATTGCAGTGTAAATACTTTTAAAAACTATTTTGCTTCCAAGTCCACATTCTATAATCTATCCTGCATTCAGCCGCTCAACACAATACAGTAATCAATCATTTTGGAAGCACACAGCCCTTGTACATTTGGATTTCAATACTGGCGGCCTAAAAACACAGAAATAATTAAATAACCTTCGATCTAACAAGCTATAGGTGAGGAAGCAAGGAGGAAGAAAGAGGAGAGAATAAATCAGAGAATAGCAAATTTCACAAGGCCAAGAGGAGAAAGCAACTTCTAAAGACTTCCCACAGTAAGAGCCTGCTCCGCGTCACTGTGGCATACATCCATTTGCAGGCTAGATGAGAATCCACTAGGCTGTTTAGACCATCCTAACCCTTAGTGATTACCAGCATTAGAATTGAAGTAAATATTCTCTCAGTTTAATTACAGGAAAGAAGCCTAGGAGACAGCAGTAGAAAAGGAGACAAAATTCCTAAACAACTTCAGGCTATCAACAAACCCTGAAGTGAGAAGACCAAATGGAGAAGTGCGCATGACAAAGTGGACTGAACACAGGGACAGCCCAGTCAGTGATTTGCATGACTGGCCTGATGCAGGAGTTGGAGACCAAAGTGTCTCCTCTCTGGAGGGAATTAATTCACCAGTTTACATCCGTCCTGGGTGAAGGACAAGGAGGACATTAAGGCGTGGCTGCTTTTATACATAACATATTCCCTCACATATGTCTGTTGCTCAAAACACAAAGAACAATGATTTGAAAGAGATCCCAACAAAAGGCCAAACTCAGACCTAATCCTAAGGTACTGCACGCTTTCCTGAGTCAAGGACAAGTTCAATCCCCACTGGTGGGAAAAGGCTTTTTTCCCTTTGCTTTCACTTGAAAGGACTATTCTAATCACCAGCGCTCATAGTTGAGTATTTTACTTACTGCACCTTTTTATACCACTAGAAGCAGTCTAAGCAGTGATCTACTAGCCTGTCAAAAAATTTCCAACATGAAATAGGAATTTCATATTGAGGGACAGGACAAATAGGTACTCAAGATACTGTAAAGGGTCAACATTAATGTTTAACTGAAACCAGGAAATCAACTATTTTCTTGCAGAGTACAAGACACTACATTACCTAAAAAGTAACCAGCTGCAGCAGTTCAAAACTTGTGAAATGTAAAGAACAAAACACGTAGACAAGCATAGAGAACATTAGCAGAAAACAAAGGAATAGCAACAGTATTCTCTGCAATAAAGATTTTAACCTATCAATACTGACACCTCAAAAGGAAATGGCACACAGAGAAATTTAGAAAAGTCATTTTTTTCAATGGATCTCTGAAAGAATGAGCAGAGAGGTGTAACAACCACATTCCATCAGAGGGAGAGCAGTGCAGGAGCGAGCAAACTGTACTCAAAAGATGACATCCTAATTTGGTCATGGACACCTTTGTTTCTGTTAATTTAGGATACATTACTTATAGGCTTCGAAAATGAATTTGTTGCTAGTGTATGCAAAGTCTCCAGATTCTTGATTTTGGAAGGAAAGATCCACCCTGATGGCATTTGTCATTTGATGGGAGTTAGCTTCCTTTTAATAGCTAAGGTACCTGAAATTCAAGCTCTGGTCTTCGTAATGCAGACTAATTAACATGCTAACAAAAACAAGAGTATTAGGCATGTCCCAACATATTTAATTACCTTTTGTTGCCCGTCTTATAATTTTCATGTCATTCTGTAGAGAAGCACAGGAGGGTGAGAACTCCGTCTCCAACACCATGGCTTCAATCCTAAGAGCATAGCTGGAGTACACAAACAGGTTTAGAACTGACAGCCAAAAAAGAACACTTATCATAAACAGAATAAACCTACTATCTCCTTACTTTGGCACCTGGATTAGTAAATACATGAAGGAATCGGCTTGAGACAGTTTTGATACATCTCCATCAAAGGCTTTTAATTTCTTTACCTAGAAAAGAGAAAAAAACACTAGCAAAGAATTTTATCAAAGATCAACTTGACTTTGGAAGGCAACACCTTGAAAAGCAGTAAATTTAACAGAAGGCATTGAAAAGTCCACCCAGTGACTGAATGGCTTCACTGTCTCAAGCTCCTGTAATTTGCACACACCCCAACCACAAAAAAATCTAAAAAATAATGTCACTCTTCTCCCAAAAACTGGCTACACAGTCCAACAGAAAAAACCATGATGCCATCACTCGGATTGGTGATTCTGATTTCTGATCAGTGATTGCTTTCATCACTATGTTTAGGATACTGATGATGATCTGAAAAATGACCCTCAACTCTTCCACAACTGTGATGTACATAATTTAACTGTGTTCGGAATATCCAGCATAGGACTTGCCTTGATCTTACTGGCATGATGCAACTAAACTTTAAGTTACAGGTTTTTTTTCAAGATACTTGCTTCAACCATTTCCCCTAAAATGCTCTTAAGGGGTAAACTTCATCA
This sequence comes from Corvus moneduloides, assembly GCF_009650955.1. Classification (NCBI taxonomy): domain Eukaryota; kingdom Metazoa; phylum Chordata; class Aves; order Passeriformes; family Corvidae; genus Corvus; species Corvus moneduloides. The sequence continues at coordinate 47,812,150 of NC_045480.1, read as the reverse complement.
TCTTGAGTTTGTATATTTTTCATTCATATGAAATATTTTAAAGATAAATGCACTCTTGCATTTTAAGTAATTTGTTGTCAGTACTCCCAGTACTCTGAGGACACCATTTACATGCAAAGGAAATACCACTGCATTAATTTTGTTGATCTTCCTTCCCAGCTCCACCAAAATCCATATATTTGCATGATCTGGAAGCCACCGATCCACCCACTTACTTACTATTTGTTTATACAGAAGAACTGAAAAATACATGCACATATGTTTAAGCGTAACTGGAATTTCTTCCATATCTTCCAACACAGCAACTGTGTCCAAAAGCAAAGCTCACTCTCAGTTACACTATTTCTTCATTCAACCAGACCAACAAGTTCACACCTAGCAGCACTTGTATGTTTCCACTGATTTAGACATCACCTCATCATCCTTCCTGTGTGTAACATCACACTTAAAGCCCATTCACAACCACATTTACACAGATGGTCTTCAGTTTTAGAAAGCATATTCAGCTATTTGAGAGAGGGACACTACACCAGGGCATCAACAGTTACCCAGCTGCCATGATTTAGCAAGATATACACTTTTTTTTTAAAGAATCAGCCTACAAATTAATCACTTCAGGTATTTTTCTGCTTTGACAGTAAAAAAGTAATTGATCTGTAGTGAAAGACAAATATGCTATGCCAAATCAGGGTTCTGAACTAGTAGGAGAAAAGGATTCTTTTAACAGCTTTTTTCTGCTTTATTCCCATTTTTCCACATCATAAAAAAATGGAAATGATGAGAACACATAAAGAAAGAGAAAACAAAAAATACGAATTAAACCCAGAATAAAAATGAATTTCCTTTCGAATTAAAAAACACATCAACAAACAAATGAACAGGAAAAAAACCTAACAAACTCTTATGACCAAGAAAGAGACCTCTAATCAGAGAGCAATTTTTATTCAGGCTATCTAACTCCATTTCCTAACACTGCCAGACCCCCATTTAACTCAAGACACTCAGACAAAAGCTCCTTCTAAAGATAAACAGCATACCCATTTTTTTTAGGCCTGAGAAAACTCCTAATTTACTGAGTAATTCAAGAAGTCTGCCAACAAAAAAACAGGAAAGACCAGACTTGACATTCCTGATAATTCTAAGGTGTTAAACGAGCAAGAAACAAACCCAAAATAAACACTTTTTCTACATCATTAAGTGGGGAGTGGGAGATGTCTCCTATCTCAGTCTTTAAAGGTGTTCTTTAACCTAGCTTCCCAAAAATAGTGGTCTGCAACCTAAACAAAAAAGCCTGCAAGTTCTCCAACCTCATTTTAGTATCTTGCAAACATCAGATTTTGCCTGAAAAGGATACAGGCATTCAGATATGGGAGAGAGGGAGGAAAGAAAGAAAAGCAGCCCACCAAAAAAACCCACGCCACCTCACCAAATTCATAGCATATAAGCCACAGGTAATTATAGGAAGATGCAATTTGAAGACTTAAATATACAAAAAGTGAACAAGAAGAGATCCTGAGGCACTCACAGGAATATTAACTTACTGATGCTACCAGTACTGTATTTAAATATACTTTCAACAGTAAGTAGCAATCAATGTTTTCTATGTGGAATTTTAGTTTTACATGCACTGGATGAAAACCTCTTTCTTCTACCCTAGTAGGAAAAAGGCCTGAAGTGGTACAAGGGATTCTAAATCCCAGAATTAGTTCAGAGGAGGAACATTCCTACACATGCACAACAGAAGACATTGACTGAGCCTGCCTTCTGATGGGTAGGATGGGGTGTGAATGTCACTATGCAGAAAGCTTTGGCCAATAGTCAACCCAGAAGAAAGTCTGTGTAATCAGACTTGAAACAAAAATGTGCTCATCACCTGCTTACACTTTTCCCAGCCTACATCTACTGCCTAACCCTAACACTGTCTCCTCCTTAGATATCCCAAACTACCTTTGTAAGAAGCATCAAGGCAGCTCACCCAAGAAGCCCAAAACCCTAGGATGGCGGAGAACAGTGACCCATTCCACAAACAGACAAAACAGGAACATGACAGAGTTGTATGGTCCTTTTCACCATGGAATTTGGCAAACATAGCCTGGTTCTCCATACATGTCTTAAGTTTTTCACAGACAAGACTAAATAATCTCTTATCTTGGCCTTGAAACAGTAAGTAGTCTGGGAAGAAGCTACAGTAAAGACAGGATAGCAATTTTTGTGTTCCCTCTTTCTTAAAAATTTCATAATTGAAAAATAATTCTCACCATGTGGGGAAAAAAAAAAAAGTTATTTGACTTTATCAACACTACCAATAAACTAAAAAAACCAACTTCTGAACCCCAAAGCTAAAAATTACAGGAACACATTTTGGATGTCTGTCATTACACATTCCAAGGGAGACTATTCAAAATCCCATGGGACTGTCTCTACTTGCTGCTGCTGCCATATTGTCCAAGTATTCCGGAAGAAAACCTAAGATTCTCTGATGGCTCCCAGAAATGGGAGTCAAATTCAAATACCAACTGCAGCCAGGAGCTGCAAAGAAACTATGGGGATTGACAACTATGTTCACTATTAATAATGTTAACAGATATAGTAGATCGGTTTATAATTAGTCCGAGAACACAAGAGAGCTAAAAAATGTGGTTTATTATAAAATTTTAATGAATAACCCTATCAGTTCTGGCCTTGACCTTCTCTCTTCAAGCACAACAAAACTTTTCCACAAGAGTAGGCAGGCACGTACCGAGATATGGCAGTGTAATGTGTGTATGCAAGAGAGCATAATTACATTGTATGCTCAGCTCTGTATTACTCAAATTGGGTGCAGAGCTACTAATTTAATTTTTCATTATATTTGTATACGGAATATGCATTTGCACTGTCCATGCATGCCCATGCACACTAAATCTGATTTTAGATACACAAGGTTCTCACATCTGTAATTTGCTTTATTTCAAGAACAGTTATGAAACATAGAAAGCCTGATCTTTGATTTGATTTGTGAACAACTCCAGTAGAGATGCCCATTGCAAGTATGTCATTATACCTTGCAGAACGAAAGCTACTGTATTCAAGTTCTTGGTAATTTTTGAGCTACCAGTAGCACTTATAGTGGGATTTTACTTTATGGCATACAACAGGTACCTTGCAGATCTTGTATCTATGCAGGAGCTTTGAAGAAGAAGAATAAACATTTTCTCTGTGGTTTTTTAATTATTATTTAATATGTCCATACCTCTGCAAATAATCAGGACACTAACAAAAAAGAGAGTTAAAAAATACCAAAGCCCCAAAAGGCATCACAGTGGAATCCAACTGCAAGGGCATGTGGGAAACCAGCTGATGGATGAGGGAGTGAGGCACCATGGGGTTCACAAGCCTGGGCAGTGGCAAACCACTATCAGCAAATGATAAAAAGAAATGGAGAAAAACCTGCAGGTAATCATAAAGGGCAAAAAAGGAAGAGGAGATGAAAGCTCTGAAGGATGGTCTGCCCTGTAAAGCACTAGCTGAGGAAAGGAGGGAGCAGTTAACTACAGACAGGGTTCATAAAGGGTAGAGCTGTTCCAGTAAAGCAGGTGACGGATGACCAGGGTTTGAAATCAGAGCACACAAGCAAAGGACAGGCTTGAGACATTATTAAGGAAGTTAAGACATTGTGTTGATAACCTGGGCGTGCATGTGTGTAGGTGAGCTGACTGCCAGTATTATATGCGCTCTTCTGTATATATTTTAAGTACAAATTCTGGCTACTCTAGCTCGTTAAACACTGGACTCTCTCAACTTTTCCAGTCTGGGCCTGCTGAAGACTGCAATGATATGCACATAAAAGCAGCTAAAAGCTTCTTCTCTGCTTTAGTCAGGATTCCAGTAAATTAAAGCTGTCAGCCATTTCAACAGGATATCATTCAGAAACAGCTAGGAATCTTTTCAGAAGTGATACAGCAGAGAAGACCAGTGCTTCAGTCAAGGTTCCCTGGAAAAAAAACCAAACTGAAAAAAGGGATGAAGCAGATGAGATTCCAAATAGGTGTTTCTTTCTCCTTAAAAAACTTCTAAGCACAGTATGGTACAAACAGCAGGACATCTAAGACGGCTTAAACAAAATCAGTGATCTTACCCTACTTGTTAATGTGTTGAGAATTTTTATACATTTGCTTGGACTTTTTTCTAACCACTGTATAGTGGCCAGGCCATACACCCACAAACAGCCCTGAACAAAACGTTGAGCGGAGCCTTGCAGCAAGCTCCATGATGGCCAGCTTCAAGTATTTGTCAAGTTTTTCAAATTAAACATTTGAAAATACCCAAACGTTTTAAGTTGTAGGAAAGACTTCACAGCAGTGCCAATATGTCAGTAATAGTCTTACTCAGTTCGAGAAAAACATTCAGTAAGGAGCTGGTATTTGCCATTTACATGCAAAAATCTCAACAGCTTTGATAGCTGCTGGGATTTTTCATAGAAAACAGCTAGAAAATTAGTAGTACTGACACCTATTTCTGCATGCAAATAGAGCTGCCACATTACAGTACTGCATTTAGAATAATTTTAAAGACAACAGATGTTAAATGTATTTGTTAGTCCAAGTACCTGGCCTCCATTGTCAAAAATCTCGAATACCATCTCAGGTGCCTGAGATACTATAAACTGAAATGATCTAAAATATGTCAAAAACGTCAAACAAGTGACCAGGGGCACATTCATGTAATGTGACTGTGTATCACAACACTTCTAGAGAAGATACGATTGGAGTTCAAAGCTGGTGTTTATTCACACTAGGTAAACTGTAAACTTAAACTTCTTGGTAAAAAAGAAGAAACAAAATAGTCCAGAGTTGCCCTTGCTAAAGCTATGAGCAGGAATGGCATTCCTCTCCCTCCTTTCACTTTTACAGTTTAAGGATTTATGGTAAAATGGAAAAGAAAAAGCAGAAGACATCTCAAAGCACAGTTACTGGTGCAGAGCACAAGCCTAGCAGAAGGCACTTGGCTCTCCGTCCAGCTTGCAAGAAACCTGTGCATACAGGCAAATGTGACTGTAAATACCTGAGCTACTGCAAAGGGCATACAGAGAGGAACTGCAGAAGCCCACCCACGGTTACACGAGACAGTTTGCCCTGGTAACTGAACAGCCACTAACCTTTTAGGATTGGAGTGCTTAAGTCTCTGCTCAGAGTAATTGCCAACTCTTACAACAACAAAGCAGGTCTTTAGGAGAACAGGAAGTATCTTAAGGGCAATCCCAGGGAATCCTTGCTGAGGATGGGTGCAACATTGTGCAAGGCCAATGTGATGACAGCTTGCCAAAGGTATCTCATGTGATATGGCAAAAAGAAATAAGGGAGTATTAAACAGAAGAGGGAACAGCAGAACAAATAACACCACTTCACCTGGTATCTCTAGTGATTCTGGATTATTTGTATATGGGGCCGTAAACTTCTGATGCCTTTCCCTTAGCAAATGGTGAATCACTATTCTAGGAGACAGCTATTCAGACTAGGAAGCAGGCAATAAACTAAGAAAAACTAAGGGGACATAGCACGAGAACAATGAACATACATTTAGGGGGAAAATAGTGAAAAAGAAATAAAAAGCTCTGAGGCTCCTAAAAAGAACGAATTTTTTAACTGCCTACACTAAAATTTTAGGAGCCACTGTAGTGAGCGATTTACTGGACCCACTTATTCCTTGGCCACATCAAGCATGAAGACGTGAAGGCATGGAAACATTTTTCCATACCAGCAGAATCATCAGTCCCTTCCATTCAGGATTTTCTCCCTGTCTTGCCTGCCACCACCCACCCAGCTCTCAAGGGGAAAAATCCAAAAAGGTTAAACAATTTCCTTTTTCTGATGCATGAAATCAATTAAATACATACAAACACCTGCACACTGGAAAGTAGCCTCTTTCCAGCCTTCCCATGGGAACAGCAACAAATCTCATGTCTGATACCCCTCAATTTCTAATACTCTCCTGTATCACAGAATATCTTCCATTAATTTCTCAAGTGACTCCTTCAAAGCACTTAGTAAGCTCTCTGGCCCCACGATCTTGAGGGACAGACCTGTTGTCAAATCAATAAACACACCTTTTTACTCTTAGCAGTACCTATTGGGTAGCTAATGCATCCAGTTGAGCATTGCAGACAAAATTGATAAAATTCAACAACTTACATTACAATGCTAGCTGAATGACAACAGTTATATCACACAGACTACATTAATAGAAAGATTTTCTACTTGTCATAAAATAACAACCAAGATCTAAGCCAGAAAGAGGAAAAGAAGAAAAAGTACTTTTCTTTAAGTCTAATTTTCTGACTATACACAAAGTTAACTAGGAGTCACTCTCTTTCAAGTGAGCACTCCATTGTTCTCTGACTTTCAGAGGAAGGAGATAAGTTCTGTTTATATAATGGAATATGTACTAAAACGCAAACAAAGAGGGAAGAGGGAATAGTTTTGAGGTCCCAGAACTACTGTCACCTATTTTTTTTTTTTATTAATTACCTTTCAACTTGTTGATATCCCCCCAACTCTAAGAGATACATTAATCAAGTATAAAATAACATAACACAATTTTTACAAGATTCTCTGCAAAGGCTGCCCAATTTAGGGTCATAAATTTGACAGCAAAGGTTTTAACATGTTCTACTGATGACTGGACCTGAGATTTGCTGCTCTACAGAGGAAACAAAGTGCTTTGACAGTATGACCTTGAAATAGTAAAGCATGTGAGTTGAGGCTGATCTGTATGTGGACCTTAACTTAGCAATTTCCCAAGTTTCAGTCACTCACTTTGATGTGAAGCACTCAGGCAATTCTAATGCTAATTTTGTCAGGTTTGTGGTTTACATTTCTCTCAAGTACATACAAATGGGTCAGTGCCAATAGTGAGCAGCCAAGGAACTGTACATCATTAAGCAGGGCTCCTAGGTCAGTTGATGGAGCTTCACCTCTTTAATCATGTAAATAGACTTGAAGTTTGGGACTGGAAGGGGAAAAGCTGCTCTTGGATGTTGGTCATACGGTGATCACAGGAACACTGAGAAGGTCATGCTAGTAATTCTGTGCCTTCTAACATGTCTCCTTTGAGCACTAAGCCATGGTAGCAAATTCCACGGGTGCTGCACTATTGGAACCCAGTGACCAGGCCCAGGAACAGACAGATCCCGGATGCACCAAGCAGGCAGTTAACCAGATGGCAAAAAGGCAGCAGCACAGGGCTACCAATATCCAACTCACAGGCACTGCAATGAGAAAGCATGAGGCAGGTGCCAAAGAAGGGAAATTTGTTTGCTTAGAATATACTTGGATTCTGAATTTTCTGACCTCCCTAGAGCAAGTTACCTGTACATAGGAAGGTTCCAGATCTTGCTGTCTATGGGACAAAAGGGACATCATAAAAACAAAAAAATGTCTTATCAGCTCCCTAAAAGCAGGTCAAATTACTTGATGTGAAGGGAATGACTACACTGCGACCTCAATACCATAAGTCAAATGAAGATTAAATTTTTGCACTCAGTGGTTCCCTATTCCCTACTCTCAGGAAGGCATTGAGATTCCTGTTTTACAGAGCTTCATGTTGGAATCCCAGTAAGCAAAATTCTACCAAAAGTAAGTTCCACGTAAAACCATTATTTACCTCCTCTGCTTCTGGTAACAATTTAAGAAATTCATGTAGCAGTTCAGAACCATAGGGCTGACTCCTTCCATGATAAATATCTTCAGTGATGGATTCGGCAGACCTTGAAAAAACAATTGAGCATATACATTTCTAACACTTGCAGGGTGAACAGTTGCACAGATTCAAAAAGCCATGCCTGGGCTACTCAACAGAGTTATAAAGAGGTTGTGGATGCATCAGTGTCCACAGCAGCGCTGCTCCAACACCATTTCGGTGATGCCTTTATTAAAGGGCAACATTATCAGTGAATACAGGCAGCAGTGAAACAGCTCGCTCTTAAAAAAGTTCCTCACATTGCCCCTTCCTAATTGTTTCTAAAGAGAGGAAAGGCAGTTCATGGGCAGTGTTACAAGAGGTTACATGAGGCTTCCCTTAACCATACCTGAAAACTCCCTTCAACTGGTTAATATCAGCAAACTCCAAATGTTTGCTGCTAAGTCATAAAGGCGCTCAAAACTAAACATACTAGAAAACAAATTATGTCAAATTACTTTTGAGAAAACGACATAAAACTGAAAACTCCACAAGGAACAGAACACAATGTATATATTTTATGAGAACCACAAAGAATTCTTACTTTTTGAATTGTTTGAGAAATATCCCAATGTTCATACTTCGTTTTGCATCCAAAATGGAAACCTGGGAGAGAAAGCAAGAGAGATTAATCTAACAATACCTAAGAAAATAGCGTATAATGCAGATATCATTTCTTAAATTGCTACAGGTAACTGTTTGCAGTTGCCACCAAATCCCAGGCCAAATAAATATACAGTCACTTCTTATCAACTGCAAAATATATATTATATATACTTATATACTGCAAAACTAGTTTATACCACAGAAATACACAGCACACTCACATCACCTTTTTCCAAGTGAAGCAAAAAATTCCATAGCAACATATAAGGAAGGAAGGAATCAATATTTCTATTTCATTACAAAGTAAAAACATTCTTCTTGCTTATTTCATAACCCTGCATCTACAAAATGTTGCTTATGCAGTAATACACTATATTGCATTTGAAAGCCCCAAGATTAGTGAACACCGCACTTCAAAACCCATGTAAATTCAGAGGTTTTCTGACAAATGTGAGGATGGGATTTCTAAGCAGAGGTCAGGTGCACTACTGATTTAATTCATGCCAACTAACAGCCACACTGATTCAGGGGAAGATAAGTAAGTCAATCTTGAATCAAACCCTGAAACAGATGATGCTCAAAACTGTTTGCTTTACCTAGAAGCAAACAGAAATCCATAATAAAATAACAGTCTCTCCCAGTTTTGTATTTCAAAGTTGGTTTGCTGTATCATCTTACATGTACAATTCTGAGGATTAGGCAGAGGGGAAAAAAACCCAAACAAAACACCCTGCAATATTCTCCCCTAATTTTGTAAAAAATTTTTAAATAAAAGTGCCTCTTTTATACTAGTTTTTCTTCCTGTACCAGCATACAAGTTTAAACCTGAGAGGCTTGCCCTGTTTCAGCAAATTGTGTCCTTAAGGTTAAAATTTTACCACAGCTATTCTAGTGATAACAGCTACAAAAGTCATGAGATTTACAAGGACAAGAGAATTGTTTCACCTTAACAGTTCCACCTGACTGCTACAATAAAAGAGCTCAGTACATATAGATGTTCAAGACTACTCTTGGACTCGCATGCTGTTTGTGGTTTTGACAACTGGAAAGGCATTTTGACCTTTGTAACAGTGCTCAGATTAGAAGTAGATATATAAATGCAACATTGGCATTGTCACGAAATTGAATTAGCCCGCAGTCAGCTGGTGACAGTGAAAATAAAGGTATAATTAATGGGCTACCCTCAACATACACCTCTCCTGAAATAGTGAGTCATATCGAAAAGTTTTCTGAAATCCTGGAATTTCCTCTCATCTGAAAACAGCAAAGACTAGAAAACACAGGAAATATCAGCATATTAGTTTTAATTAGATGATTGGTAGCCTGAAGACCTTCAGTTTTAGCATATGCAGAGATAAGGGGACAGATTGTGGTTTATTCTCCTGTTATCTTAAGAGCTGAGAGGCCCCCAACAGATCATTAAGGAAAAGCCCCTTAACACAGGACAGGTTCAACTATCTCTCCCCCTGCAGTATCTAATCTTTTTCAAATGTTTTACTGCAGGGACCTCTCACTGACCTCTCTAACTGTAGCTCCAGTCTCCAGTTGCTCCGGTCACCCCTAATTCTCTGATTTCTCTGTACTACTTTAAGCCTATAAGCTTCACCATCATTTGGCTTTTGGTTTGTTTGGGGTATTTAAGCATACTCAGAGTTAATCTTGTGCACATTTTTTAAATCACAGTCAGTAACTGCTACAAGAAGACTGATCGTCAGCTGAGTAAACCTCTGTTTTCCATGGCACAACTCAGATTTACAGTACAACTTCAAACAAATTACAGAATTTTTTTTTTTTTTAATATCTCCCCTTGAAGAAAACAACAGACGGGAACATACACAGCTGCATTTGTCTTATCAGCACAACATAAAAATGTCATAGCTGTTCTCAAGTACCAGGATTTTACACACACTTCTTGCTCTGTATATGACTGTACTCTATTTCTCCCCTGATTTCTTGTTTAAGCACACAATCAGAACAAGGCTCAGTTTTTGGTCACTCTTTGCTTGGTGTCTACTTCAAGCTTATCAAAAGTGTTTGAAAATGCTGTCATTATGTAACTACCTTCGAGGAGTTTCCAGATGGGAGCACAAGGAGGAGAAAAGGGGAACCTGGCAGACACTCCATAAATACAAGTCCCTACTCCTTGCACACAAATACACGATCTTCCATCTCACATTCAGTTACATATTAGATTCATAACCTCAGCCTGAACATCTGTTCACAATGTCTACTCTTCTCCACTGAGATTTCATTTGATTTCGCTCATGCAGAGCACTGTCTGCTGTTGCTTTTTACCCTTTAAACATTACCGCAGCTTTTTCTAAATTCTGCTCAGTCTGTTCCTGTCTTCTGCTCACACACTGCTGCCGGCACTGCACGTTTCAGGGCTCTGTTCACCACCCAAAGAGGCTTTGAAGTGCTGTCCACCAGTAATACCCCCGGACTTCTTGACTCAAAAAGTTACACTGGACTGTAACTGAGAATTGAGAACAGGCATTCCTAGTCTCACTGGGATTCTCTACAGCAAAAAAAACCTCTCATACGGTTTCTTATGATTTACTTTAGATAAATTCATGAGAGCTTTCTCCATTCTCATCTTCTACTCTCTGAAACTGGAAATACTGCAATTCTCTCAGATACTTTCCACCATCTCCACACCTGCACTTTGCTATCCAATGCAAAGCATCACAGGTCAGACACTTGCCACCTCTGCTTTATAAACAGTGCAATCTTTAAACCAAGGACAGCAATTTACTCATGAATCTGCTTTTCATCACCAGAGTATTCAACCCAGCACATTTCCAAAATCTGCAGTGGGCACAGATCACACAATAACAGGCCTCAGTTTGACAAATGTTAATCCACCACAGACATGTTCAGTTTTCAAGGCACTATGAGAAGGAGAAAATTAGCCTGAATACCACGGTGAAGCTGTGTTGATGGTAAGAGGATATCTACTCCTGAACCCCAACACAAATTTGTAATCAATGCAAAAGATTCAGAGGAGTGTCCTGGGAGACACAAAAAGACCCACATCAAAACTGACTTTGTAGCGACTGGAGAAATGGAACAGAAGTTTCTTGCCATGAAATCATCAATGAAGAACAGAAACATGACAAAGTGGATTTACTTTAACGGATCAGTAAAACAAAACATTGTATGCTTTCTTCGCATAAGAACAATGGGGGCTCACAAGGTGGGATACAGTTTACAAATTACAGCAAGCGTGGAACAGCCTGGTGGCTCAGGTTTGGTGCTGAAGTTTAGGTAGGATATAAATAACTTCCTGTTTCAACTTCCACTTCACATTACAACACACTACTCATCACTCCATGCCTGGAGTCACGGTGCAGCAGAGTGAACCTAGCAGCTTACTAAAGCGCTGTCCCACTCCGTGTCATCCTCCCTTGTCACGTTCCCAGCCTGCTCTCTTAGGCAGGTACTGGCACTCATCTCATCTGGTTCTTGCTGTTAGTTCTTCACTGGATTAACAGGTTGAATCAGCTCTCAAGAAGGTGGAATGAGCATCTGAGCAGGCACAGGGAAAACAGAGAGAGGGCATATCTAGGGGAGGGGACAAGAGAGATTCTGTTCACTTCTTCCATCTTCCTTCTCTCTGTTCTCGCTATCCCCTTGCACAGGTTCTTGAATTCACTGCACCCTTTCACAAAGTCATCAAAACTCACCCAAAGAGCAGAAGACTACTGCAGCAGAAAACAAACTAAGAACCTCACAGCACTCTGCTGAGCTGCTTAAGTATGTTTACAGAGGGTGCAGTATCTGCATTATATTATCCAATATCTGTCCAGAGCCAGCAGACAGATGGTGTGAGGTGAGAGACAGGAGCAAAGACACAGTTTGAAGGAGAAAGCAAGACTAATTCCCCAGGCTAACCAGAAGCTGTTCTGCCCACTCCGCTGCCAGGCTGATGACAGCCTGGGTGAGTGTATGTTGTGCCACACTGGGACACCACTGAAGAATGGGGAAAGTAAATTGGTGTGTAAACTTAATCTTGCACCCCCTATTTTTCAGAGCCTCAAATTACATGGAACCATAGGGCAAATTAAGCCTTTAGTGAAGGAAACATGTTAATTAATCTCCTAAGGGCTTGGTGAGGGCTTGTTTACAAAAAGGAAAGCATTTGCTGTAGGAGTTTGACTCAAACGTCAAAAGGGACTTCTGTTATAACGATGATGTTACATCTAAATTCCCTGTATAAATCACTGTCAAGTGAGGAATTAGAAGGACATGCAGTCTTGTAAGCCTTACATGTGTAGAACTTTTACCAAAACTGCTCATGATTTCATAATCAACAGCGATCTCTGGCAAAGGTATGAAACCCCAAATCTCCTCCACAGTCTCTGGGGCAATGCCCTCAACACTGGCTGTAGAGTAACTCTTCACCACTTCCACGGAAACTTCACCGTTGCACCAAGAGGGACCCCATAGTGACAACAGTGCACTCTCTGGCCATGCACTTCTGCACAGCAATTCAGACATGTGCTATTTTTTTCAGATTTGGATCTAAGCAAAAGTTGAGTTTATGCACTTGAAATTATCTTGAAAATTCATTGCTGATATACTGTGCCAGCTAGGCTAATTCCATTATGTAAACTTCAAAGAACAGTTTTCATTGCTAGACCATAAAGCACTGTCTAAAATCAACCGTGTTTTACACAAAAGGAACAGAGGTACCTGAAACACAAAATGTCTTGTCCACCTGCCCCTGCTGGCCAGCAACACGGCCACAAACAGAACTAGAGCTCCCTCAGCCCCACACTAACACGCTCTCCACAAGGTCACACTGATTCTGCGCACCTCAGCCTGCCCCCAGCTCCTGTCAGCCTCTGTAGGTTTTACCAGGGCGAGCTGAGGATAACCATCCCACATTAAAACAAGTGCTGGCAGCAGACAGCACCAGTGGCAGGAGTCACAAACAAGGCCTGGGCCTCCAATCTCCAGCCCCTTGCTGAACCATGCCTGCAGCAGGGTTAAGCACGTGAGCTGCTGCGCATCTGTACTTCCGCACTTCCAATAACACATAGCATCTGAGGAGGGAAGGATTATCTCCTTCCCTCCTCCCTAAGCAGATAGGACTGCAAAGTCCATTAACACATCAGAAATTGCTCACCACTGTTTGACACACTGCTGCAGCATGCTTGACAAAGCTTAGCGAGCGAGCTAAGTGAGTTTTGTCACTCAAGGGGCATCACTCAGAGGCAAGTCCTGTTGCCTCGTCACCTGCCACGTGCAAAGTCACCGTGGGAGCCCTGAACCGGCGTGCACAGGCATCAAGCAGGGCAAATACACTGCACCACCAGATCAGACAAACAAACATCCAGACAGACAAACAAAACCAGTAACTTTTAGCAAGGCAGGGTTTTGTTTCCAAGGCATTGTATATTGGAGAATCCCTGGTTTTGCAGGCCTCTGATTTTAATCTTTAACATTGCATTGAGTTCTGGAGCACACTGGGGCTTTCTCTGACCCACCTACTGCACTCTATGGGCCACGTTCAGTTTATGAAACTTATTGTAATATTTAATAGAACTAGATCTTTATCACACAGCAGTCCTGAAAGGGGGAGCTTCTGAGGAAACACAGGAGGCCGGAGCTCTGTACATCTGCACATGGCACAGGAAGTCCACTCACCACACTCCTGATTCAAAGATGAACATAGCCTGAAAACAGTGCAGAGGTTAACGACTACCTCTGATGATGGCCCCAATTACTACTTCCCAATGTCAGGGTTTCAGAGCCTGCAATACACATGCCTTTTTAAACCTTTAATTTTAATATGTACAACATGCATGCTATCAGTGCACTGGTTTCTCATCTTGTCCCTTCTGATCTTATTTTGACATCTCCTGAGTCCTGCAAGATATCAGCAACTTCAGGTACCTATTTTCTCACTAAAAATTGATGCATTGCTACATCTCTTAGCCTCATGCCCTCCGTATTTTGTTTACAAGCTAACACGTATGCAGACACACACCAGTGATTAAATCTGCATTTCAGCCCTCCAATTACTTCAGAGAAAGATCACTTGAGACAATTCAATTCAGGCGTCACAAAGAGGCTGTCTATAAACGAGGATTTAAGAACTAGAAAAGCTACTTATCAGTTCCCTGGAGAGTGTCTGAACCTGAGAGTACTCATTACAGAGCACTCCTCGCCACCAGAACAGAAATCAGTGGCAATCTTCAGACCTTCTTGGAAGGTTATCTTCATGTCCAGAAAAAGCAGGGAAGATGAAATAAAATTTTCCTTAGCATGAAAGTCATGCTTATGAAAGTGGAAACTTTAAAATTACCAAATAACAAGTACTCTTAATCACAATATTATATTCTATGTCCTTGGTGTCATACTTCCTTCCTGATGCCTCGAGGACACTGTGGGCATATACAGCATTAACCCTTGCAAATAGGACCCTCTTCTCTCCTGCCTGGTACATGTTTGCATGTACAACACCTTGTTTGCATCACAGACATAGAGGAAGAGCTGAAAAGACAATACAATTGTGTTCCACACTGGAAACTCACAGGCCATCCAACATGAGTAAATACAGATGCTTTCAGCTCTCTCCACTTATTCATATTTATTTTAACAGGTGATCAAATCACAGCACTTAGCAAGTTAAAATAATAAAACACAGTTAGGTCTTTGAAAAACAAATATGTGCCACCAAGAACAAAGAGTTTATGCTTCCCATCATTCCCCTCTCCTTTGAATCAAGACAAATTTGCCGTAAGGATGAAACATGACAGAGAAAGAGACAAAGGCGAGGCAGAATTCACATCAACTCCTACAGCATTATGTAAAAAAAGAGGTTTTACTTTAATTCTTACCTCCTCTTTAGTCTCTTTAAACGAAGACTTTAAAGATCGGTTTCGGGAGTCCTGGGGTTTGGCTTCTTCCTGCTGCCCAAAAAGTTCCTCAATTGTCTTTGTATCAATTTGATACTGTGGTCTTGCAGCAATTGTCCAGATATTGTTTTTACCACGGACTTGCTCTTCAGGGATAGTTTTCCAGAAAAAGCTCCGCATTCGTTTTTTTTTGCCGTGGCTGTCGTGCCCATTTACCAGCTGTGGAGGCAGAGGTATGTTGGGGCCAGGCAGTGGCGGAGGGGGGGGTGGCGGGGGCGGCATTCCCGGGGGGAGCGGAGGGGCCGGGGGAGCCCCTGTGAGGGGACATGGCGCAGGGGGCGGTGATGCTGCAGGCTGAGAAAGTTGAGGTGCTGCCGTCGTATCCTCGCTCATTAATCCCGTTGCGACTGGAATAGCCCCATTTTCTTTATCATTGACCAAGGAGAGACAATTCATAACATGCATTTTACAGCCTCCCTGAAGAGGAGAGTGTTACTTCCTTGGATGGGTTTGAAACATTGAACAGTCAGCGCAGCAGCCACTGGGATCACGCCCTCTCAAACCCTATCTGCCAGCAGCAGCAGCAGCACAAGAGGGGACTGTACCATCTCCGCAACCTGCAACAAAGGACAATAGGGACACTCAGATCACAGACACTGGACATTGTCCCTTGCACTGAAAAGACACCAAATCTAAGGTACAATGGCTATCAAGTTCTCAATCCAGAAGGAAAATTTAGTGGATCAAAAGTCTTTCACAGGGCAATTGTTTAATATTTATCCACACCGAGATTTCAAACAGCTTTAGGTGCCTAGATTTCAAGAACGTATAGAAGTAAGAATACCTCTAAATCACCCACAGTAGGTACCAAAACTACCTGTTAATCTCAGCTCAGAGCAATTTTGTAAGAGAATATATTTATCTCAAATTATTAAAACAAATATTATTCCACTGCTAATTTCAGATATGCTTTTAATGCTGACTGCACACAGTTCTAACTATGGTACTGGATTAACTGGATCAAACAGACCCTGTTTAAATCCTTTGAATTCATGGTTCAAATCCAAACTGCATTAAAATACCTAACAATATGCTGATGATTTAACCATCTAGGCTAATGTAGTACTTTTTTAGCCTTTCTATTTTTCATACGATTGTCAATAAGGGAAAAAATAGTGTGTAGCCCCTAAAGTCTCTATGTTTGCTGAGCACAAACTTACAGTATTACTGGTCTGGCTACACTACCTCCCAAAATACACTCAGAGAAGAAAGACCACAGTTTGATTAAGCTGCCCTTCATAATTTACTTCAGCATCTAGGTTAACAGAGCCAGCTCAATAACAGAGAGAAAGGACAGAGAAGCTGGTAGAAACAGGACCCTATACATCCTAAGCATTGAACATATGCAAAGCTTTAAATAATTAGGAGAGTTTTTACCTGTAGATTACCATGAAACAACTTTAAAAGAATCACAATGGGTTTTAGCATTTTTCTTACACAGATTCCTTCTAAATAAAAATGCTGTTATTAGCAGCAAATCTTCAAATAAGAGCACGACTTCCACAAACCCCACAATTTTGATAAGCCAAATCTATTGAAACAGATTTAATTCAAAAGTCTCAGAGAAAACAAATTAAAGTTTTTCAAATACATACCAGTGAGGAATCTCATGATTTTATGGAAATTTGGAAGCTATCTCAAAAACAAAACAGAATTTACAAAAAAACAATTTTAAAATTCAAAGATACCACACAATACAAACTCAGATAGGAGACAGACAGCCCCTGAGCAAAAAGCAGTCACAGGAAAATTCAACAGAAAAAGCTCAAGTTCAACTAATGCACTGGCACAAGAACAACATCAAATCAGAAATTTGGCACTGGCTTAGCGGTATGCCTCCTCAGCAGGGTTCACATGGAGCTAATAGCAACCCAGATCAATTTGACATTGTATAATGGTGATGAAAAAACTTCACTGTTTTTGCCAGAGATCCATCACTAGACTGTACACGAACAAACAGATCCAAATCATAGAAATGAGCCTTAGGGCAAATTCTCTCTTGGTCTGCAAGGACTCAGCCACTCACAGCTTCACTGAAGTCAATGGAAAACAACACAAAATCATCCACTGTACCTTTTCTTCTCAAAAGCTTGCACAGGTAGCAATGAACTCCTCTCTCCTGCTTCGGATTTTCTAATCTTACACCTTACATTATCCGGGTGTTTGCAAGAATAGAAAACATATATAAAAACCTGTATGAGGTTTAAATCACAGGAGTGATGGAAAATATTTCAATGGCATGGTAAAAAGGAGAGAAGCTACAAAGAAAGTGGATCAGGATAGAGTGTTTCAAATTTAAGTCAGCATTAATACCCAGGTGCTATTACAGGGCTCTGTATGTTCACACCTCTCCTCCCAAGTTCATGATCATAGAAGCAGAGAGGCATAAAAAAGCAGGTGCAAGGTGGTGGAAAGAGATTAACCATTCAAAGCAATGAAGTGTTGCATTAATTTAAAGAAATACTCAACTAGGAAAAACACTTTTCCTCCCTACTACTTATTTAAAAATGAAAAATGTATTAGCTAGTTTTCCACCATCACAAAGCAGTATTCAACATTATTATTTTCTAACTTGGGTTCCCACACATCCACCAAAAAAAAAAAAAAAAAAAAAAAAAAAAAAAAAAAAAAAAAGAGACAGACAGACTGACCAACCATGCCCCAGGCAATGTTCAAGAACCTCATTTTGAAACTTTCAATAAATCCATATGCTTTAGGAAAAACAGGATCAAATCCTAATGAAACAGAGTTGCAGGCAATGAATCATCAGAGTCCCAGCACTAATACACAAGAGTGGAAAACGACTGATCTCAGACCTGAGTCCTTCTGAGCTAGACAAGAGACACTCCTAGTGAAAGGAGTGGAGAAGACACGGGGAAGAAAACATCCCAACCTAGATGTAAAGACAGATAGAACAGGAAAAACTGTTTTCAATCCAACAAGCCCTGTACTGCTTTAGATGAGGTAACAGTCAGCCAGAACCAGGAAAGGGGAGGAATCAGTATTTGGAAGGAAGGCATGAAAGGAAAAGGCACAGCATAAAGGCTGGCATTCAGCTTTGTCTTCTGACAGATAAGCACAATCCAGGTGACAGAGGTCACCTGCTTGTAAGAGGATGGCAGTCTCGAGTTACCACAGATACCAGGAGACTGGTCAAAATTCCCTTCTCGTGCTGCCTCTCTGGAGAAGCAGCTCGAAGTTGTTCCCAGTGGAGGCTCCCACCATTACCGTGGGTGGGAGAGGAGAGAAGCTGGCAGCTAGGACAGGTTCTGGGCTGCTTGCTGGTATCAGCAGGTGCCTCTGAGCAGGAAGCACAGCAAGAGGAGGTGGGGAACAACACAGCCGTTCCAACTGTGAACTACAGATTACCAAGACTCGCTGGGACTGGGATGCGTAATAGAAGCCAAGCAAAATTTTAACTCCTAAGGAGCCTCTGCACACTTTTCAAAGGATTAAAGGGGGAAAAAAAAAATGGACCAAAGAACAAACGTTTAAGATGTCGCAATTATACCTCATTATTGTATGTTTGTTATCCAAAACAGCCCGAGAAGCACCAAAGCTCTAAAGTAACAGCTTTACTGCACGTTTTAATTGTGTCCATATTTGGCATAACAGAAATATTTTATTTCTTTGTCTCATTCATTGTTTTAGCCAAGCTAATCTAACTTGGAAATGTAATTTAAAAGTTAGAGGGTGGGAACAACTTTCTCCCCAGGCAAGAAGAGAAGCACTCTAAAGTAATTTGTTTCTTGCAAAAAAGGCAGTTGCCACTGAGACGGACAGAGATTGTGTTTGCATACACAAATTAACAGGTGAAGTGCACGATGCACTGAAGGGCATTTCATAATTCATGCTGCAAGACACGACTCCCTTTAACCCACACCTTATGTTCTCCCCTGCCCACGTTTCTGTATCAGGCGCCCTCCAAGTTCTCATGAGAACAACGCCGAGCCCAACCACAGCATTTGGGTGTCTTTGCTGCCAGTCTCAATAACAACCCTCCAAAGAGGCAAACGGAGCAACTAGTTGCTGACTGCAGACAGAGAAGCTGCAAACGCCGATAACCAGCCCCTGATCCTGCCAATACGTGCAGGTTACAAAGAACACGCAGCTTACACGATACGGCGACTTCGCACTTCCCCACTCAATGCATCCCACAAAAGCCCTGTAGGGCACCGCATCCCTGCCAGCCGGCCCGGGCTGGGCACCCGCGCGGGGCAGCGGCCCGGGCCAGGCAGGGACCTGACGGGGCTTGGCCGGGGGGATCCACTCCGGCTATTTTTCGTTCGGGCTCCCCAGGGGCCGCGCTCGCCCCGCCGCAGGGAAAGGGCTTCCAGGGGAGCAGCGCCCAGCCCCACCGCCGTGCTCTCCGCGCGGAGCAGGTGTCTGGCTGAGGTGCCCAGGCGCCCCTGAGGGAGCCCTGCCGCCGGGACCACCCGAGGGGCCGCGACGCAGATCCTCGCTCCGTAATTCCCTTCCACCGACACCGCAGGCCAGGGGGCAGCGCGGAGGGCGCTGGCGGCTCGGCTGCACCCGGGATAACACCGCGCCCGCTGCCCTCGGGCTCCCGCCGGACCCCGGCGCCCCGATACGCGCCCTCGGGCTCGGCGGGAGCGGCCCGACCCCGCTGTCCCTCGCAGGACGTGGCGGGGGCAGCGCTCGCTCCGCCGGAGAAAGCCGGGGCCGTCCGGGACAGCGCCCGCCCCGCCGTGCGAGAGGAGCGGCGGCAGCGGCTTTCCCGCCGTGGCAGGGGTCGGCCGGACTCGGGGTCCCGCGGGAAGGGGAGCCCGTCTCCCCGGGAGCGCTCCCCCCTCCGCCACCCCGGGAAGGCGGCGAAGGACCCCCGCAAGCGGACGGCAACCCCCCTGCGCTGCCCGGCCGCGCCCCCGGCAGCGCGGAGCCCCCGCCCGGCCGGGCGGTCCCCGCGCCCCCCGCTCACCTCCGCGCCCGCGGGAGCACGCGGCGCAGTCCGGTCCGGTGCCGCCGCCGCCGCCGCCTCCTCCCATCGCGCCCGGGCCGGCCGCGCCGCCAAGCGCGGGGCGGGGCAGCGCAGGCGGGGCCGGGCGGGGCCGCGGCAGGTGACGGTGACGGCGGCGGAGCCCGGAGCGGCCCGGCCGCGGGGCAGCGGGGCTCCGATCTACCCTGCCCGGCCCGCGCCACCGAAACGCCCGTGCGGGAGGAGAGCGACCCGCGACCCAGCGCCGGTGCCTCCGCCGCGGCGAGCGGAGATGCGCAGTGGCGCCTCCGGGGGCACTGGGTCTAAGCCAGCTCCGGCTGAGCTGATCCATCCGCATATCCATCCATCATTGCCCGCACGCTGTCACCGCACTCACAGCAACTATTTCTATAGAAACAGGACAGCGGTGCTACCGGCACCACGCCTGGCTGGAGGGAACGGGCTCCTCTCCACGGCTGAAGCCTTTCGCCCTCTGCCCGTGCTCCCGAGCAAGCGCATCCCTCGGTCCATCCCGCATCCCTCACCCGGACGCTCCCCGCCGGCTCAGCCCTGCAAGCTCGGGGGAAGCAGGCAGGCAAGACGGGCCCCTTGTGTCTCCAAAGCGGACGGTGTGAGAGACGTGCAGACGAATTTAAGATGTGATCACAGCCCTGGGTTACAGCGCTCCAGGTAGCAGCGCACGTGAGTTGTGGATACCCGAAAACCAAAGTACCATCCACTGATAAGACAGCAAACAAATGCAAATGGTTCTAAAATACTTTCTCAAGATATTGAATCCTATTTATAAAATAAACCCATTTTCCCAGGAAGAGTAAAGGTGAAGAACTTCACTAAATAGTTCACCCACACACCTCAACACTCCTTTTTACAGAAGGCAAATTCCAAAGGCAGAAACTCTTCCTTTCCTGAGAAGAGAGGGAGGGAGGAAAAAAGCCCCCTCACTTCCAGTCTTGCTTATTGTCACCCCAAGACAATAAGCCACCAGAGCTTTTGAGCTGAGCACAGGAGAGAGAAAACACCTTGGCAAAACCAGGGATGGGAAGGCAGGAGCAGCGGGACAAAATCATGTCTTACCTGAGTGTGTAGCGCCTCACCTGTCCTGTTGCCTCTGCTCAGGGGTTGGGAGGCAGGAACCAGAGGAAGAGCGGGAGACCAGGTGGCCTTCTCTGGCCCCAGGCCTGGAGCCCAGGCCCATGGTCGCTGAGGTTACACCATTCCTGCTCACAGTTCTGCAGCCAGAGATCTGACCTAGTGGTCTGGCAAGACAGCCAGCTTGAGTCACCTCAATTTTAAAAAATAATGTTAGAACAAAAGGAAAATTTAAGGAATGCAGTGCCAGAACCCAGTCATTTAAGCTGAAAATTCACTGAGTGAAAAGAGTTCAACTGCAGTAAAAGGCAATTCCCATCACAGCACACATCTCTGCCTGGCAGGGTTAGCAGCAGCTGGGGAGGACACGCTCAGCTTTGTGCCAGCATGGACATTCCTCGAGAGTGTCAGGTCACCCCTGAGGTCATCGGCGAGGAAGAGCTTTGCCGCTTGGACTGTAACTGCTTGTGCTGCAGCCAAAGGGACTTGTTTTCATTGCTGCCAGTCATGAGCACAAACGCTTGCTCGAAAAGACGGAAAGAGCAAGCCAAACAAGAAACTTGCATAATGGCATTGTATTTAAAAAGTCAGAACCCAAACAGGACAGCAGAGAACCTGGGAGCCAGTCCGGATGTGAAGTTAAACTCTTCACTTTTCCTCACCCTGTGGGTTTGTTCTCCCCAAACTTTTCCAAAACATGTTAGCAAATTAATTTTAAGTTTTTAGCAGATTTTTTTTCACCTAAACATGTAACACTCAACAGGCAAGTATTTTGCCCACATGGCTAAAATTAATTGGAGTTATAAACAACTGAAAACAGGTCTTTACAGTAGGAAGCATTAGGCAACTTTAATAATAGGTAGATCAAGCAGCCCCACCTATAATAAACAACAAATGCACCTCCCTAGAACAGATAGCATTTAGATGAGTTGGTATACTACAAAACCAAATCATATTGTTAATTTTTTAAGATTTCTAGTTAATGAAATGCTCAAAACAGTTTGCAAGATTACTACTTTTTTAAAGGCTTTTTTTCTTATGAGAAGAAAAAAAACCACCTTGTCTTTTGTAAACTCTGCTTTTCTTCAGAGCACAAAGAGCATCTAAGTCTTTAGGCTGAACACAAATTTAATGACTGAACAGATCTAATGGAAATAAAGCAATTTATACCACCTGAAAAAAAGGTGTCATCATCTTCATTACAAGCCCTCAATTCTACAGAGTTTGGACAAAGGTAGGAGAGAAAGTTAATTGTGACACTCCTATCACATTAAAACCAAGTTATATTTGGTTTCAAAATTAAGCACTCTGTTAGTTAAACTCTCAAAACAAAAAACCCTGCAATTAATTACCACCATCACATAAAACTAGCATGATGCATACGCATATGTAAGAAATGTAAATCAAAACTGAACAGGCAACACTTGTTGTTAGCATTATTTAACTCTTAAGTGCGTGAATTTACAGCCCTTAGTATTCTTTAAAAGGCAGCAAGATGTATAATTATTTAATTAGCACAGTAAGACACACCATTTGTTAAGTACCAGGAACACACTGCTGATAGCTGAACTGCTCCCAACTGAACCAATGGATTTATGCTGCCATAAACAGCAAGAACAGGGAAAACCTGAACTAAGAAGTTGTTTCGGGTTTATTCTGTTCTATATCTGATCTCTGCACTTAATTAAGAAATGTTATCAGACAGACACTGGGACCCATCTCAGTCCTACCAACCAATGTTACAAGGGAACTCTGCAAAGATTCCCCTGATCTCTCTTTCTGCTCCTCCTGGAATATCAAATACTCCCTTCCTCCAGTAGCTAATCTCTTTAAAACAGATTCTCATAAAGAAATGACACTGAGTGTATTTGCTCAGAAAACAAAGTTCTGTTCACCTACAGCCATTATAAAAAGTTAAATGCTCACTTTATGCTGAGAACAAGTACTTCACAGAAATACACCACCAAGAACAGACAGCACAGATTTGTTGCTGCTCCTGCTCCCCCTTCTTACACTTTTTTTTAGAAAGGCAGCTGAAGTTTAAAAGGCAGTGCTTCTGTGCCAGCGCTCCCAGCTGTAGGAAACAAAGGATTTGCAAACCACAGACTGAGCTTTTCTGGCCAGGGCCACTGCAGTGCAACGTTCAGACACTGCTGCTATGGGCCGCAGTGCTGGGGCTCTGATGAAGACAGCAACACATCACTTTCCACTGCTTCTCCATCAATTTATGCTCTTCTTCTCCAAGGCAGGCACAAGCCATCCTACTTGCTGCTCCTCCACCGCAGGTAAGTTACTTCCTTCACTCACTTCAAACTATTGCCATGATGATAAAAACATGTAAACACCCTTTGTCTCCCTGGCCATTTGGTTTCCACAGAACACTCAAGGAAATGAAGAGGAAGGACCTTGGTGAAAATAGATGTAGAGAGGTGAACAAGAGTGCTGTCACAGACAGAGAACTCTTGTTTCCTATGTGTCCCTAGCTTTAACACCAGAGCACTTTCGTATGGAAAGAACATAAAGATGTCAAAAAGTGACTGACAAGGCTAGGTAATAAGAAATGAGAGAAATATAAACCAATCAATAGTCAAATCCTGTATAGATCTTCTAATAAAAAGAAACACCTTTCAGTTTGACACAACTTAGCTACCAGTAGTTGGATAAGTTTAGGGTTGGAGCTGCCACAAAATATTAAAAGATTCATGACTAATATAAAAATTTTCGTGACAAGTACCACCCTTAAACCAAGCAAGCAACATGGAAAAGATAACTAGACTAAAAAAAACCAAAACCAAACCTAAAGATAACTGCAGATCAGGAATGCTAAATGATTACAATACCTTACACTTCTTGTAACACCACAACAAGGAACAAGAGCAGATAAGCAAAGCATAAAAACCAAATATGCCCCCCATTCAGTTCAAAATGGAGTTGAGGGCAACATTTAGCTTTCCTTTTACATTACTTTGATCATTTTTGAAAGGACAGACAGACTAGAGATAAGGTTTCTGGGAGAACGAGTTGACTGAGGATTGAAAAAAAAGCTGTTACTTTAATGATGCTGGTATGTTACTGTACTCTGCTCGTATAGATCTCTTTCCAAATAAAAATACAGATACATTTTGTAACCAGAAAGGTTGTCTGTAAGGGACTTGTCAAAGCATGAAGTAGGCCAAAGAGCATTTTTAGAGCAAAAAAACTGTTTGTAGAATTCAGATGAACAAAATAACACGAGCAACAATTTTCAAACAAGCCAGGAGTACAGATAACTTATAGTATGGTCACTGAGAATCAAAACAGCTCTCCAAGTCTTTGGTACAGCAGCTACAACAGTGTATCTGAAAATGTTATTGCTTTGAATTCTTCATCCTAAGAAACCTCACAAAACACCGTAAGCATTAATGCAACAATTTCTTAACAGAGATGAAACCTTTCACAGACAAGTCTTTCCTAGGTGGGTATGGACTCCTCTAAAAACAACAAAAGCACCCCCATCCTGACAACTGTCCACCTAGATAAAGGCTATATTACAACCTTAAGATATTTATAAGGCTTTCTTGCAAGCATCAGAAAGCCTGACACCCATAATTACTTCCCATTGGAAACGTTGGAAGTGTCTTTTCTCTTACAATCTCTTGATACAAGTGTCTAAATTTGGTTAGATCTAAAAAGCTAATTTTAAGTGTAAGATATGAGCTTCAATTATTTCATAAGCACATATATTTGAGTGGTGACAAAGAAAGTTCTAGTACTACAACAGGCTACTATCAGTTTAATAACCTATTGACCAGCAGAACAGAGAACCCTCCTCACCGAGGCCACCCATTAGAACAATTGCTTTGCTGAGCAAAATGAAAATAATTCTTCCTTCCCCCTGATACTAAACAATACACAGACAGGTTTTAGCAAGTAATCTCTTTGGTCCAGCCTTTTCTTCCAGGTGAAGAGACTCCAGCAGTTTTAAGCCATTGCAAAAGTTTGAGGGTTACACAATGCCACATGGGTCAGTTTTTCATAAGGCAACTGCAGATTCGAGTTCACTCTTACCATTTTTGACCGATGAGTTCCTTCTGAGCAGCAACACAGGCAGGAGACCTGTGAATCTGAGGCAGAAACCAAGAGCACATGTTCTTTATGTACCCTTTTCCTGCAGTGGTCTGAAAGCTGGTACTTCAGTTGTGGTCAGTGGGTTTGATTCTTCACCCCTGCAATAATGCATTTCCTGGCTCAACCCTACAGTCACACAGCTCCCTTTCCTTGCACCATCATACCACACGTGTGCCAGGATTCAGAGACAGTAGAAGTCAATGGCTTTGTAAGAATTGTAAATGAAATTTCATTTCCTTTTAAAGTCCAAGTCAAGAACCGCATATACTGAAAGATTTGTTTCACTATGGATTTAGTTTCCAGTTGAACTTGCACATTATTAAATCAGCATCACCACCTAGCACTGCTTTATGAGATATTCTTGGGCAGGGGTGACAACTCACAAAAACAAGACTAAGCTTTCACTGCAGAAGCTCCCTTCTACTTTTAACCATCAGAAGTCAACAAAGTTTGACTGCAAACACGTTTAATATGAATACAAAATTCACATAGGATATACATTCTAGGGAACGTAACTGAGCTATTACAAGAGATTCTGACAGAACAAAAACATAAAGAAGGCTCTGTCAGGCCAAGAATTTAATGAGGAATGATTAAAAAGTTTGATTTACAGTTACATTACAGTTGTTTTAAGCACTGAAAACTTTAAGAATGTCAGCTGAAAGGTGTTTGAACATACAGTACATAAATCATACAATCCACACCATTGTAAATAACATATTTGAAGTATTTCATTTTACTTAATATAACATAAAGCAACATAACATGTGCAAATGAGGACTCCAATATACTGAATTTAAAATGTCTATGATAAAATTGACGTATAATTTTACATTTAAGGACTACAGAAATTATGAAGAAATTAAAAATGTGTCCTCCATTTTACTCCCATTACTGAAGTATGCTTTTCAATTAAACAGAAAAACATACTGGCCCGATTATCTTTCAAAATCATACCTGTCCATGAAGTTTAACTAAAGCTTTAACTTGCTCTAAGTGTACAATGACACAGCATTTACACAGTCCTCTTCCCCTTGTTGGGAGCTGACAAACTATTACATGAAAGGGTTCTTAGATTATGTACACTGGTGGAAAATATTATCTTATAAAAAGGCACATACCTGTGATTTAAGGCTAGTACGGTATTTGTTTCATAGACAAACATTTTAACTGAAATTAGTACATTTCATGGTTGGCCTAACTCAGCAAACCACTTGGTGCAAAGCAAAAACGTGTGCTCAGAAGCCTCAGACTGACAGTGATTCTTGCTTTAGTGTTTTTTGTTTGGTTTTTTGTAACCCTTTGATGGAAAGGTATATTTTTTAAAAAGGCATTTGCTGCAATTCCACTTGTCAATGAGCCATCTGCTATTGTTGCCTTATATGCAGATATCACATATAGGCCTTGTATTATTCATCTGCAAAATATTCTTTTAACTTTCTCCTTCTCTAAAAGTCATATGAAAATTACTAAAGATGTTTTCTATATTCATCTATAAAATACCAGATGTTGGTACAAATAATGTAAACCTCCATTTGGAAATATTTTGACTAGCCACCAAAATGACCAGAAATCACAAGTATTATTTGTCAGTGCAAATCTATAATAGTTTTGTTTCCCCTCCCTTTTTCCCTCCCCCATCCCAGTTACAGAAATAACCACCAACCTTTACATACAAAAGGAGTGCTCTATACTTGAAATTACAGAAATTACATTTGGTTACCTTAAAGTCACCCACTTTCCTATCAAATTCAATTTTACAGTATTATAAAAGGGGAAAAAATTTAAAGCTGTCCATTCAAGAATCACTACAACAGTGCTTCAACCCCAACCCTTAATTATTCTCAGATTTAAAGATTTTTAGGTTAACATTGGGTCCTCTTCTATGATCTGATTACTGTTCTTCAAGCCAGGACGGGGCATCTGCTCCAGGAGTTTTCAATTTGATGTGGAACTGTTTAAGTGTCTGTTCAAGCTGCTTTTGATTGCCAGCAAAGTACGCTGCAATGGCATTGTGGAACAGAACAAGCTGATTGTGCAATACCTTCACCTGCAGGCAAGGAGAGAGACATTAAGAGGAGGAGGCTGATGTTAACATCAATCAGAGGTCAGTTATAAAGAAATAGGTGTATTTCAGATGCTCAGACTTACTATAGATTTATTTAATAAAAGCTTAAAAATACAGATATGAAATGCAAATATGGAATTCTTTAACATTAAAGTGATTTACAGTTTTCATAAAGTATGTTTAACAGTCAATACCAACTCCGCATGCACAGAGCAAACACAATTCACTAAACAGCATAATGTTATCAAATATCAAACACTTGATTACAAGTACTTGATGCCTTGAAATCAGATGCCAAACCTCTAAGATACGTGCCTGCAGGCCAAATGGACCTCCCTGAAACAGTACATGACAAGGTCATTATCTGAGTACACAGTTCATGTATTTGCCACCCTTGCAGAGAGTTGCTGCTTTCCATCTCATGTATACCTAAATCAAATTAAACAGATGTATTTCTCCCAACGATATTTCTTGCCCATCTCCTGTAACACAGGGTCATTTACAGCACTTTGTCAGTATCTTGACTAACATTTGTGCAAAGTAGTCATGAAACACACCTGTCAGAGCAGCAACCAAAACCTGGGGAGAAGAGCACAAGGGCAGCTGGAGTTTTTCTCTTCCAGCCTAGTCTATAGCCTGAGTGATGAAGTCAAAAGTCAAGGAAATGTTATGTTTCCATCCTAGCACACCAAGAAACGTGAAGTTGTGAATGGAGAGCAGTATGCTGAAAGGCATCTGTCCAGTTTCTCCTGCAGCCAAAACTGGTCTTTTTTGTTCCTGAGTGTACTTTCAGCCCAGCACCACCTTCCTCTTGTGTCAGACCCCAAATCCCCACAGTGATGGCCCTGTACCTGTTTCCAGCCTGGGTGTTGAGCCCAGCAGCAGGTAGCCAGTGTAGAAAGGAACAGAGGAACAAGGTGGATGACTGAGCCCCAAGGGAAGAGGTGGGAGGTAACAGATTAAGCTTTCTCTACTCAAATTTTAGATCACTGCCTCATCTCTCAGCACAATCCACAAGAGACAAGTCTACTTCTGTCATGCTGGGAATCAAAACTGTCCTTGGGCCAGGTTTGGCCTATGCCTACCAGTGGGCTATGCCTATTTTAACAGGTTATTTGTTATTGGTTACTGTGCTTCTCTGAAATGCATGCAACTCAATACAGAAACACTTTATGGTCTTCATTTAACAAAACATCTCAAATTAAAGCCCCCCACCATTATATCTGACATGCTATGACACCTGAAGAGTGCATATTTACTCAGAAATGTAATAAACAAATTTTAAAAATACCTTGAGAAAAAAGGGCTGAGCACATGTGTATGCATCCATGCAGGAATATCTGAAAATTCTAACACAAAGCTAAAATTTCTGATTATATCCCATTTTTTTTAACTGAACATAGACGCATTGCAAACATTAAGTGATAACCTCTTCTTTGCTGGCCCAAATTTTCATCTAAGTTGCTCTGACAATTTGAAAACTGGTACACCTATGTTTTCTCCTTATGTTTCCCCTAATAATTCAGGCTAATTTATGCAAATACATGCCAAAAACCAGGCTTTTTGCCTCATTAACAGTGTAAAATGATACGTTATTCCACCAAAAGGCTCCCCAAGAAAATACATGAGATGTGTGAATGGTTAGAAAGGAATTCCCCATCATACCTTGAGATGATTTTCTTTTTCATTTACAATAGAATTTACAGAATTGATCACATACAGACATTTTAACATCTAGGAGAGACAGGATTTAGCTAACTACACTTGTTCAAACATAGTTCAAACTCTTTTTTGAGTCATAAAAGATGGCCTCTTCTTCAGTTTATGTGGGCAGACAGGTATACAAATACATGGATTTTTCATCTATAAAAATGTTCATTCCCAAAATATTACACTTTACAAGTGGAAAATGTCACAACAACATGAAGGCTTTGCTTTTAAAAGTTTAGATAGAAACTAGAGTGCTTTTCTTGAGCAGATACTTTCATCATTGTCATGCAAGACTTCATGCAATCCAAGCCAGGAATTCTACAGAGAAGTACACTCACTATTATACCATATTATTAAAATGCTATAAGAGTTTTACTCATACAGTTAATAGGAATTCAAATAAAACAGGGGTAATGAACCTCCCCTCCCAGCCCAAGTTCATCAATCTGAGACTAAATTGGGTACTTTGTCAGGGTAGCTTTTAACATAAACCTTCTGTGAACTGCCCCAAAATTTTCTGATAATTTAAAAAATTCAGTCAGGCTTAGGCTCAAGTGTGTGCGTGTGCACACAGACACATACAGAGGTGGGAATTAACAGTGTAGAGGCAGATAATCTGGACTGAAATAATATGGTTTGCTTTGGAGGGATTTTTTGAACTACCAGAGCTACCTCACTGTATGAGGTTCTATCCCCTAGATCATTGTGGTATAAATTTTGTGATTGTTATCAAACTGGTTGCAGAGGTTCAAGGTGTTACAACTTCTGCTCTCCTCCTTCAGAAGCTGATTGCAAAGTGAATCCCAAAAGTGATGGTGGGATCTTCTTTTCCATTAGCTTCATTCAAGTAACTTTAAGATGAAGTTTTTCTAGAAAAAACCACCCAAACTGACTGACACTGTACAAAGAAGCTCTACTCTGAAGCAGCAGCCAGCAAAGAGAAAAAAGCTGTAAGACCTCAAAACACCTGATGTCCACAGGAAAACCACCGGCAACCACAGCTAAGGACTGGACAGCAAGTATTCACTTAAAACCAAATTCAAATTTACCCACTTTTCCCACGAAAGCATCTCACTCCAACTTGGGGAATGGGAAAGTATCTTACCCACTCCCATATCCAGTCACTGATTCCAACTTCCACACTGTATTTCACCTTAGCCCTCTGTTGGCAAAACATTCATGCAGATAAGCAGTCAGTTGGATCAGGGAACAGATCTAGATTAAAATTAAGCAGACAACAATGTATCTGCTTTAACCTGGATCAGTTCCCCAATCTGATTCTCTACACAGCTGCAAAAACACTTTTACAAACACCAGAGAGAAGGCAGTGGGGGGAAGAGGGGGGATGAAGGGATCACATTTTTTTTGCAGCAAAGCCTTGAAACGATTGTCAGATTACAGCACTAAAGGCCAACTCTTGATCACCAAGCTGTAGCACCAATTCCAGGAAAGGAGTGTTTGAAGATTTGCCTTTCAATCAATGAATGCTAATGGTATGCTGCTAAAATACAGTTAAAATACAGGTTCCAGTGTGTGACTAACATGCCTGTCAAAAAGCCATCATGCTTTACGGCTGAACAATAGTTAAAATCTTTGCTCCTTGTTAATTAACTACATATACCTATTTGTTCCTAATTATAAGCAGAGTAAGCACTCCATAATACAATTGACAAACATATCTCAAAACAGAACTGAACTTTGTGGATAAGCCTAAAAACCAGACACATCCCACACAGGAGACTTAAGTGTCATACACAGAAGATACTATAGGTTGGATTTGACTTTTCACGCGGATGCTCTTAGCATTTTAGTTTTTCCTAAATATTGTCCTCTTTCCCCACCTCCCGCTGAACATTGTATTTTCCGTGGCACAGTAAGTACATATTTCTTTACACGTCCTCATTCAGCCTGTTTCAGCCATCTCAACGACCAAAAAGACAACACCCTTTCAAGTCTTTCTGTGAGTCTGTACTTCCTCACAACCATCATAATCCTTTCTCCAAGCTATCTTAATTTTAAGGTACTTAGTCTAAACAGTTTCATCATCTGGGTCTCCACTGGATTGCAGAGTGCTTTCATTTGTAGAAGCAAGCATTTAAGAATCAAACTCCTGAAGTACAACTCACAGAAGTGCAGTCAATTTTTTTCTCTACACAGAATGGTATTTGACATTTCTCAAGTGCATCCAAGAGTAACAGGGTTTTTTTTCTCAAAATGACAACACCTTCTAAAACTGTTTTCAGAAATGACAGAAATCTTTCAGCTGAGAACAGGACACAATCCTTATTAAAAAAAAAATCTATTTGTAAGATACAGATTTTGAATGCAACTATTCTTACAGCCATTAGCAAATGCTACAAATTTCTATGGAACTCTTGTCAGCTGGGGATAGCACCAATAAAACTTTGTAACAACATTAAGAAAAATGAGTTCTAACTTCAAGATCAAATGCTGTAATAAAAGTCAATAGAAATCTTGTGTATCTTGGTTTTACAGACAGAAACTTGCAATTCCAGCTTTACTGTAATGCAGCTCTCTGAACCTTTGAGGGCTTTTAATTGAAATACTAGCACAAAGAACAGGCACAAAGGGACTGCAACCATGCGATGCCTTTTCCCCATATAGGGAAAAGCTAGATAGGGCCAGCTAGATTATGGGTTCTTTGGTGACATTTGCAGCAACACAGACCAGCTGGAGCCCACCAGCCAGTTAAACTGGCTTTAGAGGTTCTTTGTAGCACCATTTACTAGGAACACACTGCTGATAGCTGAACTGCTCCCAACTGAACCAATGGATTTATGCTGCCATAAACAGCAAGAACAGGGAAAACCTGAACTAAGAAGTTGTTTCGGGTTTATTCTGTTCTATATCTGATCTCTGCACTTAATTAAGAAATGTTATCAGACAGACACTGGGACCCATCTCAGTCCTACCAACCAATGTTACAAGGGAACTCTGCAAAGATTCCCCTGATCTCTCTTTCTGCTCCTCCTGGAATATCAAATACTCCCTTCCTCCAGTAGCTAATCTCTTTAAAACAGATTCTCATAAAGAAATGACACTGAGTGTATTTGCTCAGAAAACAAAGTTCTGTTCACCTACAGCCATTATAAAAAGTTAAATGCTCACTTTATGCTGAGAACAAGTACTTCACAGAAATACACCACCAAGAACAGACAGCACAGATTTGTTGCTGCTCCTGCTCCCCCTTCTTACACTTTTTTTTAGAAAGGCAGCTGAAGTGTAAAAGGCAGTGCTTCTGTGCCAGCGCTCCCAGCTGTAGGAAACAAAGGATTTGCAAACCACAGACTGAGCTTTTCTGGCCAGGGCCACTGCAGTGCAACGTTCAGACACTGCTGCTATGGGCCGCAGTGCTGGGGCTCTGATGAAGACAGCAACACATCACTTTCCACTGCTTCTCCATCAATTTATGCTCTTCTTCTCCAAGGCAGGCACAAGCCATCCTACTTGCTGCTCCTCCACCGCAGGTAAGTTACTTCCTTCACTCACTTCAAACTATTGCCATGATGGCAAAATGTCATCTTACACAATAAATAGAAAAAAAATAAAGCTTACCTCAGAAAAGCTCTTAGCAGGTAATTATACTTAAGCCACTATTTAAGTGCAAAGGAAGTCCTTTCTGTAGCTCATTTGGGAACAAAATTACATGCACCCTTTAGTAAGAATTTTTACATCTCTAGTGTCAAAACTGAGAAATGTCAACTACTGATAAAAAGGCTTAAGCATGTGAGATTCCCTACTGTATTAATCTAAAAGGCAGGAAGGAAAAAACAATCTCTTTCAGAAACAATTTTAGGCTGTGACTGCTAACAGGATGCTTGGTCTAATTCAAGACTGTCACTAGGAAGACAACTTCTTCAGTGTTCCCTAAACCATCTAATTTAGTTTAAAAAAATTATGGAAACTTGTTTTGTACAAGATGGAAATAAAATGCTTTTGCTCTGAAGCCTTCCTATACATATAAACATAAATTGATCAGTGTATTATACAGATAATGGAAACCATGAGGAAGAAGGGTAAGTCCTATTTTAAACTAATTCGAACTTAAGCATCAGAATTCCTGTACAGAGATGAGCTGGAAGGATCAAACAATTTTAACAGAAGTACATTGTAGCGGTAGCAAAAACTTACTGAAAAATGAAAACAAAGGCAGGGAGAATGGGAAGACACCTTCAGCATATCTGTTTTCAACCTAGCATAGTTTTAAAACACAGCTCTTAGGAGCATTTTCTAATTTAAGAATCAGTATCAGCATTTAGATTAGACTTCAGCTTCTTCAAGAAAATTAATTTTAATATGGATTTTTTCAATCCTTTTATTTTCCAATTTTTTCAGCAAGAACCAGAAATAAAGTTAGGCCAACACCAATTTTTTAGTCACCTGATCATATGATCCATCACAAAGCCAACTTTTGATGGCTATGTGATTCCAGACCAGGGAGTCCTAATGCAGATGCCTTTATGAAGGAACAGCGCTCAGGAGCTATGTTTTAAGCGTGTACCGTTATGGAAACCAAAATGTTTGCTTATTTTCTCGATTTTTTTTCTCTTATCATCTGTTGATGGTTCACATTTCTTCCCTGACCTCTATTTTTATTCTAAGAAGTGGATGCAACTGCATATGTGATAATATATTCAAAAATACAAAGTAATAATCCATTTTAATTGGTTTAGCTTGTCCCCATGATTTTTCCCTTAAATTTTCCTCCAAGGAACATGGTTTGCTATCGTTGTCATCTGGGGCCAGTCATGTATTCTTTGACAGACTATTTTTACCTGTGTTTAAATTTTTAAAATAAATTAAT
The DNA here is from genome assembly GCF_009650955.1 of Corvus moneduloides. Classification (NCBI taxonomy): domain Eukaryota; kingdom Metazoa; phylum Chordata; class Aves; order Passeriformes; family Corvidae; genus Corvus; species Corvus moneduloides. The sequence goes on along the minus strand of NC_045480.1, from coordinate 47,778,146 downwards.
CAAGCCATATTGAAAATGTTAATCCACTAAGAGACCTGGATAAACTGACAACTATCTATCTATATTTTAATCACATTTTCCTTCCTCTGAAGACATGGGAAATACAGCCACACATGATTATAACTATCTCCCTTACCATGACTAGGAACAAAAATCAGATCTTGAAAGACCATACTTTTTACATCTAATTAGAGACAATTTAAAAGGACTCATTTATCACAGAACAATTTAAAGGTTGTTTTGTATGGCAGTTTTATTTTTGCCTGGTAGAATAAGAAGGGTAAGAATACCATCATTAAGAGGATATCAATGAAATGGTAGGGTTGAAATAAACACTTATGGAAAAAACCCCACCCTTCCAATCAACAGTTCAAGAGTCCTGTTTTAAATTAAGAAACTATAAGGGAATTAATTACAGAAAGTAGTACTTCTCAGTTCAAATTCTTAAAGCTTAATTTTGAAGAAGCCTCTTCATAGTTCTCTCGCTTTTATTGTGCATAACCTCCATGACAGTGTTGCCAAACATGCATATTACTTTGAATATTAAATCAGTAATTATGTGACTCATTTAACCATTAAATATGGTAAACTGGAAAAGTAATGCTTTTGCAAACTTGAAACCTCCTGTATCAACACGAAATTTACTGCCATAATGTTTGCCATTTGTAGCTGGAGCAGCTTGCTTAGGGACTTCTAAAGCTGCCTGCTCTAAAAGGGTGTCCTCCAGTGATATAGCAAGAACTCAGAAAATTCAGCTTATTTTCTTTGCTTGCTCTACTTTTAAATGAATATCTATTTCAAGATATAACAACTTAAAATATTTCTAGAAAGCAGTTAACTTCTAGAACAAAACTCCTAAACATAACATGAGAATTAGCAGCTTACCTTATTTTCTTCCAAAAATTTCAATTTGATAGATACGTCATTACGCATTTTGTCGTATTTCTCTTTATGCACTTGAAACAGTTGCTGTGATTGTTCAATCTTTGGCAGAGTGTTTGCATCACGAGGGCCAAGATTCAGCTCTTCCAGGTCTGTTCGATAAGCATCGTATTCAATCCTGAGAAGAAAGAGGAGAAGGGGGAAAAAACCAAAAAAAATCTAAGGGTAGCGTCTCAAAACTGACCTCACAATTAAGTACAGAAAAAATTTTAAAAACTGGTTAAGTATTTTTCCTCCCTGCTCCTATTTACCAAACAAGCCCACTCTGAAGCACATGTATAAAACTGCCTCAACAAGCACCCTCCCTTTTCTGTTTCTGCCTCGGTCACATGCTCTCAGCCCTCTGTTTTGTACAGGCTTCAGTAGTCAGAGCTTTTCCTGGGACATCTCAACCTACTAACCCAGAAAAAGGTAGCAAATATTTTTCAGGTCATTCTTCTGCTGTTGAATCAGTTCAATGGAGAGCTTGTGTTAAGAGTAAGAGACACATCAAGAGCATGACACCCCCTTTAAGCAGATGTTTGAGGAACAGGTCACTTATACCAAACTCTGACCTAAAGCACTTTCAGCATGCTCCACGCTTCTCCATATGCATTAACTGGGCAGTTTCATAACTCTTCCACAACACTTTTCTGAGAACTTGTCTGTCCTATGGAAAAAACAGACTGCAAAAAGATGGTGCAGCCCTGCCCAAAGCATTACTCTTCCTTCCACAGTTTTCTGTAGCTGTCAAATGATGGAACCTAGCATATCCACCAATTTTAATGCGACAAACCACACTATTTCTGGCCTTTTAAACATGCTTTCTCACAAACATTTCTTAAACTGGAAACAAATAAGGATTAAAAACCGGTTATAAAACACAGTTTTCAGTTGATATAACTGCTCAAAAATAAAATACAACCTTTTCAGAGGTAAGAGGAATAATATTCACAGGGCTCTTCCTGATTCTCATTGCCACTATAATTGAGGATTTATATGTAATTTATGGCTTAATTCCAAAAAGGAAACTATTAAACTAATAGAGAGCAGATAAAAGATGGGAACAGATGAACACTGAAGCGCAACTAGGGACAGGAAAGAAGAGGCACAGAAATAAATGCAACCTATTTTCACAGTGCAAAATGACGAACCGGCCCTGTCAGTGAAGAACCTTCGTAATTTATTTGCCTTATTAAAATGGCAAAGTATTTGATTTCTTTAGTGAACAGAAAGAGAAAGCAATGAAGGTATTTCAGGAGGGAAGAACCATATATAGAAAATGACTGACAAAAACAACTGCAGCAGATGTATTTTGCACAAATTTTCAAGGGGATACCTGGAAAACGTATGAACCAATTCTTTTTTTTTTTTTTAACATGCCAAAAATAAAGCAATACCTTATCTACACATTAATTCTGCCTTTCATGCCTTTGAAAGTTTACCTAAATATCAAAACAATAACTTACTATTTTGCTTAAAAATAAGCACTAGAACAGAACAATTAAAAAAGAGAGGGAAAGAACTTCAAAACTCAAGCAGTTTGCACTTTCTGACCTAAAAAAATCCACAGAATCACAAAAAATTATGTGCATGAACTACATCCTTTGTCAAATTAAAAGAAATTGTGAAAGAAAGTCAGAATGGAACCACTCATCAGAAATAACTACAAGTTCCTGGCAGGAAAAAGGAACCCAGCTTTAAAGTGCTATGCCACATCTAAAAGTAACCTTCTCCAGGGTAGGAAAGCCATTCCTCGCTCACTGAGAAAGTCCGGTTTTATTTTCCCCTTTCTGACCAAGCCTGCAACTTCTGCATAAAAACTGAAGTGTGAATTGCAGGCATTGTTCATCAACAGAGGCACAAGAGTAAATGTCTTTCAGTCACAGAGATTATTTTACCTATTGCAATGCAGCTGGATAGAAGGGCTAATCTTCCACTGTCACGCTACCTTAGAAAGCTACCTTAATCTAGCACGCGGGAAATGCCAGCTATAATTACTCCTACAGCTAACAAGTAAAATTCAGTCTACAAGGGAACATGTACAAAACATTTGAAGATCTGTGCAATCAGTTATAGTTAAACGGAAACCCTCATTAGATGAGAGCTGTGTTACAAGGTTTTTATCTGACAGGTTAGTCACTCAAATACACAGCCTAAGCTGCTACAGAGTCTGCTTCCCAAGAATTAATTCATAATGAAAAGAGCTAGACACAGGATAGCTACCTGGCACTTTCATACTGTTTCACAGTCAACAACGTATCCTCAATTGTTTTATTTACCAGTGTATTCACACTGGCAATAAAAAAGTTAATAGCCCCGAGAAGGGTTTCTCCATTTTTGGCTAGAAGTTTCTGCGTATCTGCATTGTAGCCAAACTCCTCCTATAAACAAAGAACAGAGAAAACAAAAGCTGTAGATCAACTGAAATCATAACATTCATCAGCAAATACATAAAAAAATGCAAACACAGATGTGTCAGTTCTTTCACTTCCGTTTGGGTATGATTATGATTAAACCAATATGACTTTGATACCATATTCAGTTCACAGTTCTTATGAAATCTCTCCACCATCAGTAAAACATGGTTTAGATTTTGTTACCACACATGATGTTAAATCCTATTTTATAATGTGATTTTTCTGCACTCTGGTATCTTGAATGTTACTTAAAAGTAAGTGCTAATGCAATCTTCGCATTGTCATTCAGCAGGGTTTTAATCCAGCATCTCTCGTGGTTGTCTAGGTAATGCTTTAATACGAACAGAGACACCACTACATTAAATACAGTAATGTAACTAAATGCGCAAGGGCACACAGCATTAATTAGCTATTAAGTTTTATTCTTACATTCTGGAAAGGAGCACTGCAAAAAAACCCCCAGCATCTATCACGGTTTAATAGGCTGTAAATAATTGAAGAGCAGAGCATTATAATGAATAACAAATAAAAATATTAATGTAGCTCATACATCAATTTCAAAGGGACAAGGGCAAAATTCTTTCCAAGGCATTTCAGCCACATTTAGATATATGTTTGTCCATGTCTCTTTGTTAACAGCAGTGTAGACTGACCAAAGCTGCAAAGATTTTCCTAATGCATGGATGCCAAATGAATCCAATTATTATATCTATGTCATCCATATGGCATCTCCGTATTCTACAGATGGGAGTTCTCACAAAAGAGTACAATCTCTGGTTGTAATGACTGTAAAACATACTAGGTTTGTATCTGGAACTTGGGCCTTTTTAGAGCTTGCACACTGCCAACAACTGACTCAGAAGTGCTGTATTCTCCCAGTCTCCTTTCATCTGTCTAGAAAATGAACACCAGAGCCAAATGATATTTCATGTTAACAAGTTCACGACAGTAAGGGTAATGCATAATGGGCAACGGTAAGACAAGAATCCTCTAGAAAAGAGGATGCAGTGGAAGTGAGCAACTGAAGGAGAAGAAAAAAGAAAGAGAACTTAGGGCAAGTTTTCATGAGCTAAGCCCTGTAAACACTGCTAAAGATCTGTCATCTTTGCTTTGTACAGCTGCTTTGGGCAGCAAAAGCAGTTGGCTAAATTGCTACAGATTTTGCTGGAAAAAAACCCCAAAACAGTATTTTCCAGCTGGCTTTGCTCTAACATTGCCGGCTACACAGCTAACACGAGTGCTAGCACAGAGAACAAATAGCAGCATGCTGGCAAAGACAACAGCAGCAGGACTGCCCCTTGCAGCAGCTTAGTCTCATCTCTTTTTCCTTCTGCAGGCAAGACTGCAATTAGTTTTCCAGCTGGTCCTCTCACTCAGATCATCCCAAATGAACAACACTACCACTTCAAAGGGGGAGGTACGAAGGATGGGACTGCAGCGGCCTGCAGTACTAAGGAACGCGCTAACCAACAACCGTGTCCTTCCAATGGCTCACAGTTTCATACACACTTTTGAGCTTTGTCCATGACCTCTGCAGATTATCTCTTATGAAACACATAGGAAATCCTTTCTGTACCAAGAGTCTACGCTCATTTCACACCTTATGCTCAGGTCAATTAAAATTTGGATTCATCTGCCTATATAGTTAGAGGCACATGAGCCTGGAACTAGGAGTTACCTTTGTATCCGAAAGAGAAACAGCAACCCATTCACATTAAGTAATACCTCACCAGATACCACATTAAAATTTCGTTTTGTTATCATGTATAAAAGAAGAAGTATTACGTTGAGACTTGGAGTTTTTTTAAATTTTATTTAAGCTTATATACTGTTATCACATTAAAGACTAACTATTCAGAAATTTTACTTTTAGTCCTGCACAAGTTTTAGAGGCAACAATCCAAATATCCAAAAGTAGGCCAGGCTACAGATGATAGTACATTGCAGATTAAACAGAGGGAAAATGCAAAGAGGAAAGAGACAAACACCAGGAAAGTCTCCAAGAGGCAAAGGTCAGATAACTTTTATTACAGCAGCAGAAACCTTTATTTGATTTTCATCAACAGCCCCATTCAATAATCTACACGAGGTGAATGACGGAAACAAATTCCAGACCAATACAAGACATTGAAAGAACCTGGAAGATCAGTATTCCCATTAGAAGTTACAAGCTAATCATGGGAAAAAACCCAAGATTCACTAAATGAGCATGATGCCAGATTCCATCCAAGTTTTGGAAGAAACACCAAGCTTCAGCACATACTTCGTAACAACCACTAAGTTCTGCCACAAACCACATGCCCATATTTGTGTCAAGAATAAACTGATTATTAAAAGCTTCTTTTAGCAGATCATTTAATTTCTTAGCTGCTAGAAGTGTGCTACATTCACAGATTTTCATCTGTCAGACTAATATTAAAAATTCCTTCACATCAGTGTAGGAGTTTTAAATTTTTTCAGCTAGCTGTCACTTGAAGTTCCTCTGTGCAAGCATGAACTCCACCTACTCCCTTAAAACTCAATGGGAAAAGAGAATTATGAAAAGACAGATGTTTTTAAAATCACAAAGATAATTTGAGCTGTTTCAGCAGCTATGTTTTAGGGAATCATTAAGCCATTTAATACTGGTTTTCCAAAGGATCAAATTGTTTTAACTTTGCAAATGCAGCACAAGCAATGTAGAAGCAAGTCAGCTACTACACTCTGTAAGCAACATCCACGTTCTCTCTCTTTACAGCAAACAGCTTTACTACTGGCAACAGAAAGTGCCAGTACTACGTAGACTTCTAAACCATGGAATCATAACAACCCAGATATCTCAAGACTGCCTCTCTTGCTCAGCAACTCCAGACAACATAAGAATACAGGTTAGTCTTATTAGTAGGAAAATTCTGATTAAGAAAGGACTTTGAGATCAAATCTCAATGCTTAAACATGCTACAGAAAAATAATTTACTCACATTCAATGTGCACAAGTGAAGTAATGTGCCCTAATCTACTTACTCCCAGGCACATTCCCCAAAGACATCTTGTAATTGAAATGACGTAACACTCTGGAACACTTTGATGACATTTCATTAGAAGCAAACTTAATAGTAAAATGCATCTTCTCTGCAAAGCATAATTGCCAGTTCTTGAGTTCAACCATCAACTAGAGGCTAACATTTAAGAAACAATAAAGAACTACAGTCATTTCAGTCATTTCCTATAGTTTTAAGTGAATAACATAAGCTTTCAACACAAAGAGCATGTAATATATTGTTAACTACAATGTTTGTAAAAGTAGAGGCTAACAAGTAGATACCCTGCACGAGTCAATTAGGCTTATCTTAATCTCTGCCACTATGTTTTTACATTGTAAAAGTCTTACATGAAGTTCCAATGATTTCAAACTCAGGTCAGCAAACGCATCTCCAAGTTGCCTTTGGGTATGTACCATCTGGAAGAGCTGCGTGGACAGTGTCTGTGCCAGTCTCAAGATATTTTCATATTTTTTTTTGTTATCTCTCAATATATCTATCTGAGCTTCTAGTTCCAAGTCTACTGTTCTTGAGCCACGACCCAGTTTTTCAGAGATGATCTGACGTGTACACTGCAGAAAAAAAAGTAAATTATAAAGATTCAAGTATATTCAAGACAACATAGCATACACCCATTTTCAGCTTCAAGGGACATATAATTACACACAATTCTTTCACAACCACCCCTCCCAATATAAGTTTGCACAACAAACTGAAAAAACAACACAGTCTTCAGAAGTTTATCAGGACTCAGCAAGAACAGTTGGACAAGTCTCAACTCCTACTAAGATGAATATTCGAGTTAGCAAATCAAGAGCATAACTAATTGTTTCTCAAGTAAAAGAACACATCTCTTTATAGGTTTGGTGAATCTCATTAAGTTAAAAGAAGCATTTTAGCGCACTGCATTTAAAAGTTAGTTAATAGGAGCATTACTATTCTGCATAAAAATGTCTAGTTAGTAATTTTCTGGGCTTTGTCTACCAATCATCCTATTCCAGAACATCCATGTTGCATTTTCCAAAAATGTTCTTTTTGAGGTTTTTCTTAGGGGTTAAGTAAGAAGGTGGTGGTTTTCAGCATGTTTTTCTAAATCTGACTAGAAAACTGGGAACTCCTACTGAGAAATATGCAAAAGTATTAAAATGCAGTTATTATTTATACATCTATAAAACAGAGACGATTTACTCAGACTATTTCTTTTCTGTCATAAGTCAAATTCTTAGTAGATTTGCCGTTCATTAACACACTGAGCAGGAAATCTGCTCTTACAAGGCTGTAGACACTTTCACCCAGCCTATGGCTGTGACAGAGGAGGCTGCTACCACGTTCCACTGATCCGTGACACCTTGTCCGCCAGCAATTCGAGCCCAACTTGGCAGTGAGCCTCCCAAGATGCACATTGGGATTTCCCTTGACTGAGACACAGGAGAGAAGCCATTTGCAAAGCAGATGTGTAGCAAAGCTATACTATTGCTCTATGGAAAGCAGAATTATTTACTGCTGTAGTAAGTTACTTGAAGTTAATCTGTGGTTGTCCCAATGGGTGAAGGGATAACCAACTTAGACATATGAAAAATTACTGATGGAAACAAATGTTACAAGGAAATTAAGTTACTCATCAAGGCCACAACTACTCTGAAAGGAGTTAACCTAAGCACAAAGCTGCTATTTTTATCTTTTTTGTGAAATAATGCCCAAGTTTATCTTATAACATACTCCCCAAATACACTACAGCACTGGATTTTCCAATTCAAGGACTCCCCAAATACTCTTTCCCAGGGTTTCCCAATTCAAGGACTTTAGTTTAATCCTGCCTTTACTCGTGTCCAAAGGAGATGCACATTCAACCTCCTGGAACTTCCATGTCCTTTCTAAATGATGAACACAGGAAAGAGTCAAGAATGATCATAGAGAACAAGCTGGTCATTACCCATAAGGTTTAGGTTGGAAGGTACAGATTATTTGGGCTACTTCGTTAGATTCAAGTAATTCACAAGAAAAAGCACAGCTAAGTCTAGGTGACATTTGTCTGTCAAGCATCAGAAATTTGGGCAAGCATAACAATTCACAACCTAGAATATAACTTTACTACCAAACTCTCCAAGAGAAATTGCAAAATACAGCTTAGCAATGAGTGTGCTCAGAGCATAAATAAGTCTTTCATTAGGAACTATGAAAGTGATGGTCAAATCTTGGCTATTTTCCAAAAGAGCTGACACACACACACACACACACAAATCCCCAAGGAAATGCAAGAGAAAAATCTGAATCATGGAAAACAAAATTTTTGAAAGCAAGAATAAATTACAAATGAAGGGATTATTTTCAGCCAAAGGGTATTTGCTTCAGAAGTTACAGCAAAACACCTAAAAAAGCCCAGCATTGACAAGTGAGGAAAACCCAGTAACTGGAAAGACTTACACTGCATACTTTGTTAAACTCAGATGTAGCGAAAGATAAAGAAGATGCCCCAATCTATTTTGATTTACTCCAGTTCTACGTGGACTAGTACAAGCACACAAGTTGCTCTATATTCTCACTAGCAAACAAAGAAGAATCCACTCATTAATTTCATCATGCTTTGTTCTAAGAGTATCTATAAAGGAAACTGTCATGAATAAGACCATGCTACTCAAAAACAAGTCACCCAATGCAAAGTTTAAGAAAAACAACTCAGAGAAAAAAAGTTACCAAAATACATTTAAGAGAACTATGTTTTAAATTGCATGTTAAAGATAAACAGAGGCATTACTGGACATGTCTCAGAAATAAATGTTCCACTAGTAGCCCAGTGTTAAGAGAGATTTGTAAAACAGGTTTGCCTTTTTTCCCCCCCTCAAAGTTGAAGAAGTTGTATGAAAAACAAGAAGATAAGCTTGTGAGAATTGCTGAAAGTCAAGAAGAGTAATGACTTTCTTGTGCCTAAATGTTTTTGCTAGACTGAAAACCACTTTCTCATCCAAAGGGGAAGGCAGAGGCTGAAGAAAGAACAGAAAAAGATCTTGTCACTAGACTATGGAAGAAAGGGCAATTTCTTTCCATGCTAACTCACTAACTAGGGAGCATACGACTGGCAAATGTGAAGGGGGATGGTAGTTGCAAAGGCATTTATATATGGGAATGACTTCTGAACATATCCAATAATTTAGATTTCTCAACCCCTGATACAGACACCATGGCACAAGAACTACTCATGTCAGATTCCTAAAGAACTTCCCAACCACAGATTTCACCACTAACTCCACTTGTAGATTAATGTCTGGTACATCGATACCAGGGATTTTAAGTTCAGAGGGATTCAAGTGCTGACCATTTACTCCTTCTCCTTATTTCTGCATCTTCTAACCTATGAACAGTTAGCTATTATGAGATAAGGAGGACACTTCTTCCCATGATCTTTCTGATGGGAACCAAAGCAAGCCAGTATTTCCACAAATTTAAACACTGTCCTTAACCATATTAAGTATGCTTTTTGTACATAGCCTACTAAACAAATGTATGGCATCTCCAGGTACATTTCCATAATACTCCATCAACTCAAAATGAACTTTTAAGTTCTCTGAATGATCTTATATCTCAAAAAAAGAGCGTAGAAGTAGTCAATATGGAATTCTAGAAAGATCACAACTGACATATCTCCTTAGGCATGTTTGGAACAGCTAAAAGAAAACATTAATTTAGTTTTCTGAAAATGCTAGTCTTTATTTCCTATGCCATAACTGGTGTGATTCTGGATTTCAGGAAGGGGAAGCTTAAGCCATGAAAGAAATCTAAAAATCTGGACTTTGCAGAGACTACAGTCAAAGAAATAATGTTCTAAAAAGGATCCAAGACCCCTTTCCCAACATTTTTCATTAGTCTTCTAGCTGTTGGTTCACGTCAGCGAGTTTGAGACATTGTGAGTTTTTTTGGTTTTGTTTTCTAAATCAAGGTACCAAAAATACAAAATAAGGTCAAGTCCTGTCCTCTTTAGTTGTGGTATAGCAGATTTGATCCCAAGAGTCAATGTTTTAAAGAGACAAGAGAATTTTAAAGAACAGCTTCAGCTCAATAGCACATATTCTGACTGGACCACAGCACACTGTCAGACTAGCTGACAGAATCAGAGAATGGGTCAGGTTGGAAAGGACCACAGTGGGTCACCTGGTCCAACCTCCCTGCTCAAGCAGGGCCATCCTAGAGCACATGGCACAGGGTTGTGTCCAGACAGTTCTTGAATATCTCCAGTGAGGGAGATTCCACCACCTCTCTGGGCAACCTGTGCCATGTGCTCGGTCACCTGCACAGTGAAGTTCTTCCTCAGGTTTACGTGGAACTTCTGCGCACCAGTTTCTGCCCATTGCCTCTTGTCCTGTTGTTTGGCACCACTGAGCAGAGCCTGGCTCCATATCTTGACACCCTCCCTTCAGATACTTTATAGGCATTCATGAGGTCCCCTCTCAGTTGTCTCTTCTCAAGGCTGAACAGGCCCAACTCCCTCAGCCTTTCCTCCTGAGAGATGTGCTCCAGTCCCTTCACCATCTTTGTTCCCCTCCTCTGGACCTGCTCCAGGAGTGCCGTGTCTCTCTTGTACTGTTGAGCCCAGAATTGCACACGGCACTGCAGATGTGCCTCACCAGGGCTGAGTAGAGGAGGATCATCTCCCTCAACCTACTGGCAATGCTCTTCCTAAGGCACCCCAGGATACCACTGGACTGCAACTTCTGCAGTTGCTACAACTATTTTGATGACAAGAAAAGTAGCCATTTAAAGAGAAAAAAAAAAGAAACTTCTGATTCTAACAGAAAGACAGCATAAGCATTTACTAGAGGGTAGAATGCTTCCCATTCTCACTGAGGAGGATGTCCTTATCTGGACTTAAAGAACACTGGAGTGATTTAGACTTTCTTTTCCACAGATTCTTCATTTCTTCATGGTTTGATGTAGATCCTACTAATGCACCTGCCCACAACTCCATCATTTCAGTTGCAGGCACAACATAAAGTAATTTTTCAAAACTGGTATTTGTTTAAAACTTGACAGGAATGCACTCCCTGACAATTGTTCCTTACTTTATAGCTTTTTAGTGAGAGTCACTTATAGCAAAGTTGTCTGCTTTAAGCACCTTTTCAATTATTATGTTATTTTTTAAATTTCGTCATATCTCAACTGATCATGAAGTAGAAGCATATAAAACATACACTAATTGAAGCAACTATTACAACACTAAGAAAAAACAATCAGCCAAGACAGGACAAAATCATCAGAATACCATACAACAAGTTTTGAACTTAGAGATGGGCCTGATTTTTTCATGTCAACTAAAATCTTATTGTATCAGCAATCACCTCCAAAATAGCAAAAAGATTTAATTCCGAGCTTTAGTGCTGAAATCTCTACATTTGGAATGATGAAGGGAACATTAGAAATGGAACATTCTTTACCTTGCTAAATCAGTAATACCTATTAAAGATTTTCCACATTATACCAGGGATTTAACAAAGAGTGCTACACTTGGAAGAAAACTAAGCCTTTCCTATACATTCTTGCTTATGCTCACTGCAACAACAGCTCACTTCATACAGCTCTAGTCCTACCTAGTAGCAATCTCACTTACAGAATACATACACACACACACACACATATATGGCTGCATACCTTGTAAGTGTTTAGGCTCCACTTTCTCACCAATTCCAGTTTCTCCATTGCTGGATTCTTTACTTCATCTGCTAACAGAACAGGTCCACTCTTCTGCTGAGCTCTGCCCCCTGTGTCAGACACAAAGCAAATCTTCAAGGCCTTGCGTCTGGGCTTTTTGTTTGTTTGTTTTAAGGGTAAGTAGCAGATATGGAAGATTTGTGCAATTGCAAATCCAAAAGCAGAACAAGATGACAGTATGAATTTAAATGAAGAAGCAGATTTTTGAAATCAGTTCCAGAAAGAAAGACTTATTTTAAAAGTGATATAAAATGTATGTATATATCACTATTTCATGTAGTGACAGGCTGAATTAAGTGGACTGAAAGCTTAAAACAGCTTTTGAGACATGTTTATTACTTAATCTATGCTTAAAAACTCCAACAGTTGAACACTCTTTTGCATTTAGTCAATCTAAAAGCCTGTTTACAACCTGAAGACCATTAAACAACAACTATTGGCATCCTGTTGTCATGAAGTACAGAGTTTTTAGATCTTTTCCAATGAAAGTCATTCTTTCCAGAAGATGTGTTCAGCCAGTATTTAACTTACTTATTTCAGTTTTATTAGCTCATTGTATTAGCAACAAATAATTCTACAAACCAAGAGAATAAAACCAGCAGAGAAGAGATTGAAAGCAACAAATTAAAATACCTAGGGCCAATCACCACACAATTTGCCACTATCCAGCATTTTCAAGCTAGTAGATCACGTGGATTCCATGTTTCAATTTTGCAAAATTCCTAGTGTCCTAAATATTAAAAACTGCTAAGTATCATCACTTTTTAAGCAACATTTTTATTTATTCATGTACATACTCATTTTAAGTACTCCTGCTTCTGATCCCTACTGCTACTTACGGCCACCTTAGTCTTGCCAAGTTATTTACGTAAGCAAGAGTTTGGAAAAAAGGTTATACCGATGCCCCAAGATACTTCTTTAGCATAAAGTTCTGCTGTGCTCTTTACATCTTCAACACGCTGTGCAAACATTAAGTAATTAACCCTCTCAACATCCTTATGAGGTAACTGAGTTTTCTCCTTTTATGCAGGAGGAAACAGACTAAGATGTTAAGTAATTTGCCCATAGGCACAAAATGAGTCAAGTGGCAAAGCCTAGATCGGGTGTTGTGCATTCCTAATGGCCACCTCCACAGTCTATTGCAATATGTGACCATTTGGGCAAAAAATGCTAAAAGTGTCAGCTTTAACCTAAATAAAAGATTTTGGTCACTCCTATTTTATCTACTGTTTGTTATTATTAGGATTAGTTATAATTTTAATTTTATAGAGTAAAATCAGCTTAGAGAGAGGAAAGCAGAGGTTAATTTGTAAACTGCTGAAGTCAGAAGTGAGAGCCACCAAAATCCCCCAGAAATTTTATTTCCAACTGATAGTAAATCAAATAATTAGAAACGTGGAGGGGTTAGTACACTGTCAGCAGAGACAAGGGCGTTATCCATTCAGTGCTTCGATACCTGTGGGAATAATTAAATCACAGCCTTGTCCAGCCAGTCTGCTAGCTGCTGCACTGCTAGGAGATATAACAGATGATTTGGGTGATGCTGACGAACCTGAAAAGCGGACATTTAACCATGAAAATCCATCATCTTCCCTCAGACGTGAACATGCACTCTTACGGAAACACGTTTCCAAAACAAAGAAACATCTGCTTCAGCAGCTATAGAAGTATTCACAGAAAAGTTGTTGGAATTTCTGATGGAAATGCTTTTTAGGAGGTGCATCTCTCCATGTGAACTACTCCAAGTTTTCATGATTTAATCTTTTTCATGATTTAATCTCTACGTCATGACGACATTTTTTTTTTTTTCTGTAAGAGCAATCAAAATACAACTGGGGGGCTCATCAGTTAAGTACAGACAGAAAATTCCATGGAAGATGGTTATATAACAATCCACAGCTGAAACATTCTTTTTCAGGTCTAGGTAGCGTTCACTCTGCATTGTCCCTGAATGGAACTTAAAGCATTAAGGGGTGAAGTAAGCCTCAAAATCTCTGCCAGTTTCAGATACACTTACTGACACCAGCTCTTAAGTCTGTATAAACAGGCAGCAATAAGTTATCCTGAAGATCATTCAAGTCATTAGCTGTAAACTCATTCCCAAAAGAAAGATTTTACAGCATTTGCTTTTTCCCTTAAAAAAATAAACAAAAAACCAAACAAAAAACCTCAAACCAAAACAAAAAGCAACTAACTTTTAACTAAGTGACCTGCACTCTGTGTGCTCTCTAAGCTGTTTTAGGATTATGCTTATTATGCTTTTCAGAGCTTTGCCACTCTTTAGTAACAGATAAATCTGAAGTGGTATCCTTATGGAATTTTCAGGATTTAAAAACCAAGTAAGCTTTTCCTCTATAGTGATGACCACCATATTGGGGGGGGGAACATTTACTGCTTTCGCTGATAAATTCCAACGTACTTCAGGGCTAACAGTGTGATGAGGGAAAAGAAAATCAAACCTGAACTTGGCAGTTTCAACAAAATTTAGTTATCAGTAACACCAAAAACATCACTTAAAGTAATTGGATCAACAATCAGCTTTAAAACCTTCCACAGAGCACTACTAACATGGGGTAAATAAATCCAATGATTTGGATCCAACTGCACAGAAAAGATGAGACAGAGACAGCTAACTTGCTGTGTCCTTCTGTAGAGACACGTTGCGTAAGAGCTGCAACTGAATTCACCCAGGCATAAAAGTTTGACTGCAAGATCCTACCTGAATCATTTCAGCAAGCAAGCCAAAACAAGCAGTTAAAAAAATCCTTATCATTTGACAGAGTATTAACACAGACTTATGCATGCTTCATCATTCAACATCGCCCAAATCTGAAAAGCCCTTCCCCTCCAGTACTGTCTACTTTGCATTCAAAAATGAAGCCCTAATAAGGACACTCAAACAGACGACAGAATTTTCAGAAATAGGGCAATCATCCAACTTTTGTTCATGGTTTCATAGGAAGCCCTAGCTTTTACCACTTTCTCTGATTTTGTTAAGAGCATCAGGAAAAACCTGAAGAAAATATCCTTGGAGAAAAACTGTGATATTTAAAGTGTCCAAAGCTCATAATTTGTGTACAGAAATTTCCACAGAACATTTGCATTTCAAACATATTAGTGTAGCTTGAAAAATCTTAAGACACTTTTCCCTTACAGACTAATACAATTAACAGCTGGAACAGTTATCCTGCCAATAGAATACAAAAAGGCAGGAATGGTGAGCAGTTTGCCATCTGCTCCAGTTTTTAGCTAGATATTTTGCTAATTTCAAAGGCATAAAGAAACACAGCATTCACTTTGTAATATATGTAAAGTACAGCATGTAAATCAACTGCATTCATAAGCAAAGAATTCTACCAAACAGGAAATGAAGCAAAATGTAAATTAAATTTATGACTACAAAGAGACTTATTTTCACAGCTGCACATTTGAGATAATTTTAAATCTTTCCAATTCAGAAACTGTCCAAGGTACATAATACATTAAATACCATTTGCCCATACAATATCATGGTATTCTATTGCTTTTAGACTGGAAACAGTGACATTATTGGCTTATTTATCACTTTGCATTTCTCATTGGTTAATACCACATAGATTCTCTAACAAGAAGAATCCCACTTTTTAATCTACCCTAGGTAAGTGAAGTGTGTATCAAGAAATAACTAACTCTCCAGTTACGTTTCAAACCAGACCAATAACCTGCAAAACCTTAAGAAAACTTCAACACAATGTAATAGTAAAATTCTTCAGCCTGACACCAGTTCAAGGTGCCCAAGGCCTTCCCTTCCTGTAAGGGCAGACCAACTTAACACTGAGTAGTTTCCTTTAGTCCCTTGACAGATACTACAAGTGCAGTATATATTCTCTGTTTTAACAACCCAGCTACCAGAGAAGATAAACCAGTTGTCACTAATGCAAATCTCATTGTGTACATTTATAAAAAACCGCTCAAAGCAGCTACAGAACATTGTATTTCTGACCATTTAAGAATATGCCTAAAGATTTTAAATTGAGAAATACAAAAAAATACCCCATTTACCTTTACTTGGAAACTGTCCTGCCTCAACAACTCCCTCTTTGGCACTGTCAAAGCCACGAGATGTTATTTTGGTTTCAGAAAGTCCAAGTCCAACTGGTAACGAACATTTCAAGTCCTGGAAAATATATTAATAAAAACGGAAATTTAATGATTTAAAAAAAAAAGAGGATTGAAGTGACTCAAAAATATTATAATGCAGTTTCAGCAGCTCTCAGACAATCAATTCTGCCTTTAGCCTCGAAAGAGTCCTTGCTGGTGTCACAGCTTTCTACTGCTATGCACAAATAAAGCTATAAAAAAAAATATAAATGAATGAGAAACACTATAAGTATAGCCTGAGTATTTATTCTAGAATTTTTTGTTATACTGATGATCAAATAGAACTGCTTCTCTCAGAGAAGCAGTTACCAAACATGTGGCCAGAAACATCATGTTATGTGGTCTGAAGCTGGTCCAAGCAACCATATCAGTTTAATAAAGTTTCCAGTTAAAAACTGACAGGGGCGCAGAATGATGTAAGATTATCAAGCAGAAAACACCTTACAAACCAAAAATATGGAAGCAACTATCACAATGTTGAAAATTTTAAAAAATCACTAAGCAAGAAATAGCCTTAAAATTCATAGCATCCTTATTTTTTACAAATAGCACATGAAATCTTTTTAGTATTTGACACGGGGAGTCATCCAGAAAGGCATCACTTCAAAAACTTCCTTCTGAGCACCTATTCTACAACATAAGTGCTCAGAGCACAAAGTTGCCACTTACTTTTGTTTGCTTTGGAAACTCCTTCATTTAAAATTGCCTGTGATCACCTAGTTTAACTTTTGAGGGCTAGTTTAACTACTTCAACCAGCTCTCAAGGAACAAAAATCTTCACTGAAACGCAACACAGGCCTAAGAATCCACACACCACAGCTGACATACCATCCTACTGCCCATTTTTGCTATCTTACCTACCTCTACAAAAAGCTCCCCACAGGCTTCCTGGACCATACTGCCAGCGATCTAATTGAAGTTTAAGCCTCTGGTGTTATGGAATTAGACATGGTGCTTTAAAAAAAGTTCAGGTTTTAAAGCAATTTAAAACCATTAATTAATAGAAGGAAAAAGTGAGTGAAAAAGTACTATAAAAGTGAAAGTGAAAAGGTAAAATACAGTTACAAAAAATAAAGCATCAAGAAATCAGGACACTGTCAGCATCTGGAGTCAGGTACTATTTTGTATCCCCTCTGCTTCCATATAGAGGTAAAAAAGTGGAAAAAGTATGGAGGACCACTAGAGAAAAGCTATACATAACTTTAAGATGTTTGTGTCTAGACACATGTAGTAACTGTTTATGATCCATACAATGCTTCTAATTGCAAAAAACCCACAACCTTTAAAATCTAATCCATGTTTGACCTATTACTGTAGTCACTCAATCCACAAACCAGAAGCAAAGTAGTGCATAAGAATGATACTGATACTGCCTAGAGGCTCAGATTGTCAAGAAGTAGTTTTGGATCACATCCCCCCAGATTTCTTTAGATGTTTTCAGTTTAGGACAAACCCCTGGGAAGAAGAAAAAAGGAAGAACTACAAACACATGAATTCCAGCAAATTCATTTTTCCATGTGAATTCCAGGAATCTTGCTGACATCAAAAACCCAGCATACTACTGCAAAGAGCAACCAATTCCTACAGCCATACTTTCACTTACATGAACAGGCCACTTGATAATAGATTATGCCATATTTGTGTATCTGAAGCATTATACCAAAAAAAAGAAAAACAAACAGCAAGAAAAACAAATAGTAGTCACATGCAGAACCTGATCTCACAAATTACGCGTATCAGAACATTGGATACATACTGGTTTCAGTCTTCACAACTGACTTAACACTGGTCTTCCATTTAAGTACCCGCAGTTGGTGGTATGCTGGAAAGCCTTTGCTTCAACTTAGTTTAGCTAACAGACAGAGGCCATTTAGCTCAAAATGTAGCAAGTCACTAGAACATGAAAAAGCAGAGACACTTGAAAAAGGATAACCAGATTGCAGAGAAGATGCACTGATTTCACTAAAAGGACACAGCGTGAATTATTTTTTTCCTGAAGGCACCTTGGCATGTTGTGTAGTTTTCAGAAATATCTAAACCTGGAGCCAAACAAATGCAGACAGCTAACCTGCTTAAGCCTGTTTGCAATAGGAATCTAAGCAATCAACTGTATTTAAGGTTAAAATGCAGAACATCTGCTTTGTACAGACAAAAGTTTGTATCTAAACCTAAGCAACTGCACTACTTCCGTACACTCAATGTAATTCCCCTTTGAAGTTAAACACAAGCTGAAAAAACTATAGAATTAAGTAAATCAAAATACAATGCATCCATCTCTTAAATAAAAACTTGGTATTTGGATTACGAAAATTTTAAACATCTACAATTGTGTATATATACACACCAGAGTTTTTTACATTAATATATACATATGTATATGTATACAAACACAGATTTGTTTGAAGAGATCTACTTTTTTCCCCACTGTCAGAAAGGCAAAGTTCAATGTAAGGAAAGGCAAAGTTTAATTCAAACCTCTTTTTAAATACCTATAAACCAGTTCAAATATATCTTTATGAAGAATGATATTCTTACGTATGGATTTAAAAAAAAACCTTTACCATTTGTTGATTTGTACATGACCAGAATGAAGAAAAAGTCAGTGATTATCAAGATAATACCTTTTTGTTGTTTACAAACATGCAAGTTACTGTTCAGGGGAGACACATTGCTGCATGTAAACTACATTTTTTAATGTCATTCTTGCAACTGATTGTGCTTGCTTTTTTTTTTTTTTTTACACAAGTGTAAATAAACAAAAAAGATGGCAAAAAGTCTGTAAGCACACTGACAAAACAGTTTATCCCTTCAATAACTTACAAAGAGGGATAATTTAGAAACACTGCACAAAACGTAACACTTAAGGGAAGGTATGACTGTACTTAATGTTTGAGTGGTAAGAAGACAACATAAATAGCTTTCTTTTTTCTTCCCACTAAAAGTAAGTTTGCTGTTACAACACAGGAAGTGAGGACAGATTTCCCTACTACAATATGGTGATTATATTTCGGCAATGTATTGCTCTTCTAGCTAAGTTTAAGATTTCCCCCCTTCTTTGTAAAAGGTAAATTCAAGTCTTTAGAATTGATCAAAATTTACTGATATATTTCAAGTCCACAGATCTATTAAGGGATCACCATCACCAAAAAACAAATAGAAAAATGCTTCATTAATAATTTTCACTTGTATGAGGCTGAAACCATATTTATGCAATTATCATCTAGCACAAATATTTTAATATTGTAACTTCACTGAGACCCAGAGCTAGAGGTACAAAAAAAACACAACTCAGAAGATTCCCAAGTTAAAAGGTTGCATTACCTATCCCATTCTCAGACATTTGGCATGCTAAAGGTTCAAAGAAGCAAAGGCATGAAATACAGCTACACAGAATAGCTGCAATAGCTTAATTAGGTCTACTCAAGACAGTTCAAACCTATATGTCATAGAACATTTAAGTCACTTTAACCATTTGTTAAAGTCCAATTTTAATTACTTCAAGTCACTATATTAAACTAAACGTATTTTAGTCAGGTTAGCCTTATTTACACAACTCTATTATACAGATCATCTGATGAACCAGTATGAATTTTTGACATAGCAATCCTGTTGAGACAGTAGACACAGCAAAGAAATCGTTCCGAATGCATGTTCATGAAAAAATGTTGGCTGAATTACAAGACTATTTCCACAATGATACTTCCCAATCATGCTATCCATAATAATCCAAAATGAAGAGGGGGAAAGACCAGAATTGTATTGTTTCTCCAACAGCAGAAACCAACCTAGCCAAAACTTAATTTATTGAAGCTTACTTAACTAAGGAGGAACTAAGGAAACAACTAATAGTAATGCATCACTAAGCATTAACTTCTGCTTAGTACTAGCAGGAGGTTTGACAGATACAGTTTTACTTGCCTTTACTACCTTGAATTAAGGTATTCTTAAAACCTCACACCAATGGCTAGTTTAGCAGGGGAGCAACTAATATCAGACTAATCACATGCTTGTTTCTTTTTTAATGGTGGATGACATTTTAAATAAAACTACTCAAGTTGCCTTCAGGAAAAATTTACAACATATCTGATTGTAAAGTTCAGTTTAAAGTGTGATTACAAGTGCTATGGAACAAAAGGTTACGTAGATAGACACAACATCTATCCAGTGAGATACATGGGCTCTGAACGTTAACTTATCAAAATCACATGCAAGTAGAGCTCCTTGTACATATCCAGCATTTTCTTCTTCTCTTTGCCCCATTACATCACTCAGTTCCTATTTTCCATCAATTAAGCCACTAGACCCTCACATCAGTATAAATTCAACATAAATAAAAGGGAGGAGACCTGAAGGCTTCAATGTTTGATGAAGTGGCAAAGAACAGACGAACACATTTCTTCTACTCTCCAATACACTGCTCTTCACTCAGAAGACCCTTTCTACTACATCCCTTTTGATTTACCTAATGTCATACTACAATCCAGTTTTAAATTAGCTTCCCTTCTACTCTCATCATTAACACACATATTTTTAGTTTTTCAGACTGTATGAAGAACATTTGACTTTTTTATCTCCTCAATCCAGTTTTCTAGAACTGACACAGTTCTAGAAATAGATTTTAAATCAGATCTACATTAATTAAACTATAATTACCCAAAGTAAAAACCTAACTATGTCATTCAACATAGCAAAACCTAATAGATGAACTCAGACCAGTTCAGTTCAAACTCAGTTGCAGGCAGAATGTGAGTGACAAGGCTGGCATTTTTTTTCAGAAGGCAAAAGACAAAAGAGAATTGACTTTATCTATTTGTGCAGTCTGGCGATAAAATTACAGAACAAGAAAGTGAACACATGCACTCAGATTCATCAGATCTCAGACCTTATTTCGTAATTCTGGTAAGATAAATTGAAGACTCACAACAAAGTTCATTATCTTTTGCATCCTGAAGTTTATTACTGGTATTATACACATGCTTAACTATGATTTTGTTCCCATAGGAGTACAATAAGAACCACGAGAAGAGGCAATACTAAAAATGAAATTAAACAAATTCAGGCTCAAACTGATAAGAACATCATATAGACTTTGTGCAGTACTTTAAACATAACAAATTGCTTACAGCTGCTTGAGTATCTTTACAGGCAGATGAAACTGTTTTCTGAAAATTTTCGTTTATTCCTATGCAGCTCTCACACTATATGGCATGTTACTGCATATAGGAATAACAGCAATAATATACTTCCCTCACTCCTTCTACAGTCCTCAGCTCCCAATCCCCCCAGTCACATTAAAACACCACAGTGCTAATCACATAATTACAATAGCATGGGAGGAAAACTGGGCTCTAGAAGTCAGGGGTAAGTGAAGTAAAACAAGTGAATAACATAAACCAGCTAGACTTTTTTGTATGTTGGGCTTTCTTACAGAAAGTAGTAAGAAAAACTTTTAGTTAGGAAATGCTGAAGTCTTCTGTGTAACAAATACCCAAACATAAGTGAACAGTTCCATAGACCAAGTTCTTAAAGCTCAAATGAGATCCAACAGAGCTTGTGGAGTTAAAAAGCACTATGTCAAGCTTTTGTGTAATGAAAGAACATTGGATATATGTTCCAATGACGACTGAAGCTACAGCTTTTCAGCTTTTTTTAGTAAAAGAGTTTCCATCCATCATTCAGGCAGGACAAAACTTGTCTGAATTCCACGGGCATGTCTTACTAGAGAATTAGAATGTAGCAGCATATTTCTGACAGAGATTTTACAGTTAGGAGAACACTTAAGTTACCTTTTAAATATGCATTATACCAAGAAGATGCATCAATTAATGCATTCTCACAAGAATGGAACTAACATGCTTCCTTCTGAACTGCCATTATGACAATCTATGCTCTCTGATGTTCTGAAAAACTAATGGCAATTTTCTTTAAAGAAGGAGCAACCTTACTTGTTATTTCCAGGTAAATACATTTGCTCTGCACTGCCTTGCAAAATGAAATACTTCTCATGCTTGAATGCCTATTAATAACTGCATTGGTAAAACCCAAATACATATTTTCACGCCAGAGCAGCTTATGGACAAGGTCTGATGGAAATGCTAAGCACAATGCAAGTCTAGAGGAAAGTGCAGTTTTGTAATTAAAGAATTCTAAGGAAAGGTTGCACAAATACCTCTTACTCAAAAACAAATAATCAAAGCTGTTCGAGTCTTTGTGGCAAAATAGCTGCAGAAGACCAAAAAATACAGAACAAGTAGTATTTTATTCTTTACATCTGAACTGTACAGCATCTAGATGAGTATTTCCCTGATCATAAAAATAAGGAAGCAGGAAATTAAAATAACCTTATTCCCCAGCTTCCCAAGAAGGTGCAATCAAAATCAGCACACTGGAGTGCTCTAAACTCTACTGTGGTCACATACTCTTACTGAGCACTGTGGTAACAGTACAAATTATAGTGGTCATGGTTTCTTGCCCCTTTCTTAAGTGACCTTATAAAAATCACTACTTGGCTTGCCATTTCCATAAGCTGATATGAAAAAAGACCCCAGAAATGTTGTGGTACAGTGCACACTGCTTTAGGTTAAAGCAAAAAATTACCTGGCAAGGAAAAAAAGAGAAAGCAGGCATTAAGCATTAGAAATAACAAACATGAAGCAAGATGAATAGAAGCTAAATATTAGAATTTGAGACTAACAGATTAGTAAACAGACCTAGATGTTAGTTCCAAGAAGTTTATTTTCTTTGTTTTGTTTATAAGAAGCCTTGATTATCACATATTGAGTTTAGGTCACACATGCAGGTGTGAACTTGTACAAGACAGTTCAAAAAAATAATTGAAGTGCACTTCTTCATTGATCTCAGAATAAGCACTGTGAAAATAATTACAGCAAGTTCAAATATGCTTGCAGAGTACAGGTTTTTCTGCACTTTGAGCAAATATTTGACCCATTTTTGTCAAAGTAAAGTTTCAGAATATAGTGGACTCCGAGCCAGCAAAATGATTAGCATGCAGGAAAAATCTACTCCAACTTTTACGTATGGCCATAGACAGAAACTACCTTAAAATTCCAACTTTACACTTTGACTAAGCAAGGGCCCCAACGCAGTCATTTGCTGTACCTAAGTGTTGCAAGCATTGCACTCCAGAAGCAATCACTACATAAGAAAAAGGTAACTTAGACAGCAGCCAAGTCACAGCAGCAGCAAGGTCATCAAGATTAAAACTACTAAGTCTGTTTCCCTACTTTGAGGTGAACCCAAATTCATTACCACTTCAAGATGCATTTCCCAACACACGTCTCCCTAAACACACATCCTCATAGAAATGTAGTTTTAACTTCATTTCATTAAACACTCTGCTAATTTTTACATTACGTCACTGGTAGATCTTAGTTGAACAACAAATCTTATGAAGGCTCCCCTCCTCTAATCAGCATTTTAACAAAACAGAATAAAATGTTGAAGTTCTGCTGAGTATTTCTTTTAAGAGTAATTCTGCACTGCAAGTCAGTATGGAACTGTTAAAACTTAAGGGCTTTCCTTAAAATCTAAGCCTCTGCACATATCAAATAAACATGGACAATTAACCGGCCTCCATACTTCCAAACGAAAATCCAAATAAAAGGAGCCCGACCCCAAATTCCACACGCTGTGCCGTAGCGCACTCTGCTGGATGCCTGAGCACGAGCAGAACTGATCGTTCACCTGCACCAAGTTGAGGGGGAAGAACTCAGCATTTGCCACTGCCAACGTGCCTTTTGTACGGAAAAGATCACTGCAATATGCAATCACACTGTGTTAGTCAGCTCTGACAATAATCTATGTGCTTCAAAGGAGTTTCTTCAGTAAACCTCCAGAAAACTATGTCAAGTGAAGTCTGCTGTGCATTGCATTGTGTCCTGGGGAGACATTGTGATGTGTATCCCATATCGCTGCCCCATGCCCAGGAATTCATTCTGTGCCCTTCTATGCCTTTAAACCGAGCAAGAGGGAAGGGAAGCACCCGGCTTTTTTTTCTTTCCAGCCAGCTTTCGGCAGCTTTTTTTTCCTCAGCTCCTTTTCCTTCAGAGAGTTGAACTTTTGTTTTCCTGGGACTTCAGTTTTCTTTTTTCCTTTTCTCTCTGCTGGACTGTTTCAACATCAGAATACATTGGGAGAACTTTCCACCGAGGCCTTGGCCCTGGAGGTGGGCCCACCACCTCGTCCCAGCTCCAAAGATGGGGAGAAAGAGATCTACGGAAGGACGCTGAAATTTTCCCAGGTTTCTCTCAGCAGATCAAGAGGTTTTAATATTTAGCATCATTATCCCTTTTCCTGTGTGTTTGTTAAATAAATAGTTTTTATCTCTTTCACTTTCCTTCAAGGAAAATTTCTTTTTTCTCGAACCTGGTGGGGGAGGGGTGGTTATAGCCTGCCTTCTCTCAGAGGATGTATTTCTAGATTTGGCCAAACCAGCACACATTGTAACTTCAGCATTTCTGATAACCGTACCATGGCAGACAGCAAAGAAAATTCTTACCCTGTTAAAGCTGTGCTCATGAGAATCTTCCAGCTGTCCGTTGCTAGTCACAGGAATTTCTGCTGCTGAATTTTTGGGAGATTCTTGAGCCATTGCACTTTCCTATAAAAAGAAACAGGTTAGCATTTGTCTTACATTTCCAATGAGTAATCCATAAGAAAATATTTGATGTATGGATTTCATAACAGTTGATTTTATTTCAAATGCCAACTGGAAATAGTCTGATATACTCAGTCTGTATATATTTATTTAATCACATCCTCGAATCACAATAATACTCTAGCACAGCTCAGTCAGAAGTAATTTAAAGTCTCCAGATTTAAGAGAAAACTAAAATTTAACCCATTGGCATTGGGGGAGTAAGACACAAATGAGACATGTGGGCTCACACAAATATTTTACAGGCACACTTGAGCCTTAGAGTAGTTTTTGTATCTCAAAACTATATTGAGCTTGGCTAAAAAAATTGTATTAGTTATTCATAAGCAATAAATACTAAAGAAGAGCAATATGTTTAAACATATGTTACAAGAAAAGCAACAACTCCAAACTTTAAAATAAATTCAGTTTCTTCTTATTTTACCATAATACAGTGCCACCTTCTGACTAAACTGTTGGTACGCAACTCTTCATGCAGTCAACAGCAGCAAACCTGAAGTGAAATGCAGAAGCGCCAAAAGAACTCAAAAGTACCAATAGAATTCAAAGTTAGTTTCAAATGCAGCTGCATCATGAACAGCAGCAGCAGCTGTGACACCACTGCTTTCAAATACAACCTAAGGTAGAGCCTAGAAGATATATTCCCAGAAGAACTGCACATCATTTACTGCACATCATCTAAAGAGAGAAAGACAGCTTAACACTCTCCAAAATTAAGAGGAACTGAAAATTTCATCCTTTTCAAAAGGCTACTCCTAACTCTGCAAGGCAGGTTCCTCAGTCACATAAAGTGTAAACAGTAGAAAAATCAACACACAACCAAGTTTGTTCACTTAGATAAAAGTTGTCTGAGGTCCTCAGACCAGCCCATACAGTTGTGCAAGACTGGCAATACAAGGTATAGCATCAACAGATACTTGAGAATAGGTACTCTTCTACCTCAAAAGCTCTTAAATCATCAAACTGAACCAGCTTTTTTCACTCCAAAGGCCAGGAAGAGGGTCAGCCTGAGATCAGGATCTGAAGTACCATCAGCTTCTCCAACCACATGTGAAGCTTCACAGACTATCAATATAGAAGGAAGATTCTACTGGTACATACTGAGCATCACTTGCATCATTCTTAATTGGAACATCTTCTGGCATACCCCCATTGCTAATATTTCTTCTACTTTCACATATCACCACTTAATTTACATTAGTGAGTCTGATTTCCTTTATTAGTTTTGAGGCCTCTCAGGACTTTTTCTAACTAGTCACTGTCTGTGGGCTCCAATAAATGTACTTCTACTGAAGCACACCAAAAGGTCTATGCTTATTTCATGAGTTAACTTTTAACTTTTAAAACAGTTAATTTGTTTCATTTCATAGAATATAGAATATCCCAAGTTGTAAGGGACCCACAAGGATCATCAAGTTCAACTCCTTGCCCCTCACAGAGAGCTCCTAAACAACACCATTAGATTAAATGGTCTAGTTACTGCCACATTACATTTTGACTTGAGAAATCTGTCCAATAGCTCAAGTTTCTTAAACTTGCTCTAAATCTCATGTGTGCTTAAGCTCTGAGACTGCTAAGAACTATACTTCTACTTGACACAGTCAAGTGAGGTATTTTTCAAAATGCTTGGCCTGTCACAGCTACTTGCACAATACAGAAACATTAGCATAGGCCATGTCCTGTTCACAGCTATTTTTGTTCTTCTTTCTGCAATTATCAGAGAACACTGTGCAAAGGGAAAGTCCTCTACTGTCAAGGGGCACTTTGCTAGGGATCATAAACAAAACTGCATCTCTAATTAAAGGAAAAACAAATACTTGACTTAGGTGCTTTTCAACAAGGATCGCAAATAATTTTGCAAGTATTTACATTGATATATTTTTATGCTTTTATTCAGAGATATCAAGCTCAATGCATATGCACACATCTCTAGTAAATACATATGCCAGAAAACAAAAAATCATCAGCTTCTCTGGACAACTAGAAGCAATTCACGTATTTTTTAGGCACTGCTAGTTGAGTCAGACCTATATATCTAGTTCAGAGAAAGCAAAAAATTACTTGGCAATGTCAGTTCCATGCTATGTTTGAACTACAACAATTTCCTATTGCTGAAAAGAGGACATTTCACCACTCTACTTTTCCAGTCCCTACCACTGTGCATCACGTCCCACTCACTCACCTGACTGCAGTCACCACACACAGCTCACTAGCCTGGCAATAAACCTTTTCACCACGTAATTTTCCAGTTTCAGCGAGTTCAATCAGTTTGCAATGAGGTCAGACAAGCACCAAAGCCATGAAATGAGCAGCTGAAAACAGGAAGTGGGATAAATTGCTAATTTGACTCAGACATAACAAGAAATGACTGTCTGCATTTTAGTCAATAGTTTAAGCTTGCACTGCTGTCAAGAACGAGTCCTTGCCCTTTGCCCCCAGCTCTTCCCCCCAGCAGCTTTCACCATCCCTTCACCTCCTTCCTGAGCCGGAACAATGTATTTGTACAGCAAACAAGATTCCGGAAACACTGCAGGTTAAAAGAAAGCGACCTATGCTCAAAATGAGGATGGGTATTTTCCACTCCCATCAATTCTCCAAAGCAGGCACAACTCCAACACTTGCTCCTATGAAACAGAGCAGGTAGTAATGCAGTAAAGAAACTACTTTCTTTGAAGGAGAATGAAGGACTGCCCACAGCATCAGCTTACTTCAGCAGCGCAGTATCTCAAAATACTTTTTCTGACTGTAGGCTACTGCCAAATCCAGCAGCCATTTCTCTTTTCCTCTGGATGTGTGTTCCTGTAACTTCACACAATCATGGTAAGGTTATTCATCTAAGAGAAAACTAAACCACCAAATCACATTCTGTTTCAGCATTTCTGTTGAAACAGGGAGTATGATTCCTGAGTCAAGTGTCTCTTTGGCAAGTGCAGTCCACAGCTGACTTAAACTAAGCATATAAAGAAATTGGTTCCTCAGAAAAAAATTTATCATATGTATAAACAACCTAAAGTAAATCTAAATAAGTTCCTAAATTTGTGTTGATGTATTAGACATCAATGACATAAGCACTCCAGAAAAACATCGTGTTTCAGATGGAAGTTTTATTTTGAAAAAATAGTATCATCCTTTAGTAACAATCAGTATTTTCTTTGTACATCTCTGTTTACAAATATCAGATTTGCAAATACGCTAAATAGCTGTGGAATCACTATTCTGTTTTTGCTGGAAGTTTAAAAACAATTCACTGTCACTGCAACTCCAATAGTGATAAAGTTAGCATTACCTTTTTTCATTTTTACTCAAGAACAGTCAGGAAAATGTTGACTCTGTCTTTCTGAAAGAGCATCCCAAACACACCTGATTAGCTAAATAATATTGGGAACCTTAGGAATTTGTTCATAATTCTAATAGGTCACAGACCTCTCCACAGAGAAGGGGCAAACTATATCTGCTCCCAGGGAAAAAAAGTCACTCCTTCAGCAGTAGATAGAATACCTTGTTATACTGAGGTTACACAAAGATTGCTGCCCTTTAAACACCACCCCTTTCTTCCTGCAGTACTCACATATTTCAGACTCCTCCTGCCTCAATCTATTCAATTTACAAAACAAACAGTGCAGCACAGCAGCAGGCTACTGACTGAAGTAATCCTTTGCTACGAATTAACTGGACTGTTCTTAATGGTGTCTCAAAACCAACCCCACCCATTCAAGATGCTGCGCACAAACTCATATCCCCATACTAACAGCACTGTGCTATGCATAGCAGAATTTTTGGGAGTCTGAAACTTGTTAGGATTGGTTGATTTTACACTATTATAACTATCACCCAATCACCTCAGAGCCAGACTGGACCTCTTCTGCAGCTGGATGAGATTCATCAAGTGTTGTGGATTCACTGCTGTGTTCTGACATACCTGAAAACCAAATAGGTTTGGCATGCATTAATTAAAGTGAAAGGAGCTGGATGTTGCACCTCATAGAAACTAAAGCAGGCTTTCAGAAAACATTTCTTTTACAAGTTCTGCTAAAGCAAAGTGAAACCTCCTTCTTTTGACGGTGAGCAGGTCTTTAGCTCTCCAAAAACGTAAGAGGGATTAGGAATACAGTCTAGTGTAACTTCCATTGCCAAAGCAACCTTTCCCCATAGAACTAAGCTTGCAACATAAAACCCTGGAAGTCAAACAAGGTTCTTCAGCTGATATGTATACTGTCACCTGCAACAATACACTGACTGTATCCTACCACTGCAAAGATGACCATTTCATTAAGACATAAGATTTATCCAAACATTGCAAGATTATATTGATGCTAAGCCACTGAAACCTATTAAGCTGTTAAATCTGTTGTGTTTACTAGAAACAGAATCCCTTTCATTTTAGTCTCAAAAAGATCTCAGCTACAGAGGCAATGGAAGACTTGCACAAACTTGCACATTTCTTGCACATGTGCAAGAAATCAACTCTGAGTATAGTGATCATGAAAGATGAATTACATACCCAGTTTTAGCTTAAGTAAGAAAAGTATCTAAGTTTGATTTCAAATAGCTGGTAACTACTGGTGACACCACAATTCACTCAGCTGTTTGAGAGGAGGAGACAACCAATCATTAAAAATTAATCAAACTGTCAGTATTGCATATAATCACACATGACTTCAGTTCATTAAGTCTTGCACCATTTCATACATGTTCAGACACATACCAGATTAAGAAAAATTATAAAGAGATTACTATTTGTGTTTATATTGTACTTCAAATTCTTAAGCTATAAAACATTCTAATTCAAGCAAATAATTAATAAGGTAAGCAGCTCACATAGCAAGGGAAATAAAATAAGGACACAAAGGCTGAGAAACGGACTCACCCAGATCATCTAGATAATATTACATTGGATAACCTATTACTTTGTTTTGGAAAACCAAACATGTAAAATAAGATATTTTCTACAGAAAAACTGTTCATCCAGGGTTATCACTGAATGAAGTTAGATTTTTCTAGGAGCAATACAAAATTCCCTTTGAAGTAATTAAGAAATAAATTAAACGTATACCTTATATAGCTTTCTTAATTTTTCAAATATCTTTTGAACATGAAAGACTGTACAGCAGAGGTGCTGTTTGCCCACATGGTCCTGTCCAAACTCTCCTTGTGGTTGAAAACAACCTCTGTGCTTAACAGCTTATTTCTGAGTAGCTAAAACAATTACATTATACAATAGAAGAATAAGTGTGATTTCCTTGTTCTACTGGTTAAACAAAAAGCTGAATTCATCTTGTAGTGCAGCCTTCATTAGACAATCTGTTCTTCAGTGTTCCTGGAGTTACATTTGTACATCGCATACAAGCTTACATACCACGGTAACACTGTTTTAAACTATTAAATGCTATAGGCAAAAATATTTTTGATAGATTTAAGAACTTGTAATAACCTAATCTAGAGTCAAGAAGCATCTCACAAATCCATATAGAAGACACTGCATAAAGGCAAGCAATTAATTTTTTAAAATCCAAATCAATTCTCCATTTGTGTTAAACACTCTTCCATGATTAATGTTTTGTACAGTACTCTTTTCCTACAAGTAGTGCCAATGCTTTCGACACAGCTCTGCAGGATCACACTGTTCAACTTTAAAACACAAAAAGGTGAAAAAAATGTAGTTTAAAGGTGGCTTTCATAAAAAGTTCAGCTGCACATTCTAATTTAACCACAGAATTTCCTGGTTTCTAGAGCAAA
This sequence comes from Corvus moneduloides, assembly GCF_009650955.1. Lineage (NCBI taxonomy): Eukaryota > Metazoa > Chordata > Aves > Passeriformes > Corvidae > Corvus > Corvus moneduloides. The sequence continues at coordinate 47,747,532 of NC_045480.1, read as the reverse complement.
AAAATGGGGATGTAAACACCAAATACTGGATGCAAGGATGAAAGCTTTCTATACCTTCACCAAGATTCAGAAGTGAAGACAGTCATGTGAAATTGTGGTAATCACGCCATCTACATACATGTATCATTTAAGGTTCCAGTGCAGAACTGCATACACACTTTTGCATCTCTGTAGTTCTTGCAAGTGCCAGGCAAAGGGCTGTTCTTTATAAGAAGCTGCTAATCCCCAGTGCAGTGTGGATTCTGCATTATCAAGGGCTTGGTTTGTTTCTCCACTAAAGCAGCCACAACTTTAGAACACATTAGGTGACTGGTATAGCAGGACATTTGCTACCATCAGCTGCAATTAGAACAAGTCAAAGAGGTTCTACTTGGAAAAAAACATGCTTGATCCATATCCTGACAAGAACTGAAACCCCGTCCATATCTCTCCTGACCCTCTGGGTTTTCTCTTTCCCTACTATACCAATTCTGCAAATCCACACAAATACTGCACCACAGTAGAACAGAGGACACAGAATAGACTAAGAATCATTCCCCCCATGGTGAAGCTACCTTAAATGCATACTGAATTACAGCCTCAGTAATTTTAAGTTTTGCTCACCATAAATAAAACCACACAATTTTTAACTCCTGGGGATTTAGATATCACTTCTTTAACTGGCAAAGTAAAAAGCAAAACAAAGCAAGAACTTACAAACAACATAGTAAGCATCCTCTCAGATGGAGACGTCAGAGACATTTAACCATTTATAATTAATTGTTATAAGAGCATGCTTATGTACTTTTCATTAAAAAGGCAAATTCACATTTGCTTATTCATGAAAATATGAAGTAAATGTCATCAACAATAATTTAATTTTGAGTAAGAAGTCTATTCTTCACATTCTTACATCAGTTAGGTAAATGATTTATGGTGTCAGAAATAAGAACCATGGGATTCTCAAGAATCAGATCTGCTTCTCTAAGTAGGATGCACTGGCTCCTTTGCTTATTTTTCTCCTAAATTAATTGCCAATAAGGCATCAGCAAGATATCTTCTGTCTAAAATGAAGTTTATTACACACTTTTATTGTTGTCTTATTACTTAACTGCATAGACAAAGAATATGAATTTTTCTAACACTGCAGAAAATTCCAGTGCTCATGGAAAAATAATGATTTTATGGATGTTTTCTTAATTTCAGTTTCTAACTAAGAACACTTCCACTAATTCTTGTCAAGATTGAGATCAACCACTTTTTAAAAAAGACTGTAAAGAGCTGTATTAAACACTTCCTGCTGCAATCACACCATAATTTCCTCTTCAGGGTCTTGAATTCCCTGGCTGTTCCACTTGCAAAATCTAGTTATGCCTGAGAGTTACAAGATGTGATTGGAGACAAAAACTGGAGAACAGGGCTGCTGCTGACTTTCACACTCCCCACGCTTCGTCAACTTGGCCCTAAATGCTTTAATGCTCTGCTCATCTCCAGATTAGCTAAGCCATGGACTCCCATTATGGTTTCAACTTCCACCAAACCAGAAAAAAGCAGCTGATCAAGATACTGCCTCAGCTTCCAGTTTTCCCAATCTGACACTCTTCTGTGTTTCTTATTCCTGACATTTTAACTGCATGTGTACATACATACATACATATGTAAACATACACATGACTCAGAAAGTTTTGGAGTTGCACTGATCAAATAACATCCTTCTCCAGCCCTGCAAAAAAACCCCTTCTGTTATCTTGTATAGTGAATCAATTCTTAGGTAACAGAGCCACCGACTGCAAAGCGATAACTCCTTGCTACCTTTTCCACCAAGCATAAAAAGCACATGTTAGACACTGAAACTACATCCTGGGCTGGATGTTCAGAACGATCCCCTTCAAAGCCTTCCATGCAAGATGAAAGGCTATTAGGGAGTTTCAGTTAAAAACAACCTATTAGAGAGGTACTGTAAGAAACACTGGAAGAACTGCCTCTAGTTTGCAAACAATACCACATGCAACACCTGCTTGTCACACAACACCAAAGCGCTTCCATACTTTAAGAACAGTAAGCAAAACACAAATTGGCACACTTAAAACAGTAATTGCCAGGGCGTGGAATAAGTCCCAGGGGCACAAAATTTACACAACATCTACAGTTTTCTTCCTCCACCAACACATAGCTTCCCTTTCTCTCTCGTGGAACCCGCCTGCTCCCGAGCTCAGGCGCTGCCCTCCCCGTGCGGCCGCCCAGCACCCCCGGCGCGGGGCCTACGAGCCGGGCCGACCCCGACCCGCTGGGCACTGCCGGTGCCGCCGGGAGCCCGAGAAGGGGAGGCCGCTCCCGTGGGGTGACACGTCGGACGGGCCATAGCGGGAGGCGCGGCCCGGCCCTCCCCGAACCCGGGCCCAGCGGCTGGGCTGGCCCGGCCCGGCCCGTCCCTCACCTGCCGGCGGCGCCGCTGCGGCCCCGGGGGCGTCGTGCTGCGGGGGGCGAGAGGGCAGGACGGAGGGAGGGAAGGGGGGATGGAGGAGGCCGGGCGGGGCGGCGCCGGCGGCCCCTCTCCAGCTTTATTTTCTTCCTTCTCCGGTGGCAGCAGGAGCCGGAAGCGCCGGGCCGGAAAGGGGATGACGGCGGCGGCCTCTCTAGGCTGTCATGTCTATGGTCGCAGCCATGGCAACCACCGCCAGCACCGCCCGGGAGGCTGCTCCAGCCCCGCCGAGTGCCGTGCCCGTGGGATCGGGCCGCCGGCTGGGAAAGCAGCCCGGAGCGGCAGAGCAGGAGCGTGCCTGCCCGGCTGTGGGCGCGGATGAGCGCGCCTGGGAGACGCTGCTCGGTGCCATGGCAGAGGCTCTGCCCGAACCCTCAGTGAGGAGGAAGAAAAGCATATCTATCGAGGAAAAAATTGACATCATAAGCGCTGTGGAGAGCGGCAAGAAGAAGGCGGACATTGCAGCCAAGTATGGCATCAAGAGGAATTCCCTGTCTTCGATTATGAAGAATAAGGAAAAAGTTTTGGAAGCCTTTGAAACTTTACGGTTTGATCCTAAAAGGAAGAGACTGAGGACTGCTTTTTATGCCGACCTGGAGGAGGCATTGATGAAGTGGTACAGAATTGCACAGTGCTTGAATGTGCCGGTCAATGGCCCTATGTTGCGCCTCAAGGCGAATGATTTTGCCCAGAAGCTTGGACACAGTGATTTTAAATGCAGCAATGGCTGGCTTGATCGTTTCAAGTCGAGGTATGGTTTAGTTTTCAGAGCTCAGCCTGTAGAAGCAGCTGCTACTGCTACAGTGGATGCTCCAACTCTTTGGTACCAAAATGTGCTTCCTTATTATTTAAATGATTATCAGCCGAAAAATGTGTTTTATATACAGGAGACTGGGCTGTTGTATCAGATGTTACCACATAACACGTTTGCTTTTAAAGGGGAAACTTGTTCTGTAGGTAAACAAAGCAAAGAGAGGATCACTGTAGTGGTGGGTACAAATATGGATGGCTCTGAGAAACTCCCACTGCTTGTTATAGGAAAAAACAAAAGCCCACGCTCTTTCAAAGATGTGAAATTGCTGCCAGTGGATTATGAAGCAAATGATAGGGTGTGCATGACTTCAGGAATCTTTGAACAGTGGATGCATAAACTTGACGACAGATTTCAAGCACAGCAGCGCCGAGTGGTGGTTCTTGTTGATTCTCTCCCAGCTCACACAGAAGTAAAGAACCTGAAGTCTGTCAAATTAGTGTTCTTTCCTCCAGACTCTTCTTCATGTATACCTATGAAAGAAAGGATTATCAGAAGTCTGAAGGTTAAATACAGGCACTGTCTTATCAAAAGATTTGTTGACTCTGTAGAAAGCAATAAAGAGTTTATGCTGACCCTTCTTGAGGCAATTGAGATGTTGTACCTGTGCTGGAGGGAAGTAACACCAGAGACTATTGTAAAAAGTTACAATGGAGCAACTTTCAAATTAGAAACTGAGACAAATGATAAGGACAATGAGGTTGAAAGTGATTTTGATTTGATTGCACATGCACGGGCAGCTGGAGTAGAGTTTCCAGAAGGTTTGTCTTTGGAAGAATATGCAGCTCTAGATGATGGCTTAGTAACTTATGAAGTGCCCACAAATAATGAAAGGATGTGTGCCAAAGAAAGCGCATCAGATAAAGCTGAGACATTTGTTGGTGATGAAGATAAGGATGAAGGTGATCGACTTCAGGGAGCTGAACAGCCTTTACCATCCAAAAATGAGGCTTTGAGTGCTTTAGATACTCTTAGAAAGTTTCTCAGAAGTCAAGACACAGATGATTCTCTTTACGATTCCCTAGCTGACTTGGAGAATTTTATTCAACATGTAGCATGTGAATAGATATTTTAGTAAAGTGGGAAAGCATGTAATTGGAAAAAAAAAGAAATTATATAAGCAAAAAAGATAGGCATTTAATAACAAGCATTGCTGAAATGTTCTCTGGTGTATTTTGTTCAGGTGCCTAGATGTATGTAACAAAATAATGAAAAAGGGCTGTGAACTGAAATTTTCCACAAAATCAGGAGCAAATAACACATTTGAGGTGTAGAGAGGGAGTAAGCTGAACCCTTAAAATGCTAACTCTAGTAAGTACAGTGGAGGCAAAAGAAATTCTTTGAGCAGTTCGGTGCACTCAGAATAAACTGTTGACTGCTTTGAATTCTTTCTTCAAGGAGAGACTAGCACTGCTATACATCAATACACCAGTGGTTTTGGGTTTTTGTCAATGGAGTAGAAAATATTTATCACCCTGGTGCTTTTGATACATAAACACAGAATTTAATAACACAGAAAATACATGCTTAAATTCTGAGAAGTAAGGCATTTTAAAAATAAATATTTTTCACCCTTCATCAGGAATTCTGGCCATCATTTACTCTTGCAGCAGATGATGAACAGCAGAAAGTTACTACAGCTTTGGATGTGTTGTTTTGTTTTCTTAAAACTGCTCATGTGTGGCTTCACTCAAATGGCATAGTCATTTATCCAAGAGTCAAAAGACAAACCTTTACTTAGTCTCTGAGGAGGTCAAAAAGGAAGGTTATTCTTTCGCTTTCCACCTTTTTGGTGCATGGATTTGATGTAGGTCTTTCTTTGCAGCTCCGTGTATTTCTACAGTAAATTCAGAAAAAAAAATCAGTATCTACACTAAAAACCTCACTGAGCTGTTGTTTTATTTTCAATACTTGGAGGCTTTGCTGTAGGATTCAATGCACTAATGTGGTTTATCACTACAAGTCCCATTAACAGGGCTGCTGTTTGCATGATTGCAGTGTGAAGTTGTGTAAATTGCAGTACGTTTACATGTCTTCGAGTATGCGTTTCAAACAGAGTAATCATATCAGAGCCAAAACCCACCGTGTATATGACCTTGTGGATTTTTTCAAAACCTGTTTTAAATCGTTTCCATTCTATCAATTTAATTTTTTTCAGAAGTTAGAGATATTAATTTTTCTAATTTAGAGGAAGAAGAAAATATTTTATGGATGCCCTTTAGGCAACTTGTGTAATAAAGAATCTATTATGCTGTGTATAATTAAACCATGAGAAAAAAATCGCATGCATATGTGAATCTATGGTTTTAAATAAATAGTTTGGCTAAAGCTTTGTTTACTGTTTTTTTCTATAGGACAGTTTATCCATTTATGAAATAATTGCAGAAAATTTATCAAATTGTTGGAAGGTGGCAAAAATATTAGGGTGATTTGTTGAAAAAATGCTTATAGCTGTATGAATGTTTTACTAGACCCCCTACCAAAAAAACCCGACAAACTTCTGGTTTCTTGTGAAATATCTGATGTGAATTCCATCCAAAGGATATTCTGATTAAATAAAAAAATTCTGTTGAAATCCCAATAAATAAATTCCTACATGGAGATTTATAGATTCTGTGAGAAAGGTATTCCTCTAAATTATCTCTTCTAGGTATTTATTACTTTAAAATACAGATGCACGGTCTTTTAAATTAAGAAACTCTGTCACATTTGACTTGCTTAATACTTTAGAACAAGCTTATGAAAAGTACTTTCTATTCTGATTAAGCTTATTTGAAGTTCATATTAGTCCCACAGAGATCTGTAGATAATTTTACTGTAGTAATCTTTTGATTTGAAATCTATTTCTTTGCAACAGCTTCTCCTGCTAAAGGGAAGTTTAGGGAAAAGTTGCTCTTATCCATATACTAAATGTGTAATTTGTTATGATTTGACTCCACGAGGCCCTCACTGGCCCGGGTTCTGGATAAAGACTCTGTGTTTCCTTCTGAGAGAATTCAGAGTGTTAAAGTGATGGATCTGAATGAGAAAGACAAGCGGCAAATCTTGGTTAAACAAGAGTTCACTCCACAAGAAGTGTAGTTTTTGCAAGAAGAGGCTTAGAAAATCAGGAGATGGGAAATAACGTCTTTAGCTGGAAAGGAAGGAAGTGAATTACTGAGTGTTGTCATACTCCCTCATGAAAACAACAGGAAGGATTTACTAATTTGGCCTGGACTTTGAAGGTGAGTTGTGGAACTTGCTTTAAAAAACATACATCGAAGTCCTGTACCTTTAGAGAATATATGACTTTTTCCTAGCCTCTTAGTTCATTTTGAGAAACCAAGATAAAATGCACTCACTGAAACTGGTTCTGTGAGACAGACACTATATTCTAACACTGTAGCTTTCAAAATTATTTAGGAACCCAAACATTTCTCCTCACTCGGATTTTGGTCACATTTATAGTGCGAGAACGTGAAATCCATTCTGAAGTTGTTGCTGTTTCAGGTGTTTGTCACAGGGAGATGCGGACTCCCAGATCCAAAGTGCTAACACTGAAAAAGGAAGCGGTGCTCTGTGTAAATGTCAGTTTAGCCTGTGCACACAGTTTGAGCTGGAGATTTCTTTACATTGTCTGGGTAAACCACCAGGACACTGCCTTTTTACATCTGGGGTGGTATCTTTTGGAGGGAGAGGAAGAATATGGCTTTAGATTGCATCATATTTAAAATGAAGAACCTTTCCTACAAAAGGCAGGTAACTAAGGCTGTCATTTGCTTTTATACTTTAATAGTAGTATGGACAACTATGTGCATTTTCTCTGTAGCTTTTCTACTTCATGCTGTGGTTAGATAGTGATTAGGTTCTTCAGTGTCAAGTCAGTGAGGTTGCTTTCAGTTACCCAAAAGTGACTTCTAGAAGTGGGAACTGAAAATATGAAGTTTTAAAAATATAACTGATTTCTATACAAGGCCAAAATACAAAAAATTATTTGGAAAAGATGTTTGATATAATCAAAAGCATCCTCAGATTACTTCTTCAGACAAGTAATATGTGAAATAAGTATACTCTTCAAATGGCACAGGTTTTTGAAAACTGTAAGAAATATTACTGTGGGTTTTTTTGTTTGTGTGTTACTATGTGTGCAGTTTTGGATATCTTTCAGGTCTATAAAACTACATCTTCCTTTAAAACTGTTGCTGAAAGGAAGATCGCTCACCCCTAATGGTAGAAGGAAATAACAACTTTTTGCATCCTGAGGCAAAAACGGAAGAGAGGAGGCAGTCAGGGATTTATAGGAGGGCTATCCATGTGTGCCTGTATATCCAAGATTTGTGACATTTTGATAGCTGAACAATCAAGGGAGTAAATGAGTCTATGGTTTCACACTATTATGCAATTCTTGAGAATAATACCTGCAAACACACAGAATCTTTAGAGATTTTAAATTTTAGGTGCAATATTTTTGTAAACTTAAATTAAATTAAAACATTAGAATATTAGTAAAATACCTTCAAGATTTTTTTGGTGGCTGTGTTTATTGAAATGGTAGAGTAATATTGGCCTACTCAGGACTTAACGAAAATGTATGGTGACTGGGCAACCATGGAATGTAATGACAGTGTTTCACATTATTTTATTCCTTTAATATCAATAAAAGCTGGTGCTTCCTATTTTTGGGAGGCATTGGTTAAATGAAGAGTTTGCAAAGTTCTCATTGGGAAGTGGGTGATGCTGGGGCCAGAGAAGAGTTTCTATATTTATGCAAGGAAGTCAGTATGTGTATCTAGATGTTTTAATATCCCTATTTTGGGGGATCCTTCCTTGAAAATCAGATACAAGCCCAGTCAATTAATAAGCAAACAAATCTAACTGAAATTTTTGCACTGGGATGAGTGACAGCATACTTCTGTCAATACATTCATTAACAACAGAAAAAAATCTTTACAACAGATGAAAATATAACAACCTTATGTTTGTCAGCCTGTTTTTACACACAGCCTTTATGCTGGTAAAGCACTGTGGTATAGACATGTGTTGCCCTTTTCCTGATACAACTGCACTGTGGTATAACCACATCATTGGTTTTTAGAAACAGGAATTCAGGTGTAGCTCATTTCCCTTCTTGCTAGCCCAGTTACTCCATTTGAACTGTATTTTCTCCTTTCAAAGGTAGCTGTTTAACCACATTGTTCGAGTTAAAACCATGCAACATCCGGGTTAAAGCAGAGTGGGAAAGCCAGTAGTGTCTCGCCAACTTATTCATAGCTGTGTCACCTCTGTTCTTTGAGCAGAATGGAAAAGTGTAAATTGCAAATTAGTGTGATCAGTAAAGTGAACAAATAGCACACTGAATTACCAAATCTGTTGAGTGAGAAGGTGCCATATTTTTGAAAATTTTTTAAATGGCTCTTTGTGTTTTAGAATATTTCAGCTGAAAGTCACGTTCTTCCTAAGCTTTCATGTCATGCTATCTCTGTCACAATGTTCCAGCCTTGTGCATGAACAGCACCAAGGGGAACAGGTCACTCCCCTCAGCACACAGGTAGCTACAACCCATGTGAGTTGTCAGCCTGCCCACAGGTTGGCGGCTGTGTCACTGGGGAGGTGAGCTCCAGAGCTGGTTTGCATCCTCCCCTTCCACGCCTGTGTTGCTTTGTGTGCTGTACCAGCGCTTGGCTGTAATCACCAAGGTACTGACTCATCTGTCTGAGAAAGTTGTGGTCCAATGGGATGGTGCAACCTCACCCCAAATGCCAAATGAAATAATTCATGGTTTATTGTTTGAAGACGGCGGGACTCAGGATTACTGAGGAGGGCATTAAGATGTCTCAGCTCTCCTGGCCCCTGCTCAGTAGCAAAGCTGAAAGAGAAGTTCTTGCTCTGGAGAAGTTCTTACAAAACACTCGCTATTCAAGAATTACTTCGACATGTGATAACTAGTTGTTGGTTTTCTCATCTGAAGTCATCCACTTCTCTTGAGAGATGTGCTGTGAGGCTGCCTCTGTATCGTGTATACAAGGAGACACCCTACTGAAAGCGCTGCTTTTCTTCTAGCAGCTTTGGTGCTTCTTGTTTCTAACCTGTATAAATGACACGATATGAGACTTTGCTATTCAAAATTCTATTTCTTTCCCCTTCCACCTTTTTTCATCCATTGCCCTTATAATTTTATATTCATTGATATCCTGACAATTCTAGTGTTAACGTTAGGATTGTTGGCCCAACATTCTGGCAAGCTGCTTTCCTCCTTACTCTCCCTATTTCTAATATTATCTTTTGCAGGTCATATTTTTGAATCATCTCATGTAACAGCCAGTATCACCCTCTTGGTACACATCCTCGTGATCTCTGGCCCTAATTTTTCCAGTGCTGTATTTAGTGCCTTTCCCAAATTCTTGCTTCATTTAGCTGAGAACATTTAGTATGTCTTTTTGTCTTTTCCTTTTGTAGAAGAGGGTGACCAGTGCTTTTTCCAGCAGTCCCCCAGGATGTCCAAGAGAACTGGTAACAAAACACATAATCTCTCTCTCCTTTCAGGTGTCTCCATTTTCTCTTTCTGTCAGTGCCCCCTTCTGACCTGTTCTTTCAAAACTCTCAATTTGACATTTAGAATCTTTGTTTAAACTGCTCCTATTTCTCTTTCATGTCTTACCCCTACCTGCCTGTATAGCATCTTTGCCACACTTCACTTTTACATTTCCATTTCTAAATATCATATCCCTACCCTTAGCTCTTCGGATCTTTCTTCTCTCCTCTTTTACTGGCCCCATCTAATATTTAAACTACATTTCACACTCCCTTGTCCTCCTTTCTATGACTTCATGTCCAGTTCTCTCCTCCAAAAACAAATACTTAACTCTCTCTGCACACAACCAGCTTTTTTATTTTCTATCTTACTTGGCATGTCTCCATGATATTCTTCCATCAAAGATTATGTAATGATTAAAAGTATGTTATCATCCCTAAATTTACCTCTTTGCATTTTATTTTTTCTCCCATCTTAGTAATTTCAAGTCTTGCCTTTGTTTGAACCTTTCTTTTGCACTCCTGATCACCAGCATGAATTTTATTCGTTTTTTTTTAACCTCGTAAAAAAATAAACTCACAAACAAAACCTGCACAAAGACGGAGTTTGGGACTGCTTGTTTACACAGCTAACTGTGTTACAATGTTACATTAAAAAGTCAGATTGAAAGCCAGCTCAGACATTAGCTAATTTCTATCAAGGATTTTATTTGAAACTACGTCTTTTGTTGTTTATTTTGCTCTTTGCTATTTCAATAGCTGTTTGTGAGACTTCAGATATTTATGCCCAGTTCTGCTTCGTAGCCAGCCCATATGGCCTGAGATCATGGAGAAAGGCAGGAAGAACATAAAAAAAGAGGAGTTGAAAAAGGCAAGGTCCTGGTCTATTGAGATTCCCCTGCAGGAGGTCAACGAGAATTTTAAGTCAGGTTAAGCAGAACTTTTTATTCCAAATCAATATCAAGAGTCCTCTGTAAGTCTATATCCATATATACATGAGATCACAGAAATTATTATGAGAGGTAACACCACAAGTTCTCTGAATTCTGGATGGCAAGAAATGGCCACCCACAATTCAGCACCACTTCAAAATTGACACAAGTTTGCATTTGGTTTTTTTTTCCCAGAACTAATGACACATGATCTGTGTAAACGGTCTGTCACTGCCCTGCCCAGGACTCGTCCACATTCAGAAAACAAATAAGACATTTGCCTAGAGACAAGGCAAGGCTGAAACAGCATTTCTGTGTAAGAAGTGTTTCTGCAGAGTCTAGAAGTTGCAGTAAGAGTCAGATGAGCTTGAAAATTGACATGGCTTTTCAGAAGTTAACCAAGAGACACTTTGTAATAGGGACTTGGGATCTGAATTAGAGATACTTATTATGTGCTGTTACCAACAACTGCTGAAGTATTTTTGAAAAGCTGGCTCGATGGATATCAATTTTACTGCTCTGAGAAAAAGTGGCTCTGAGTATTACATGTATACTCAACACACGGCACAGACAAACATTACAATTCAAATTCTAGTAGAGACAAACCCTTAATTCCCTGTGAGAGCTGAGGGTGGCCAGACTCAGTGCATTATACAGTGAGTGCCCGCAGAGAAGCAGGAGCAGATGTGGCAAATGTTGTAGACATGCAACAGCAAGGCAGAAATACAAGTACGGGCAGACAGAGCTACAGGCTCTTGGCTCTGCTTGTTAAATAAATACAAAGAGCCATCCAATGCCCCATTAGGAGGCTTTCCCTACATGTCCTATTACCAACCCAATTTTTTCAAAAAGCAACAGAAATTCTATTAGGAACCAAAAGAAATTCAGGGTTTGATAATTTCTTGCCAAGTTGGCAATGTTGTTCTTCATACCCTTGCACCGTGTAGAAGTTGGCAACACAAACCCAAACTAGAAAAGGTAAAGCTGAAGTAAATGTGTAATAAAATTTGTACATTTTTGTGTCCCATTCTCACCTGGCCTTCACTCATCCCATGTAGATTTAGGTGCCCTAAATCATACAACACCTTCAAAGCTTCGTCAAAGTCTAATCTGTCGCCAACAGTTTACCCACCAGAGCTAACAGGAGAGCATTTGGCAAACAATGTTTGGGTGGCTAAAAATCATCTTGCAATTTCGTCTTAAATATTCATGGTTAAATAGCTTTAGTAAAATAACTTGATCGTTCCCTAACAATATCTACACCGTTATCCATACCCAGCCAAAATGCACATGTGCAACTCCAAACCTGCATTACTTGTGAAATGCCTACATCTGCAGTGATGATCTGTTGAGGACTAATGCTGGGATGGCAGATAGCATCCTGGACAATGAGATTATATGAAATTTACATTCACGTAAGATTCCTAAGGGATTACTTGGAATGGGGATTAGGTACCTTTATGAATTTAAAACTTCCTTTGGATTTCTTCATCCTCTCACCTCATCTCACAGGGGAAGAACCCAGTGGCTTGCACTGGTGCAGCCTCACAAAGGGGATCATTTTGAACAGTGTTCTTTGGGGGGAGCTCTGCTAGTGTTCAAAAGCATATTGGTCTGCAAGGATTAGGAAGAAATTTTGCAGCATGTGGAAAACAACCCATAGGATCCAGCCAGTGGGAGGTTTAACTGCTGCTCTGCCTCCCAAGTGGGCTGAGCCAGCCTCTTACGAGGATGCTGACTCCTCAGGCAAGGCACATATTTGTGAGATTACATCTTCCAAAAGCAGTAATGCAGGTACTGATTTGCTTTTAATTCATCCTTCTCTCTTCTTCCTGTCTGCCATTCCAGCTCCTCAGAGATTAAAAATTCCCTGTCAGCCGCCTGCCTGATCTGATCAGTCCCCCGGTTTGGAAACCTGGGATGGTTCTGTGCCTAATTTACAGGCTTTAAATATAAAGCCTATATTTGGTGGGCATATTTTTTGGGTTTTGTTTGGGGTTTTTTTTTGAGTATCAGATACTTGCATTCTCTGAAAGCATTTCCAGCTGTAATGTGAAAAGAATGAGTCGTGAACCTCAAATGAACTCCACGTTTCTCTCTGTGTGGAGATACAGTTATAAGAATTTAAACCATGCTGAGATATGCCCTTATTGACATTCAAGAAGGGTGTAGATGCAGGCTAGGTGTGGATTGACCTTTGCAGACATGGTAGAAGGCATAAAGCTTCACAAGTACTCAGAACCAAAATGGATTAAGAGAGGAATTATACATTCACTTCCATGAAGCGCCTATTTCCTATAGGATCATATCTACAATTCTTTCCATCAGGGGTTTCATTAGCAGCCATTAGTTAGGACTGACCTCTTTTATTCTTGCTGCATCTGCCTGTAACTGTCTGAATGCCAGTTCTTATAGAATTTCAGTATTGCTTGCCTCGTGCTAAGGGTACACCTAAGGTAAACCTGTACATTCTGACAGAAGATCAAGCTTCAGAGAGCAGGATACAGGCAAGGTAGCAGCCTGTCAGAAACACGATCTTCTCACTTCAGACCACACTTGATGCACCTACACTTTGGCACAGGGGTGTGACTGCGGATGCATAGAAAAGGAGCCACAGGAGTTAAGGGGTATCAGTCTGGGCACTGCTATTAGGATGTGTAATTGGGCTGCTAGCATATATACTGCAGTATATTTCACTGTCACAGCTCTCTACAGCAATGAAGTAAATATTTAATGAAGTTATGCCATCCTGTACTGCCATCACAGATACTGGTCAAAACATGGATCCACCTGAAAATATGCTACAGTACATCCAACACAGCTGTTTGATAAGGATTTCTCCCCATACCAGACTCAATCAGAAGGCAAAATTTATGATTTTTTTTCAGGTAGTCTTGCAGCACTACAGTCAGCTATACTGAACTGAAAGTTAGATTTAAACACAGGGTGTTGAGAGGCAATGCTTTCTGCCACAAATGCCCTCAGCACATCCCTCCCTGGGTTGTGACTGATGGTATTTTGGATGCATATCACCAAAAAATACTATCACCTGTGTGAAGACCTGGTCAGTGGTTAAATACACCATGTGTTGAGACAGGGTATTATTTTCAGAGAAATAAGAATTGTAGGCAACTCTGCTCACATTGCCATCTGAAAATGAGGCTGCAGATACATGATTTTCCAGCTTTCAGCATGGTGTCTGATTTCAGATTCTAGACAAAAGTGTACCATTTCTGAAACAGCATCCTTGCCATTGCAAAAGCTGTTGAAAACTTGTTGAGTTAGCGATGTGTGGGTTTAATACAATCACCCTGACAAAGGGATGTATCATATATTAGCATCTGTGATGGTCAAACCAGTGTTAACAATGTAGTGCCATATAGAAAATGCTTTACCTGCATATTTTTTTAAAAAATATGTATTTCAAAAATATGATCATTTTCAAATAATCAGCTATGTTTCATTGCTTCAGTCCTAGTTTCCCCTGGCATAGAGGAGCAGGCAAAGTGCCTTTAGGAGCTCCAACACATTTTGATACAGGGGCCTGAAGTTAAAAAGGCACATGCTCAAAACACAGGCTGAGAGCCATCCAAACAGCCTTAATTTAGCCTCTTGCTTGCATATACATTATAAATACAGTCTCTCTACAGACTATCACACTTTCTTCCTTTAATATCTGTCTGGTTTAAAGCTGGATGCTGTTTCTTTAATTCTACTGGGATTATTTATATGCTTAAATATGTCCTCAAATTCTTCAGAGCTGGACTATGACAGGATTGAAGGCTGCTTCCATGATTTTAAATGTTGTTTCACAACACTACAGTAGAACTGAGTACTTGGGTTAGGTCCTTTAAAAGTATTTAAATGACAAACTATGAAAAATAAATTTTTCAAATCATCTAGGAACAAAATTTTCCCCAGATCAGATATCCATACTCTTAAATGTAGGTAGTGATTATTTGCATCTTTAGGTATCTGAGAAGCTTTAAAAAAGCTTGTCTTTTATGTTTCTTTAGAGTCTGGACTCTATATTAACTATTTGTGAAGTAAAGTTCAGTAATTACAGTGAAAATATGCAAAGGACAAGAACATTTAATTCAAGAATAGAGAAAGGGACCTAGATGGGAGGATCAAATGAGAGCTGTCACAGCCTAAAAAAGTATCAAGCAACATTTAAGCAGCATTATTTTAGGACATCAAAGATTATTTTCAGATGCTTTAGGTGTGGCTGGAAAAATCTTAGTACTCACATTACAGTTTGGATGTGCTGGTGTGTTTTTTTATGGTCTAGTATTCCTGAAGGAATGTGCTTTTCAGATTTTATTCTCTTCTTATGAATTGTTCACAGCTGAAACAATACCTTCAGACGTCCAGCCGAAGCACCCTAGAAATGAAAGTAAGCAGGATTTTAAAAAATCTAGCTGAATTTCCCTCAAGTACCTTGTCTCTCTACTCTTCATTTTACTAAATTCCCCAGTGATTGCACCTGAGACAGATTTGTGTTTGGTTTTCAATCCTTTACTTCATCAATCTCACTTCTTATTATCTCTTTAAGAGAACTGTTTCGATTTCTACAGAGCACTGTGGGTTTTTTCAAGCCAGATCTTAAGCTAGCATTGACTCGGAAGTGACAACTACTGAGTAGGCACCTCCATGTAGGACACACAGCACCGATGTTTCATGTAAAGATAATTCACTGGCTGACAGCTTTTTTCCCCGTTTAAGTTGCTGACCATGCATCTATCAAGAGAGCTGGCACATGAAAGCCTGTGACCAGACAAGGCTCTGATCCTTGCCTGGGACACCCAGGCTATGTTTCTTCTCTCACTCCCAGTAGCAGCCACAGAGAATTTCCATTCTCTGAAGTGTTATTCTAAATTGCACAGATACTCCTTTTAGCATTACTGTTGTATTGTCTGCTGTGTATCTGTGTGAGCTGTGAGGTCTGCTCCCCTCCTGTGCCTGCACAGTCATTTCTGTACAAAACAGCTTTATTCCTGATACTGGAGACTCAGGAGTCAGATCCTGCACTGAACAGGCTTTTGAACACACTTGCATCCCTCTGCAAGGCACCTCAAGCAAATTAATTCTTCCTACCTTATTATGTGGCTCTAGTTTTGGGGTCCACTTCTGGTCAGATGTGTTCCTCAACCCCTGACTGAGAGTAGAAGGGGACTCTCTCCTGACAACAGTTGCCATGCCCGATGACCCATTTGTTCCTTTAACTATGACTTGGGTTGTTTGTATCAACTGCACACTTAATACAAGTTTGGGATACATTGCAACCCTGCAGAAAATGTGTATTTCTATTTATATAATTTCAGTCTCTAATTCCAGCTTAAACCCTGATACAACATGTGCATAATCATTTTTAAAGAATGAGACAAACCTTTAACTAATAAATCCCTGTGCTGTTCCACAAAGAAGCAAAAGCCTGATTTATTCATAAATAAAAGGTCAGGAAGGTGACCCAAGCCTTTTTAAAAACTGATGGTTTTTATTTCGGTTTCATTCCAGCCCTGGTCTCAAAAGAACAATATATAAAAGATTAATAAATTGTAAATTTCTCTCACAGTGGTGATATGTTAAAATGAATAAAAGTGCCTGAAAATTCGATTCTCAGAATTGCATTGCTCAGGCCTTGGCTGCTTGTCTGGATGTTCATGGCTTCATGTCTCATGCACAGTTTTGAAAATAAGTGGGGCACAGCATCCTGGTCCAAACACCTAGGTTTTACATGTTAAACCAGACAGTTTTGGGTACAGCCACTGTTGGAGCCCAGGAGCACTCTGAAGTTGCAAAGTTAGGACAAAGCACTTATTATTTATCTGCCAAGAGGAATATGAAACTGGTAGTATTGAGGTAAGTGAAGGCTTTAAAAAAAAAAAAACCAACCCTAAGGTTGTACTTTGGGGTGTTCATCCCACCTTTATCCAGCCTGCATTGAGACAAAGATAGACCTCATGGAGTCCCACCTAGCTTTCAAGGATAGGAGTCTAGGAAGGTTGTGGGTGAAGGATTTTATGCGTAAATCCCCACTAGGCTAAAGGAAAGCTCGGCTGGGGACTACCTACATCAGCTAGTAATTGTGTTTCTCTAGTGGTCAAATAACAAGATGATTTTGCTCACCAGACATCATCCTTTCGGAAGTGCAGTTTCAGCTGTGGATTTTGCCTGAGGGAAAGCTGAGCTCCCAGGAGGATGCATCTTTCAAAACACAGTCAGTACTACAACAGAATGGAGGCATCATCTATTTTAGGATTTCACATAAGTCACAAATGACTTACGAATCTTTTAGCATGCGCAAAATGTATAATCCATGTACTGCTTTCCCAAAAATGAGTAGAAATGAAGTGTCCAGCTACACTTCAATATAAATCTGCCAGTGCTCTCAATGCCCCCTGAGGCCTCTTCCATTTCAGAGATTTTTGATCTTAAAAGTCTCTATTTGAACCCATTTGTTATTTTGTTAAAGGAAACTTAGGTGCAAACATCTGAATATTTTCAAGTATAATTTTGCAGATACATCTGGATATTTTCAAGTTTAGTTTTGTATTTTATTTCTGTTCCTATTGAAGTATCCAAAATATTATCAGCATGATATAACAGCCCGTGTTATGCACAAGGAAGAAAATAGAGAAAATAAAAGACAAATACAAGTCCAGTTGAGCAAAGAGATTCTTAAAACTGGCAAATACTTGTTTATATGCTTTTATTGTCACTCTCATTTTAGTTCTATTACATTGTCCCAGTTAGGGACAACATCTTATTATTCTAAGCTTTGTTCTAATCTATACTGGTGGCATTGGTTTCAGAAAGATGTAAAAACTTTTCCTGAAGTACCTTTGTGGCTGAAATAAAATATAACTTGTCTTTCCATATAATCTAGAATTGATTTGTTGGAAAGAGAGCTTTGTCATCTGCAATTCAGTCAGGCATTGCTTGCTCTGAAACAAGTGCATCTGTGGATGCGGCTCCAGATCCCCATGAGATTTCTACACAAGGATGCTCTGGATTTTAGCCTTGATTCTGCAAATCTTACTTAGCTCAGCAGCCTGCAGAAGTGCCACTGCAGCCGACACTCTGGCTGACTTGAGAAGATTCCTGTGGGCTTTGCACAAAATCTTTTGCTTTGATGATTTTTTTTTAATGTTGCAGTGAATTGCAAGACACTGCTATTTTCCATTCCTTCACAGCAACTTGTGGGAAAATTTTATCTGTCCTTTCTCAACATATGTCAGAGACAGAAACAAGTCATTAAGGGACTAGCAGAACTCGGCTGGCTCTAGCCCCTGCCTGCACTTCAGGGCAGGTGGATTAGCTGCTGAAGTCTGCAGCAGACAAGCTGCACTAGCACGTTTGTAATAAAGGCCCTGTAACTAACCATCAGCTTGCCACATCACTTGCAAAAGTTTAGCTGCTGTTGTTCTCACAGGAAAAAGGAACCAGAAGTGCATCAGCCAAGTGGCTGCAGCATTGCAATACATTTCTGTTTTTCTGAAAATGTCACTCTGATGACATCCTGTCATCTCAGTGATGCAAATCCTTCTTGATTAGGGAAGAATATTAGCAAACAGCCCTGCTTGGTGGTCAGACATGCCCTTTGGAATATAAAAATCGATGAAACAGTAACATTGAACATGCCCAAATGTTTCTAGATTGGTAACATACATTGTAAGCACCCAGAAAATTTTGTGGTTTTACCTGTGAAAAGACACTTCCTCTTGCTAAGGTGCATTGTGGATCCTAGTAAATGCACTAAGTCCTATGAAATTATCAGATACACTCTACCCCTCTTACAAAACCATCCATGACTGAAGCCACATGGATTTCCAAATACACAAGTTTGTTTTGCAGTAAGGTTGTCACTACAGCTTTTGGTTTCTGTATTTCTACTATGAAGAGAGACGCATGAGGCTGAAGACAACAACCAAGGCAAAGGTACTAACCTTGCTTCCCAGGCAGGCAAAAGGGAGCCTGCTGGGAGTACTTCAGGGGAGCATGATCCCAGTGCTGCTGGAGATGGATCAAGGTAACTGCCCTTGCTTGAGAGCCTGATTTGTCAGCATCCAAAATACCTCATTCCTCTTTCTCTACAGTTAAAAAAAATTAAAATAGTCAAATGCATGCCAAACTGCCTTTGCATCCCTCTAAAATCTTAATTAAAAGGTACTGTGGCCAAGAGTCACATTTTCTGTACTTTTATTTGCCTTAGAAATCATACTTGTATACACAGCAGTAGATGGCTATCTTGCTTTCAAGGGCAGCGATGAGTTGTTAGCCAAACATTTGTCAATAGTAGTTAATGGGAACTTGAGGGGAAATGCTACAACCTGTGTAGAAAGGCTGAAAGGGAAAAGAGAAAATGATATAGTTCTTTACATTAGAAATATGATGTAAAAATTCAGCAAAGGTACAAAAAACCCAAATCCTTTCCTGTTTTCCCTTCCAGTTTCTCTGTCTAGATTTATGTTTTAGTAATGGATGAGTGTGCTGGGCTAAGTCTACAGAATGGGGCAAAACCACAAATATGCAGGGCAGGAGAAATCAGCAGAACATGTTTGCAGGCCATGTGGTAACAGAGTGGCAAACTTGGGAAGGAGATGGGGAAGAAATGGAAAGCAGTATAGCACATCTTTTCTGTATGTTAAAGCAATGAAAATAGTGTTAAACAGTAAGACTTTGCCTACTGTTGACTAAAGTTCAAGGAAAGCTGAGGATGGACAATAGTGACAGCCCTAGGATCTGAGATTCCACTCCTGAAAACACATCCAGGCTTTGCCTGTGCTGGGCACTGACCCATTATCAGTTTTCCTATTGCCAGACTAGACAAATTCACCTCTGAGCACATAGCAGATGCCTGGGTGGCCTAAATTTCTGGACTTCCATCATTCAAATTATGTCAACTACACACTATTACTAATCCTTGGAGTTTCTGTCATTTTTTAACAGAAAAATCTTAAAAGTATTGGCAAGTCTCACCTCTGACACTTTTGTCTGACAAGTGTTATTGTGAATGACTATGACATCATACTGAAGAATATATCCTAGAAATATTTAATTAGTTGGTCAGTGAAGCGGTTTCAAAATTCAGAGCTCCTCTTTATCTTCTTTAGGTGCAAACATTGTAACTTTGCTTTTCTCCCCCACTATTTTATGATGTTCATAAACATACTTTGCCAATACTAAGCAACTGGTTCAGATTTTTAGTTAACTGTATCATTCGAGTGGCTTAAACCTATCAACAAGCTGGTCATTAAATGAATCACTGACCTATTTCTCAGCTACTCAAGCTAAATAACCTATAACTGATGACCTATAAAAGCATCAGTGTGCTAAGAAAAATTATTAGCTGGAGAAGTAGAGCAGCAATTGATCACTTCCCACCAATGTGAACAGAAAGATTCACCAGCTTCAACAAATTCCAGAACTCAACAAATTCTGATGAGAAATCAGATTTTCACAGAGACTGATATCTAGGGGAAGCACTATGAAGCTCCTACACAGTCACCATTCAACCCTCCTTCCTTAGATTATTACTGGTAAATTTTATGCAAGTACTTAAAATGACTCTAACCTGGGATGCTCCAGAGTAAAATCTGGAGCACAGACTCTCCTCAACTCAGAGAGAGATGAATTTTAGATCTAGCACTTATTTCTACAGTGGAACAAACCAAATCTGTGGTCCAGCCACTCTCCCTGCTTAGGTACATGTATGGTTTAGATCCAGATCCAAATCCTGGGCTCTGGGTAGGCACACTCTATATAGAAAGAAGATTTTAAATGTTTGGTTTAATTTTTAAGTCCTCCACTGCTCTTACCCAGCAACAGGCGATGTGTGGAAGCCCCTGGCCAGCCCTCACATGTTTCTAAATGGTGGAGAGTGATGGGGTGGTGGGAACAGAGGACAGGGCAGTGTTTGGGGGGGGCAACAGCTAAGGTCTGCTCACCCAGACAGAGACAGCCAAGGGGAAGCGAAAATCAGCAGGAGTGAGGAAGGGAGGCAAGATTACCTGCCCCTTGCCACCTCCATCAACCATGGCCCTGTGGACCCCCATGCCAGGCCCTGCCTCCTGGTGGGAATTGAAACCTTCTGTCCCCTGTCATCTACAGCCATCATCACACTGGTGTCTAAGCACTTTCTAGCTAAGCCACCTGCTCATAACAGAAACTGATGTGGTTTTCTTCTTTTTCCTCTTCCTCAGCACAAGCCAGCCCAGAATACTCAGTTTCAGACTGCTAAGAGAGCCAGCCATTCATCCCATTTGCTGAAGACAGCCCACTTGGGGGTTGCCTTTTGGGACTGTAAGTGCATGCAGTCTCCCAGCTGAATGGGGGGAGAATTACAGCTTGAAAACCAAGGCAAGAGGGGACGCACTATTGAAATTTTCTTGCTCAACCACCCTGAAAAATGACCTAAACCCTTCCTGGTAACATACATACATGAAGTTTTGTGTCTGATTGGTATTTGTATGATCTGTGGCACTGTGTGTAGATGAAGATAGAAGGTAGTAAAGTCAGGAGTGAAAGGAGAAGAGAGTGGGAGCTCCCTCACCTACAGCATAAAGGTGCTTCAGCCAAGTGCGTGCCTGAAGAGCAACTTCTGGTTTTTTTTTTTCTTCTGCTTTCTTTTGCAATCATTGCTCGCTTGACAGGCCCAGACGGAATTACATCACTTCCTAGAACCCATCAAAGAGAGTCCATCTCCTGAAGAAATGCAGCTCAGATGCTCCCCGGCAGGAAGCAGGAAATGTAGATGTTCGGGTGCAGCAGGGAGCCTGCCTGAGTGCCCCTCAGGTGGCAGCGCTGCCGGGGCAGCATGCGGAGCGCCGCTCTCATTTCCCTGCTCTCTGCCCTGGCGCTGGCTGGAGGATCTGCCGGCGATGGTGAGTAAGAAAGCGCCTTTCGCCTGCCGAGGTGGGACCGCGTGTCTTGCCTGCAGCAATAGGACCAAGTTGGAGGGCAACACCCTCCAAACTGAGCACTGGGAGGAGATCTGTGGGGA
The DNA here is from genome assembly GCF_009650955.1 of Corvus moneduloides. Lineage (NCBI taxonomy): Eukaryota > Metazoa > Chordata > Aves > Passeriformes > Corvidae > Corvus > Corvus moneduloides. The sequence goes on along the minus strand of NC_045480.1, from coordinate 47,725,813 downwards.
CTTGCTCTCTGCTGCTTTTTGCTGTGTTTACTCTCTCTGTTTTCAGTTGCCTGTCGTTTTCAAAGCTTTGACTTATTTTTTCCTCAGACCTATCCCCGAACAGCAGCAAACAAATCCTACAATTCCTACATTTCCTAAATTGCAGGTGTGTAGAGAACCGGAGTTTCCATGTTGACCTATCAGGCATTTTGCTTCTAATTTTAGTTATTTGTTGAACTTTTTAAACTCCACACCCATACCATCAGTGTTTAATAGCAAAGTTAAAGGCAGAGCACTGCTTCCATTCAAAAGGTGACTGCCGATTTCCGCAGTCCCGGTGCACTGAAACTGGTTTAACAAAGGAACAGTCGGTTCCGGAGGCAAATATTTTGAATTCTCAGCTGCAGAACAAAGTGGCCGGCACCATGGACTTAGGTCCTGACCCTCTGAAGGGAAGAACCATGAGTGGAGAAGCCACTTGTGACAAAATGCTGAGGCGCTGGGGTGTCGTTGTAGAGGCTCTCTCCTGCTTGCCGGGGTCATTGGTTGCACTGGCATTTTGGCAGCCAGCGACCGAACATGACAGGCAGCTCTTGGAGTGAAACCTTGCCAAGGTGGTGCTACATGCCTTTCGGTGTCAAAGAAATCCCTGCCAAAGTGCCTCGGTACGGACTAGAAGTATTTGCTGCCTCCCTGCTGCTGCAGCGAGCGGGAGCTCTACAGAAGGCGGGGAAAGAAGATGGTCACTCTCAGATATCACTGGACTGTTCTTAATGTCCTAAAATGCACTGCTGGAATCGGTTTGGTGTGGACGCTTTTCCCCTGAAAAGCAGTACTATAAGCAGGGTGTAGAGCTGGGCTGCAGGCTCCTGGCATGCTGTTGAGCTGCTTGCGCTTAGGAGACTTGCTTAGCTGTAAGAGCGAGCTAAGCGAGGTATAAAATGGTTTGGGTTTGGCTGTGTTACTACAGCCCTGCTGCATTGCAGACACTTAAGGAAAATATGCTGCGAGCATTGAATGTAGCTCAGAATCAAAGCGGTCAGGGGAACAAAAATCCTGCCATGGGGCAGAGCAAAACAGAGGTCCCAGGGAAAGGGAGGAGTACAATGAAGGCAATGCAGAGTGATCAGGCTCCTGCTTCCTTAGCTCGTGTGCAGGGTACTGAGAGCTACTATTTCATCACCATGCCCCCGTGGGGGGGGGACGCCTTAGTCCCGGGGCTCCTCAGCTTCGGTGCCCCGCTGCCCTTCTCTGCAATGGGCATTAGAGGCTGCAGGAAGCACCAGGCAGATGTCACATGCCAGGTGCCCCAACCCACTCCCCACTGCCTTCAGAGCCTTCCTATCAGTAGGTCCACCTTTAAATTCTGGTTGATTTTGGAAGGGTTCCTCTTTGGGAGTGACTCAGTCCTGCCAGAGCCCTCCCCAAGCCTTGTCATCTCTGACTCTACAGAGCCAATCCACAGTCACAGGGGAAGGGGAGGAGAGCACCCCATACAAAGGTGGCTTTTGCTTATGCAACCACCCTCAAAATGTACCTGGGGGCGTACTCTGACTGCAAGGATGGGACAGGGAAGTTGTGAACTTGGGCCTTGGGGGTGAAATTAAACTGCTGGGGGGAAAGTTTATGTAGGACTTACGTACCCCACTGGCACTGGTGGGTCAGGAACCCCTCTGCTGAGAGCAGCTTCCCAGGGAGTTCCTTTGCTCTCACTCTTCCTTGCTCACAGATCAACAGGGCAGGACCTTTAAGGGAGCTTTTTTTACCCTCTGCCAGACATAGTCTTCACCTTTTAAGTGGTCTACTGTCTAGAGACCATTCACAAAATAGGCAAACAGAGTATGATTAAATCTTGCAGCACAGACAGATTAAAGTCTTTATAAGTCCTGTTCCCATACCATGCCAGAGCCTCGTAAAAGCCTAGCCTTGCCATTTGGATTATGATTTATGGATGGTTTTCTTCCTGCTACGCTACAATCACTCTAATCCAGTATCTCTGAGAGCATTCCTGAGGTCTCAGCTGTGGGTGCTGGCCTTCTCCCAGCTCCTTACTGAGGGGATGTTGGGGTTTGCACCAGTTCCCTTCCCCTTGCTTTAATGCAGTCAGGAAGCCCTACAGGTAACAGTGTAGGGCATCACCCCTATTGTAGACCCAGAGCTCAGCCTTGCAGCAGCCCTGAAGACCTACCTAGGTGTGTGTGCTGACCCTAGTAACAAGCATTAAGAACCTTACTACAGCTTATAGGAACAGACTCTGACCCTCCAGTCATTTCCCAGGCCATGCTATCTTGCACTGTGTTCGGTGAAACACATGGAAAATTGCAGCATCAGTGGTCTGAAATAGGGAGCAAGAAAATGTGTGAGGGAGAGGATCAGTAAAACATGTAAGATCTCCAAGTGGAAGAGCTGGGATAGTTGCAGGTAGTGCTTTATTTTGTCTGTGTCTCTGTGCTATTGTTTTGAATTGTCATTCAAAGAAACACTACTATCAGAGATCCAGATATTCAGCAGCTTGTACCCTGAGCACAGACAGCAACTCTGTCCTTGGCAGAGAAGTGCCTTTTAGGCTGCCTCCCCTACAAAGCCAAGGTCTCTAAGGGAGCAGTAGTTTTGACCTGTTCCCTCCCTGAATAATGAACTGAGAATGGATTTGAACCCGTTACAGTCACCTTTTAAAATTTTCTAGCACAGCAACAATGTAAGGAATTACAGAGAGGATTTGCTACACTTTCTCTTTCCAAAGTGCAGTGTCCTAAAAAGCAGACGAAAAATCCTTTCTACTGAACACATCGATTTCTCCTATGTATTTACTACTATTCCTCCCTTTTATCCACACACATGAACCATCACTGTTTTATTCAAGTGCTTCAGGGACATTTCAGAAAATCTCTCATTTACATCAGCAAGATTGTATACTAATTTTCAGTCAATGACACCAGTCTCTTTTCCCTCAAGAGATTTTACTATAGCTGGAAAGCCTCTGGAGCTTTTGAATCTTTAATTTCAGGGTCCTCCTGAGAGCAAGGAGCAGAGAGATTTGCATCACAGTGAGGTCACACGGGTATCACAGATGCAGAGCTAGAAGGCCATCAGATTAAGTAGAAGCAACTAAATGCACAAATTGGTCTGGAAAGCCTTTAGTATTGGGGGTGAGAAATGAGACTACAGATTCACAGTTGGACTCTAAGATGTGACTAAATTTGCAACACTGGCTGTTAATGCAGCACTTCAGCTGGATAGAAATACAGAGAGGAAAAGCAGTTTCCATCTTGTATAAATGAGCTTAAACAGTTGTTTCCTCTCTCAGGTTATACCTAGATAACGCTTTCTAAGCACCTCGTTTTAATAGGATCTTGTCTACAGATTAGCCACCCTGAAATGCTTGTGCTCCCTCATCAGAGGAACTTATGCTCCCAACAGCTAGCCTGCAGGCTTTTAAGGATTCCTCTTCCAGCCAGACTGACAGGCAAGACCTGCCACAACAGGCAGCTGGGCAAGCCCTGGCCATGGAAAGGAACAGCCCTTCTTACAGCAACCTGAAATGTGGGGAGAGGAACAGTGCAGGGACGAGCCAAGCAATACATGAGAGAATCATACAGACCATGTGGAGTGGTATGACTGTACCACCAAAGCAAGGTGTGTATGGAGCAGAATGATATAGGATATGGTAACTTTATTCCAGCTTTATAGCCTTGTTCTGTCACCTGCCCATGAGCCTTCCTTTCACTGCATTTTTATAGCTTATGGTAAAGTCTGGAGAAACAAAAATTTTCCTTTCAAACTAGTAAGCCTGGCTATCCCAGTGACATAGCTCTCGCTTTTTCTCTATCTCATTGCTTTTTATTCTGTCCGTAGGCACTATAGTGTAATTTGGAAAATTCCCTTGAGAGAGCCCAGTCTTTGAGTCTGATGGCAAGGCAGCAGAGAGACCAATGCTTCTACAACAGAACTGAATGTGCTGACTGCCAGCTATTTTCCTGTGCTATTTTCCTTTGCCTTGCATCCAAGTGAATTCAGAAACCTGTTTGCCTGCTTACTTCATCAGGAAGCCCATATCACCACCTCTGTGTGCTGCAGCACAAACCTCAGAGGAAGAAATGCTGCAACAACAGAAATGTTGTTTGATTGAGATGTCATTTTTTGGACTCCAATCTGTTGGTATGTTCAACTGCCTCTGTCTCCCATGAAAAGCAGGTTTAGGAGCACCTCCAAAACTCAAGCAAAGTCCATCAGTGACCTAAGCATATTTTTAAAGTAGAAAATATTGAGTAATACCTTATACTGTGGTATCTGCATACAGGGACATAGCTTTTTCATAATTTGTAAGAACTGTTAATTGGACCTTTTATGAGATGCTGCTAATGCTTGCTCAAGCATTTTGGTTCCTTGAGTACCAGATCCTCTAATATCTCAGTTGTGGAAACCTGAGAACTTCCTGCCTTCCACCTCCAGCTTTTTAGCTTCCAGTTCCAGCTGTGTCCACCTTCCCATCAGGATGGGATGCAGCTGCATGCCAGCCCCTCTCCCTTCTGCTCTTGAAAGCATGGGAAGTGGCAATACAGGCTGGGCTGAAGCTGTGGTGTGTTCCCATCCACTTCCCTTAACATGGGAAGAAGTCACCAGCATTCATGCCCCAGGTGGTCCAGACAAAGGTGAAGCTGATGTGGTTGTTGTATGAGCATTTGCTCCTTGGACAAGATGTGCAGAGAGATGAATATGGATGTTGGACTGTAGCCAACAGCATGAGGCTGAGCTCAACAGGAGAAAGGGCACAGGCTTTGCAAAGTCAAGGAGATATCTCTATGGTCACGTGTGACTTGCTCTTTGTTGCACTCCACTGGCCTTGCTTTTCCGTCCTGAATGTCATGCTGTATTGTAGTCAGATTCCCATTTGCAGGGAGCTAGTAGATCTCTGCAAGATGAAACCACAGCACAGCTGACAAGACATTTCATGGTACGCATTATCACTGCAAATCTGGCGTGGAGAAAATGTATGAACAGCACCTCACAAAATCTCCAATTTTCAGATGCTCTTCTGCCCTGCTCCAAACCTTGTAATGCCCAGCTTTAATTCACCCCACAAAACAGCCACTGGGGCCAGCTGCAACACAGCCCACTTGCTATTCTGAGCACTTTAAATTGAAACACTATGAAAAATAGCAACTATCTTGAGGTCAATCACGTGTGTCTCATGTGGCCTGGGTGGGTAGCTCTGGCAAGCACTACAGCTGCACCAGGAAGCCTGAGCCCGACACTCCCTGCTGGACTGGAGGCACAAATCCTTCCCTGGTGCAAGCCACTGGGCCAACACAGGTGCAGGCTGTGCTTTCCTACTGTGTAAAAAGGGTGATGTGTGGGTGGCCTGAGAGTGAGAACAACTGCTGGGTGACAGGTGAGGCATCCCTTGAGGCCGAACTCTGCTCCTCAGAGGGGATGGGGGAGCGGGATGTGTTGGGGCAGCAGGTAAAATGCAGGAAATAAGAGCAATATCCTTGCAAGAACACTGTGCAATTGGCTACCCTTCTGCTGAAAGATGTATTTAATTCAGTCAGAGAAAAGATCTCTGTAAGAGGAAATGGTGTTCCCAGAGAGATGCCGTTTTGTCCCTGGAATTATGCAAAGTGAACAAAAATATGTCAAAAATATGCAGCAAGGTCATTCTCTGTGATTTGCCATTTTCTTTGCCTAGAGACTAGAAAAGGTAATTCTATTTCACACAGAGACAAATGATTTGAAGTCTGTTTCATAGTTCAAAACCAGGCAAAGTAGCAGAGATACTGGAAAAGTCTCTCTCAGAAATCAAGCACAGCATACTCTGCAGCTGAAAGTTTATCACTGCAGTTAATGAGGTGTGACTGTTTGCTTTGCTTTAAAGCCACACCATGCTTTAGACATTTGAAAAATCCATTTTAGCTCTACGAGTAAATGAAAAGTAAGGTATTTTCTCCACACCCTTTCCCTATTTTAAGCAACAGGCTTGTCCCTCTTGATATATCAAATGTGGCAGGCAATAGGTTTCAAGGGCGATGGCTAGAGGAGGAAAATGAAACAATGTCATTGAAGAGGCTCAGTGAGGCTGCAGTGGCCCATCAGCTCTGCCTGTGGCACAGTCCATCATGCCACAGTCTGCAGCACAGACATCGCTAGTGCTGCCTCGCCGCGCTGTACAACAGCAATTGAAATGGAGTGGCTGCAGGCACTGGGAACTACAAACTACCTTGGAAAAGAAAAGTCAAACGGCCAAACTAATACGGGAGAGGAGCTCTTCCTCCTGGCCTCTGCGATAAGATTAAGGACAGCCAGCAGATCACGGGAAGGCATGGAGCAGCACACACCTAGGGGTCATTACCTGCAAGGGAGGCAGAGAGTGTTTTGCTCTTGACTGAAATACTGAATACAGAAGAGAGACTATTGATACAAAGTGCTTTGCCACAGAAGAGATATCATTTTCATTGTCCTACTGTGGTGCAGAGTCTGGTGACCTTCACAGTATTACATTAAGTATTCAAATTCTTTCCTAGTTTTCAGGAAAGGATGAAACAATCAGATGCCTGTGTGATATGTGCAGCATAAAAATATAGATAAAACACTGCTGTCACACTCAAATCATTTTATTCATCTGAAATTGGGTTTCCTTGAATACAGTCTCATGAAATACTCATCTCCTCTTTGAGACAAATCTGGTGGGAGAGGAGATGCTGCAGAGTGGATTAAGCAAGAGATAGCGCTCTAATCCCAGTTTTTCTCTCTCACTTGGCATCCCTGAGAAGGACAGCATCCCTGTCCTTCTGATTTCTCATTTGTAAAATGGAGATGATAACTGCTCATCTCTCAGGGCCATTATGAAGATTAATGTGTTTACAAAAGCATTTAAAATGCTAAGTACTTTTGGTTCCAGTCCTGTGAGATTGGAAATGCCAGCACTGAGGTGCTGAAAACCTTAAGCTCTTGCTAACTCTAGTGGAAACTCTGGCTGCCCAGCACTTTACAAGAACGAGGAGAAACATGTAATTGCAAAAGTCATGAAATCCCATCCTGCTTTATTGCATAAAATGAGATATGCACTGTGCCGGCATTGTATCGGAAAGGGCAGATAACACAGAATACCCATAGTTTAATTTCATGCCAAGAAAATTATTGAAGGTTTTGCTGTTGTAATTTATCTAAAGACTGATTCTTGCACTTTTGGCTACAACAGGATTTTTGGTGTCAGTATAGAATACTCTATCAGCCCAGAATTTGCTGTACTTCTTTTAAGCTTTTAAACTCTATGACAGTCAATAGACTCTTACCTAGACACACAAAAAGCACTTGTGTCACTATTACCAACAGCCAATTTTAGCCATTCTTCTTGCAAAATGCATGAAAAGTGAAACCAGAACCGAGATCAGAGCTCAAAACCCCCACTCTTAGCACTTACGGGGAATACTCAGCACTGATGCTTTGCCACACACTCCTTCAGCCAGCCTGTAGGATCAGACAGAGGAACAGCTAATTGGACCTGTATGCAGTAAAGTCCCCATGTTACTACCACCTCTTCTGGTCCATGCGGAAGTGGAAGGCAGCAGCTTTTGCATCCTTCAGACTTCCTTTCGTCAATTCTGTTTTTCACAGTAAGACAAATTTAACAGATTTGAGAAAGGCACAGAAACAGGGAGATGAGTGAACCAAAGAAATTGGTGAACCAGGGATAATGGTCTCCCTGAAGGCAGTACCTAACTCCTTGGGTAAGGGGAGGGATGAATGTACCAAGACTGAGACACAAAACAGGCTGGTGTGGTTTACTGAGAAGTAGAATAATTTCACATGAGAGCAAGACCGATTGCCAACCTGCAGGAAAATAAGTCTGTTTGTGCAAGGCAGCTCTGTGCAGATAGATGACACATGCTGACGTGTCCCAGTAAAAGTCAGCTGAAGAACGTGGTCATGACTTGTAAGATTTTGTGACAAATTTGAGATCTAATTTTACATCCGATGCTCAAGACTTCAAATCTGTGTGTATGGGGCATCTGGTGTTTTGGTTTTTTTTTTTAATACATCAAATGGGAAGTAAATACTAAAGCTGTACACTGTGACTCACTGATAGTACTAATGAAACCCATAAAATGTTAAGTTGTCCTCATATATTTGGCAGGCCCTGGAACCGATGGATCAGGAGACGGATTGGTGATATTACCCACTTTTACAACAACACACCTTCCTGCTACGGGTCCTTCGACTGTGGATGACCATGAGCCAGTACTTGTAACAGCAAGCACTACTGAAAGCAGCTTTGAAACACAGAGTTCTCCAAGTACTGAACTGAATGCTGTGAATGATGAGGACAGCCTAGAAGCAGCAGAACAGTCTATCTTGATATATGTTGTCCCTGTGGTGTTGCTGGTCCTGCTGATCTTCTTGATCATATTTTTTGTAATGCATCATAAAAGGAAAAAGTCTAAGCAAGGTATATTTGTCTTCTTGTGCATCAAAAGGCTATTTTCAGGATGTGTTCAACATTAACAGAACATTATTTTGAGGCATGGGATGCCACATTTAGAATGCCCTTCTCTGATTGTAGTTGCACATTTGACAAGTAAGAGAGGGATCCTCCCCAGCCAGCAGTACCTGGTCATGGACCTCTCCTTGGGCAGGAGCTACTTCTGCTTCTTGGCAATTCCTGCTCATGCTGCCACACCCATGGGAGCCCTGGCACCAATCTCTGGCTCCTGGAAATGCTGAGAATGCTCAGGGATGTAACTGTGGCTGCAAATGCTTGTTCTGTCTTTCTGCTCAACAACTTTACGCAAGGTGAAATTAATGCTTCTATAGCCCATAGTGCCCACAAGGTAAAGCTGCTTGGAGCTTCAACAAAATAAGAACAAGCAAAACCATTTTAAGGAACAATTTTAAGGGATCCTGATTTCATAGGTTGGTGGCTGCTATGAAGACATCACAGCAAATGAGCTAGGTCAGACTGCCTGGGTGCTGCAGTAGGGTGAGCAATGCTTCAGGAAGGTGCCATTATCTGTTAACAAAGGAATTGGTAACTTGGAGTGTCAGGCCACAAGAAAACAAAGTGAGGTGTCATATTAAAACCACATAGTTGGTAAGTGAAATCCTGAAATAGTCATATCAGTGTCTCTACATGGTCAGAGTGCAGCTCTAAGCTCATCAGCCTGCAGACAGTGCAACACATTCAACACAGATTTTAAGTCAAGTTTTCAGGGCATTTTTAGGCTGCATTTGCCTGATCACTGGGTTTCCCTCTAACAAAATCTGAATTTGCAACCAGACACCCAGTTGTCTGCTTGTTTCTGGATGATTGAAATGCAGGTACACTCTTCAGAGGGTTAGGAAATGTGGTGCCTTTCAGGAACACGATCCTGGGATCTCATGCCCCGTGCCAACTGCTTGGACCTGGAATTTTGAGCATCCTCAAGGTCAAGGCTGGGGCAGATGGCTCTGTGGTTCTGGGGTGGCTCTGCAGTCTGGGAATGTGCTAGAACAACTGGGAGGTATCACCCACTGGCAACAATGAATTAAAAATAAGGTGATTTAAGACAGGTTTTTCAGTCACTTGATTCCTGGAGGTAAAGATATTTATCAGAATTATGTCTGTGACACCATTGCTTTCCCCATCTTTACTTTGTCTTGGAGTCACAAGTAGCATTGGATCCCTTTTGACATCTGGCTAGTTCAGCTTCATTTGCCTAAGATCAAATCTGCCATGCAGTCCAACTCCTCCCCACCCTTCTCCCCATGAGTGGCTCCCAGAGTCTCCAGACAGAGCTGGATTGCCTGAGTGTAATCTGTAGCAAAATGTCCCAATGCTTCCAGTAAACAATTTTTTTTCAGAGGTGGTTCCTTTTCAGGATACCATTTCCCTCAGCACATCTGTTTTGCTGAGGGAAGTGTGCATCTGCCCTGTCCTGCCCACTGCAACACCAACACTGGGCTTCCTCCTAGTGTGGCTGAGCTAATAACGAGCTGCTTTTAGATTCGAAATAATGGGGTCCTCTGAAAATTACAAACAGGATAAGATGCTTTGTCTTTCATCTGCAATTTAGTTTTTATGCCTTTTGAAAATGCAACCTATTTTACTTGACCCTATTCAAGGCTTGCAGTCTGGACCTTGTAAATACAATGGAGTATATATCATGCAGAATTATGAACACCAATTCTCCTCTTTTCCAGATGAGCTGGGAAGTGAAAATGTGAAAAGGTAAATTTTATGAATACCATTCTTTTTTTAAAAAAAATTCTTTTACTCTAACCTTTGTCTCCTTCACTATCTCTTTTAATTTAGCTGTACACTAAACATCATTGCCTTTTGCCATCAATTGAACTAGCTATCTCAACAGGTGGCTAAAGTGTGACTTCAGTACCCGGCTGAAGGTTTAAGACTAGAGCAGGAGAACAAGACTTAGTGGTGACTGAGGCAAGGGCTGCTCCACAGACACCCACAGCCCTTGCTACGCCTGCTCTTAGGCACCTCCTGCTCCACCAGCCGCAAGAGGTACAAGGTGCCCCATGAGCTAAGGGGATCAGTTCCCAGGCTCATCACAGGCTTTTACAATTTAGAACAAGCTCTGTGTCTTGCTCCCCTATTTTTCAAGTTTGTCTTCTTACTCAGAGGTGAGGCAAAAAGGCTTGCCTGGCTGCCCCAGGAGCAATGCCTTAGCTGCTTGGAAAACAAGACAGAAGCTGCATGGCTCATATCAGAGTGATAATTTTTATTGGTACCTTTTACTGAGCTCCATCTTGCTAATCAATGCTGAAAGTTCATGAATTGGCTCTACGAGAAAAAAAAAAGGTTTTCTTGCTAAAAATATTTTTTCTATCATATGACTGCAGGAATGATAAGCAAAAGGGAGCTAAGCAGAGACATTTAAATAAATGCAGCTACTCCACTCCTGACCTTTCCTTTTGAAGTCACTGCACATGTCAGTCACAGATATGATGAAACTTTAGGCCTTCAGCTTTTAACACTGGAGCAATGGCACTTCTGTCACGTGTTCCAGGAGGGCAGGAACAAATTTTTTTTTTAGTTTTCTATTTACAGCAGGGAGAGTTTTCAAGAAGCTGCAGTGACCCTGTGCTCTGGCATGCCCCTGGCTGCACTATCTGAGTCCCTCTGCGTGTTATGTCTCAGCTGGCCCTACCTCTGCCCAGGACTGGCATCTCAGCGCCGCTCCCTCGCGTCTGTTTGTGGCCCCTAGGTTTACACCCACTGGGCTGACATCTTCTCAGATTACTAGGCTAGGATGGCTTTCCACAGCTAATACATGTGTCTGGAATTATAAGAGAGTCATACAAAATCACTACATTGTAAATTGTTTGAATTAAGCATTTTGTGTAATGGTTTTTTGCCCCCTCTCTTCTCTCAAGTCCTATTTTTGAAGAAGACACGCCCTCTGTTATGGAGATAGAAATGGAAGAGCTTGATAAATGGATGAACAGCATGAACAAAAATGGTACACGGTAACCCCTCTACTCCATCCTCCCTCTCTTGCCTGCTGACGTAGATCCCATGTATAGGAAATCAATGGAAGGTGTTTTGTATGCATATCACTGCTTTTCCTACAACATTTTTAGTTGCGCTCTTGACTCCCTCCTACTAAAATAACTGAACAAATGTCAGGGATAGAATTTTTCAGAGGAGTATTTTAGTTTGTGTGGGAGTTTATTTTTAATATGTGATGGAAACTCAGAAATGTTTTCAGTTTTCAGTAGACATTTCTATTAAACACACTTATAGCTGTGAATGTTATTTGTATTTTTAAATACATATTTTTAATGCTAAATACTGGTTTCTCTGAATTATCTAGTCCTTTCAGTCTCCAGAATTTCTACAGTTTTGTGCTCCACATTGAGGCATTGTAGAAGAAATATGTATTTGCTCATAGTTCAGACCACCATTTATTTAAAATTGCTGCCAGGAACCTCTGAATATGTCCTTCCCCTCCCTTGCAAAGCTATCAGCCCATGGAGCAATTAGAACATACAGTAACTACCAGCAGCTGCATCTTCAGCTCCCTTCTCAGTTACTTCTAAGTATCTTGCATTTTACCCCCCATTTTTCTCCCAGGTGAATTCCCCAGTCAAAATCTCTAAGGGGTCTTCATTGTCCTCAAGAAGTTGCAGGTTGTTGGTAAGCCATGAGTTATCCAAGGCCTGATTTGGAACGATGAACAGCTTTTCACTGGCCAGGAAATGCTGAAACACTGGTATTTTTTTCATTCCTGGTCCCTTGCCTTCTATCCAAATGGCTCATTTGCCTGACCTACTAGGCATGCTTTGTTTTTCAGGACATAAAGCTCTTTGGAGCATTTCTTTGCATTAGCACAGTGCTCCACATGATGGGGTTTTGACCTTCGCGGTCTGTAAGCTCTTGTAGAAAACATGTGCTAAGTGGCAGTAGTGAAAGAGAGGCATTAAGTGTATTGCATGGGAAAAAAGTGGTGTAAAATATAGTTTAAAATTTTGTGGAGAGAAGGAAACAAATATTTTACATACTTTTTTTGTGTGTGTGTGTGTTAGCGTTCCCTAAACTCCAGCCCCAAATTCCCAGCAGGACTATAAAGCATAGGTGCAACTGCCAGCAGTGGAAGATGAGCAAACAACCCTCCCTGTGGCAGTGTGTAGATGACAGTCCTCGAAAGTAGCTGATTTGTATAGGTGTACATAGACAACTGGAATATATGTAATAAATAAATTATGGCAACACCTACCAAAGGGAAGGAGATGTAAGATTTATGCTATGGGGACTGTGCAGATAAAAGGGTGCAGAAGTGCATCTGCAGATCATTATTCTAGAGTGACTGCATGATAAAAGTTGATACATTTTTTAAATAAATGTAGAACAACTGCCAAGTGTAACTATAGTCTTGTTTCTTACCCTTTTCCAGGTGACTGTGAATGTTTGCCTACTGTAAGAGAAGAAGAAAAAGAATCAATTGCCAACCCGAGGTACATTAATTCATTATATTATTTGAAGAAATATTGTCAATGTCATTAAAAAATAATCTAATTTTTTTGTAAGTAATTATAGAATTATTCTTTGGTCAATCTAAGTTTTAAAATTTTTATATATAGGGACCTTGACTTCAACTTAAACTAAAGGCTTGACACGCTTATTTCTAAACAGGTCTCTTCCTGTAAACTGCACTTCTAAATAATCTTATGCCTTACAAAGTGGTGAAAGACAGACAGCCAGATTGCACAGATGGAGTTTCACTCACTGATCAGACTTTAATCACAGTTTCCCAAGGTGTTAATACAAGCATTCAGCATAGCTTCCTTGGCACTCTTCACCACAGGCACCCAGTTCCCCTCTGCCACCTGGTGCCTATAGGTTCTTGGGAAGCACTACCAGATGTTTTGGCTGGAGCTGTGACCTGACAGACAGGGACTTGTCTGACTCCAAGAAAAAAACAAGAATGAGAACCACGAAGGACCTTCCTGGTGCCCCCCTGCAGCACTCCCCCAGAGCTGGCACTAGTTGATAGTCCAAGCAGAGATCCCAGTGGGATGCAAAACCGCAATCCTGACAGCTTGTAAATTTAAAATCTTTCTGGTTGGTTTCCTCAGGATTTTGCCCAGAACTCCTAAACCCCTCGCAATTTTCCCTAATTAAAAATTCTAGTTCCAGCTGGAAACAAGAGGCTGTACGTTGCCCTTGCCTGCACCCTTGTGTTGCAGCTGCATTTTGAGGAGTGGGCAAAGCAGCTGCTCTGTGCCAGGTTATGATAACAAACAAGCCATCCTGTGTGCCAAGAAAATCCCTGGTGCAGCAGAAGCAGTGATGCAATCAGGCAAGGCCAGGAGCAGGGAGACGACCTAGGTCTTCTGCTTCCCATGGCATCAGAGAATTCAGCTGAACATGCCACTCTGGCAGAATTTCACCTCCCACTGCAGACTTGTCATAATATTCCAATCCTCTTTTCTGAGTTTCCTTTCTCAGGAGTAAAATAGGGATGTTAAATCACCACTGCTGCAGAGTTTGCTACTCAGTTGCTCCAAAGTTGCAGTTTCAGAGGAACCTTTGGATGGGGCTTGTCACCCACAGCCACTTGTATTTAAAAGGTTTCTTTTTACATCTGTTGCAAGTGAAATCGTTGTTGTTGTAGTTCAGTTCTGTTTGAAAAAAAGAGGCTTAGTTCCTAGGTTCCAGATGAAAGCAAGCACATTAATTTTACCCTTAGAAACTGGAAAATATCCTGGATTTGTTAGCCATCTGGGTCTTCCCTTCCTGCCACTAGATGATAACTCAGAGGGGGGAAAATTGTTAAGGAGAGGCAGCTGCACAGCAGTTCTCTAAAAGCAGATTTGCTGAGCCTACCACTGACTATAGCAGGGAGTATAGGACAAAGAATGCTTGAGCCATAGGCTAACACCAGCAGAAGTCATACTACACAACACCACCCTTAGCATTGCTGACTTTCAAAATCTTTAACAATTCATTTTAAGGGAAAAAAATCATCATGACCTACCAGCTTGAGCTGACATTTTAAATACCATCCTTGTTAAAGGAGTTTTTGTACTGGATTTGCATTAAGCCCATCAGAAGAAGGGGGTTTTGCTCCTGGCTATCAAAAGGCATCTTCGAGCTACACCCTACCTCAAGCTCCCCACCTGTAAAACAGAATTATTTTAGAGCACTACAGTGAGGCTTAAGCCTTGATACAAAAAAGCAACCCTGTTCAGATAAGTATGCTTCAGTCAGAGCAAAGGCACACAGATTATTTAAGCAAATTTTCTTGTGAATGGTATCTTAGAATCAGACTAGATTAGAGAAATTTATGCCCTTAAATTGTTGAAAGGCAAACAAATGCAAATAAAAATAGGAGATTTATCTCTAAAACATTCAGAGCTGCTCATACAAAGGATATTAGTTGAACACAAAGTGCAAGAATATTAGATTCCATTTAAGATTCTGAAAGACTGCTTTGTTTGGGCAAAATTCTTCTAAAATTAAGGTAATTTCTTTTTTAGATTTTATTGATATTTCAGTATGGGAAACATCTTGAGGGTACACTGAACAGAGATGGTATTTTTTTGCTTCACAAGGATGCTGAGGGGGAGTTCATCAAGACCCAAATGTCTTGAACTATGAATGATTTTGATATAATTTTGAAAACATATGAGACAAAACATTTCAATAATGACACTTTGACATTTCCAGAATTAAAGTTGTTCCAAAACTGCTCTTCAGATTAAGTGAATTTTTAATATAAAAATTTTTGAAAGTTTAAAGAACAGAATGGTGTGGCGGTAAAATATTTCTAAGTTGAGTGTTTCCCTTACCCCAAGGCTACTTCAAATTTAATTTAATGTGAAATTTTGAAATATGCTTCATTTCCATGTGGAAAGATATTTGAAGTGGTGGGATTTCTGGGTAAACAAACAAAAAATTGCTTCCTATTTATTTCCAATTGAATCTTGTCAATCCAAGATCTGCTGCTTTTCCCAACCAAATTCTTAGATGAATAAATAATGTCAGAAAGATAATTACATACAGATAAATAGACATTTTCAGCAGCTCTTTTGAGCAAGGAAAGTGAAAGACTAAGAAGTAAAATGAAACAAAGCTATGATTATGGCAAAATGTGTACTCATGAGCATCAAGGCTGCACGTTTGTGCACAGGAGGCAAGATACGATAGCCTGGGCTCCCTGGGAGGTGGGGTCCCCTACCTTGGCTTTGTAGGCTAAGTTACAAACATACGTATATGCACATATTCAAAATTTACATACAATTTTCAAAAGACATATTTGAAATAAAAACTCTTGCCTTTGAAACCTAGTGCTAGAATCCTGATTGTGCCTGAGCACAGAATTGCAAAGCCTCTCCAGCTGCCCTGGGCCAGGGCTCCCATCCCATGCATGCAGGAGGGAGCAGGCAGTGGGTGCAGGGTCGGCAGGTGAGGGATGATCTTCTGTGGTGCACAAGGGGGTAGAGACCAATCTCTGCTCCAGGGACCTTTACTTTCCCAGAAAAAGAAATGCAGCCTGTCCCCTTCACAGCATGGGTCATTTGAGGGTGTGGAGTACAAGCAATGCCCATAAGCTTTATCACCTAAGAGGTTTGGCTTATCTTGGGTGCTGCTGGGTACCCTCCTAGTCTTTCTGTCTGAGAAAGGATGACTCCTTCTTGTGGAGAAATGTTTTGGGTGGCTGCTAAGTCGGTACACAAAGAAGTACTGCATTCCCAGGATGTGCCTCAATTTGGCAAGAGACTTAAGAAAACCTGTAAAATATTACAAGTGGCCCTTTTAGCTTCAGAGGTGGTTTAAAACCTTGATGTTATCCCTGCTGACTGAAATCAAATCAGCCAATATAAGATGTCACATTTTTAACATTGGCATGAGCCAAACGTTATTAAGGAAGTGCTAGGGAGCAAGCCACTTGGGCAGAAACCAGTGGGACAAAGAGAAAACGCACCTGTTATGAGGTCAGATGTAAACCAAAAATTCCAAAGTTATCCTCAGCTGTGGAAAGAGGGCCAGGAGCAGGAGAAAGGCTGTGCTGGGCTGCCACAAACCATCAGACAGGAATCAGAGCAGCCCTTGCTGCCAGCATTGGTTCATCCATTGCATGAGTGACAGATTTATTTTCTGGTAACACCTTCTCATGAACTCTAGAGATAGTCTTGCATATTATTTCCTTCTGAGACAATTAACCCAACAGTGTGACACTGGTGTTTTTTTCTTTTCCTTGTGTACACAGTGATGGTGAATCATGAAGTCCTCAGAACAGCAAAGAACTGGCTAAAAGGAAGCAGCACACAAGCTCATTATCTCCCAGATATTGGAAAGACTGGATTTAAATATAATTCCTCTCAAAAGGCCAGGGAAGCAAATGCTTTTGTTGTGTCCTGCTTTATATGGTCTTCAGAAAGGAAACATCACCAAGGGAAAAGAAGACAAGAAAGAGGAGAAAAAAATGAAAAGAAAAAAAGAAAAGCACTGTAGCAAGATTAAGGACTGATTTAAATTCTTTTTGCAATGAGATTCACCACATATCAAGAGAAACCTCTTTTTTACCCTGGCTAAAAGTTCTCAAAGTAGTCCATGTTTCTGTCTGGCTCTGCAGTTGTGTATTGTGCAGCACTTAAAACCAATTCTGTTCCAGGCTTCGTGGGTTTCTTTGTTTTGTTTTGGGTTTGTGGGTGTTTGTTGCAGTGTCCATAATTCTGGACTGCCCTGGTTTGGTGAATGTGAAGCTCATTCCTATGCAGTGTTTATTTCTCAATTTTCTTTTTCTGAACGGTGCACTGATTTGCACAGGACTGCTGCTGGGGAGGTACCAGGCTAGGACTGACAGACCAGCTCTGAGGACAGACAGCAGCTGAAAAGCCTCTCAAAGGAATAGCCAGAAGTGACTGCAACCCAGCGACTGCATGGACTCTGCAGAGTGCTTTTTGATTTTCAGATTAAAGGCACTGTAGAAGTGAAAAGTATTATTTTGAGACTGCCTTTCAGTTTGTTATCTCCACAGATGAGTGCCCTGGGATAGCTCTCCCCATGTAACTCTCCTCCCTGCCCAGGGCTGTTCTCTAACCACCTACTTCGGGAATATTCAACTTAAAAACATTTATTTTTTTAAAAAAATGACTGAGGTTGAAAAATTGAACAATTCAGTACTCACAGTTCAGTACTCACATTAAATACAGGTTTAGATAAGTATGTTATGCATAACTACTTGGTCAAGAGGTTTGCTGCTGCTTCTGTTTTTAAATACTGAGCCTGCAATATCTGAAAGACATGGACTTCCAAGTGTGCCTGGTCACCTTTAGTTACAATGAAAAAAATCAGACTCCTGGGATACCTGAAGGTGGGAATATGAATGTTGTAACTGTGTCCCTTGATTTTAGATAGCATATCTCTTAGGGATGTAGCTTAAATATGTAACACACATAAAAGTGGATCCTTGTCTGGGCAAAGTTTCTCTTGCCTTATTTAAAATAGCAAATTCATATCCTACCGTATCTTATATCCTACCTATCCTCATCTTCTATTTAAATATGTAATGCCTTCCCACTCAATACATGTTTAATATGATCAAGTTTTTTTGCCTGCAAATAATTCACTGATATGTTACTATGCATAGCTTGATTAAAGGGGGAAAACAAATGCCTCAAGCCTCCATGATGCCGTCTAAGTATCACTAACAGCTGACAAATACAGAGGATGGTTCAGCTTTTTAAATACTTAAAGGCATGTCAAAATACAGAAGGAAAAAGATGTTTAGAGCTAACCATATTCATTCATTACTGAATTTGACTTGATTAGTAATTTCCTCAAAGAATAAAAGATTTCTTCATTGTTTCAAAACAATTTATTGCAAATATTTGATTTAGTAGATGAGTGATGGTAAATAAACTTTCCCTGCTTGGATGATTTTTAACTTTGAAAAAAGTGTTTTAAGTTCATATTTCACAACTATTTTTTTAAATGTTTCCACTATTTCCTGACAGTGGACCCATCCTGTAGAATATTGGTTTAAAAGAATGCAGTCACAAGGGGAAGAAAAAGTGCAAGATTGAAATTTAGAAAATTTTAAAAAATGGAAGTAGATATTTTCCGGTAGCAGGTTTGTTGGCAACTTCTTTCCAACAGACAAAAATGTTTTGCTCAGATTTCCTACAATTTGCAAAGCAGTAACCTGAAGATGCCCAAAACAGAGAGACTGTTTTTTTAATGGTTCAAGATAAAAGGCTGTATTTTAAGACCATTACCAGCCATGTGGTTGGAGGGCAGTCAGTGGGACCTAGCAGTTCACAACACCAGTGTCCAGTGGTGACTCTCACCACACCTTGCTCCAGTCCACACAGCTCTGTGTCCAACAGCCACTGCCTTCTCCCTGGAGAGAGCTGAAGCACAGCTGGACATGAAGAATAGGAGTCCTTGCCTTTCATAGTTTATTTTTTTTGCTTTTGAAAATTAACCAACTCCCAAAGGTGACTCAGTTCTGGCACACTGGTGATCCATCACCCTGTCCGAGCCACACATTGATAATAGTGCAATGCACTCACTCAGTTTGCTGTGGCGTTTGAAAAGAGCCTGTGTTGTGCATGTTGATGGTTTGGGATTAATGTTAACTCTAGATGGTCCTTCTGCCAGATAAAAAGCTGTACAGCTCCACACAAGTTTCTCAGAGATTAAGTTTCGCTTACATATTTTATTTTTCAAGTTTACCTTGAGAGAACGTATTTTCTGTAAACTTATGCCATTAAGCATTAATTCTTATTCCAGTGTTCATGATTAATCAATCTCTACATAAAGCTTTAAAATAATTTTTTTCCAGAACTAATGTCTAGGTTAGAGCTTTATAATTATTCATGGTATGTCACTTACCCTCTCTAAATTCTGGCACGCTAGAGAATTTATTTGCCTCTTCAGGAACTTTTCTAGGCATTTAAAAATACAAAATAATGCTTTGGGCACTTCCTTGGCCAAAGGAAGTTTTCTCTATCTGCTGATTTTTAGAAGTACCAACTTAATATGTGCTGTGTTACTATTGAAAAATACGCCATTCCATCAAATCTCACCTGTCGTCAGGTCCTGTTCTCCCTGTGTGAAACAGACCAAGGGTCAAGTAATTTGCACTTCAGTATAGTTATGGATATTTCCAATAGATTCCCTCAGTACTAGACAAATATAATTTTCAGCATTTCTGTTCTCCCTGAACATTTTTACATGATTTTTATTCTTCCCCTAGCCCTACACTATGGAGGGGATCACTCATTCATCTGATTCCTCAGCCCAGCTCTGCACTGCTCCGTTTCACCCCACTGGTCTCTCTCTTTGATCACAATTTTCACACTGAGGTCTGCATTTGCCATGGCCACTGCCCAGCACCCACTCACTCGCTTACAGCCAAGCCTTTCTGTGAACACCAGGTTCAGCGGTGCAGCTTCACCATGGACACTGCTTTGGTCCCTCTCCTCCCTCACCCCGTTTGGTATTTCCCCCTTCTGCTTGCTCATGTGCCCCTTGCTCTCCTGTTTGTTTTACACTTGTCATCACTTCCTGGTCATTTCCTTTTGCACAGTTTTGCCTCAGCATTTTAATTTTGTAGGTGGATTGAATTACAGGGGATTTAGAACATTTCACACCTACATTAATACAGGCAAAACATTATAATATTCCAGTTCATGAGTATTAACTGTACGCCTTCTGTTGATGTACCTTTATTTTTCCTAAATCATTCACCCAGTTAGGTCCTCTAACCCACAAAATAAAAAGGAGAACAACCAGACAGCACATCAGACAGCAGCAGACTCTAAAAATTTTTTTTCACCATGCACTACACAGTATTTAAGCCTCTGTGGTAATATCCTCATCATTAGCCTGATCTGAGCCAACCCATCTCACCGTCATCTTGGAACATCTGCCAGTAACTTGGAACTCAAGTTATCTCCCTCAGTAGAAAATGAGAAAAATATGGAAACAGGAAGTGTCTCTCACTACCTATTGTTCTAAAATGTTTCACAAATGTGATGATCCCTAAGGAACTGCTACCTCTTCTTCCATTTCCTTCAATAATTTCAATAGTTATCCAGCACTTCAAGAGAATTTGACATCTAATTTACAGTATGAGGCCTTTTTATCCTGCAGAAAAGCTACAAATCCAAAGGAGGATTTGTTTGAGAAATACAAAGGTAATAAGAAGGGTAATTAAGAACCAACATCTCTCCTAGATATGCTAAAACCCAGTATCTGAACAAAATAGAAACAACTCCTGCATAAAGTTACAAACATAAGGTTGCTGACATTACCAGCAGCTAATTAATTCCATAAGAGTCTTGCACTTGTAAAGCACATAATCCTAGCATCAACCTCAGCAAAAAGGAACATTCTTTTAGTTTCTAGATAATTATAAGTTATAGATTTGTAGATAACTCTTGCTCTGAGATTAAAATAAATAGTATTTTTTGTAATGCTAAACTCATTGGGGTACTCTAAAATGAACTTCTGTTAACTTTCTTATGTGAGACTGCTGTATACTCAACTGTTTTATCAAATAAAATGTTCCAAATTATTGTCATGTAAATATCTGAAAATCTCAGTATTACTTTATTGTATATAAGAGTTTGAGATTTTAAACAACTTGTTCAAATAATGTTTTTAGTGTCTAAAGGTTCTGTTTTTTCCATAGTTCTGGTAATCCACTCAAGTCTATGGATGCTAATTACTTGTTATTGATGTCACAACTACTAAAGCCTTAGAAGATGTACACAGCTGTATATGGTATGTAGCGATCTTACTCTCGTCAGCTCTCTAAAATGCAGGCAAAGCAAAAAAACACCAACAACAAACAAACGCTGCCTTATATTTCATTATATTTTTGTTGGGATGTTTCAGATTGTTTATATTAATAGACCAATTCTGACTCCAGGGAAACCAGTGAATTACTCCCATGCTTTGTTCTTGGGTGACTGTTGCCATCTTTCTTTAACGATCAATCATTTCTCAGGTTATTTCAGTTAAAACACTCAAATGGGAGTCTCCAAGCTGATAGACCTGCTAAAGTAATTTTCAGTGAATTTAAGGGAAAAGGAAGGGGAAAAAAAGATGAAAAAGAGAGATGTATTTCCAAATAGAGATTTAGAAAAGATTAAAAAAGTAAAGCATTACTTTCATCTATTTTTGCAACAATTTCATTAGAGAGGTGTATAATGGCCTGGGGGTATCCAGAAAGTTCGAGACAGTGTTTATTCTGTTTAATGCTTTTCATGTTCAAACAACCTCAGTACGAGAGCATCCTAGCAATGACCAGACAGAAAGTAGTCACCTCTTTCTCTCTCTCTCTTTCCTAAACAGCACATCAGCAAGACACTTGTCTAAGGTACAGACTTAGAAATCTGCATTTTGGGTCAATGCTTGTCTAGTTCTCAAGGGAGGTGCAAAAGAGGACTTGAATACAAAGTCCCAGGAAGTGTTGTGACACCTTGGGGAGTACCACAGAGTCACTCCCCTGTCCCCAGGCACTCGTTCTTGCCCCACTCTGCCCCTTCCAGTATCATCATGCTGAGCCACAGAGCAGGGGCTCCTCAAATGTGCACTTAAAAGAAGGCTGGAAGGAGTTGTGGGAGAACTGGTTTGGCGGGGGTTTGAGAGGTGAGCAAGGGACACATCCTGCACCAACATTATCAGCAACATACATGGAAACACACCCCAAGCACTAACTCTCTGCTTTGGCTTTAAGAATGGTTTAAGCTATACTTTCCGTGGATATCAGTGACAAGAAAACAGCACCAGCATGGTGTGACACCACAGCAAAAGGCAGCACCGGCTACAGACTCCCATGCCCTTCCAACGAGGTTGCTTCAGGTCTGGTTTTGTACTGGATCAGTTCTCTGGCCTTATTTCGAGTGGGATCTCACAAGCCCAGTAAACTATAACAGGTGAATTATGCACCAAAGCAGCGTCTTTCCAGACAGTGGCTGGAATCTTGCCCAGCTCTCAGAAAAGGAGCAATTTTGGGTGCCCAGCTCTCAGTAAAGGAGCATTTTTGGTTTGCTGGGGTGGCTCCCAGGCGTACCTCGGCTCAGGGCACCCACTTTGCTCTGCCAGATGCCTCCAGCTCCGGTCCGAAACGCTACTGTGACTGCCACCCCCAGGAGGCAGTCCTGACCTGCAGCTGCAGGAGCGCGTCTCCTACATCGAACCGGGACTCGCACGACGGCGAGAAGGAGCCCGGGGCTGGGGCAGCTTGCCCAGGCAGCAGTGCCTGCAGCACAGGGACAGGAGAGGGGGAATGTTCTTTCCCCAGGACACACTGGATTACCCGCTCTGCTCCCTAGGGTTTGGCCCAGGGTCGGTACCAACCGAGTGAAGCCAAGGGGTACCCAACACTTTGTGGGGAGCAGCGCTGCCCTTCACTCTGGGGCTCGCTGCCGCTGTGGGGCTGCTGTGAGGGTGATCACCCCAGGGGAGGAGGCTGCTCAGTGCCACAGCCAGAGGAAAACTCTTCCCAAGAGGGGGTCACCCACAGAGCAGACGTACACGGGAGCATGTGGTTTTGACTCCCACAGCACACCAGAGTAGTATAATCTTCAGCCTGACCTTTTCAGCCTGACTAGTCATGCAGACCAGTCCAAATTATACAAGAATATTCTTGTTAAAGCATTGAAAATTATACATACAGTTTGTATTTTGACCATTTTCCTCAAGCAGGACTTCTCTCCAGTATAGATTGCAAAGCTGGACCTGATTCTTTAACTGCAGCATTTACTTTCCCGATACATTAACTTAAATAAATCCTAATAATATTTTGTAGCAAAATAGGAGCAGTTTAAGAAAGAACAAAAAGATACAAATCTTTTGCTGCCTGGTATAAGCATTTTCTTTGGAAAAAATAAATACTTCTTATCCACTAGGCTGTATGGTGTTCATATAGGAAGTTAAAGCAGAAGAAATCACAGAGCAACTTCCAGGAGCAGGTTTATGTAAGAAGCCTTGTTTCTTCCAGTCACTATACAGCCAGACCTATCAAAGAGGTCTGTCTTTATTCAGAGGGAAAATAGGACTCATGCAATAGTAAAGTGGAAATCTTTCTGGAAGTGGCTCATCCAGGGTTTGGATGACAATGCTACAGGGGTACAATAGCAATGGTATAGGTGCAATGAGCTTCACTGCCCGGGGAGCTGTGACCGCCAGAGTATGCAGATAAAAGGGGTAATGAAGGAGAAATAATTAAGTGGATATATAATAAGGAGTTTATAACCCTAGAGGAAAAATAAGGATTTGTACAGCCATGCATTACTTGGATTCACAGAAGAGATTTATTTTTAGAAAACATATGAACAATAAAAGGCCTCTTTGCCGAAATTAAAATACTAAGGTTAACTGTACTGCTAACACTTAATTTAATCATAGATAATTCTTTCCAGTTTTCAGTGTTGTGAACAGCTTTGTAGGAAAACTGGAAAATATAAGAGCAGAACTTGTCCACTCATAAAAGACCATAGTCTAAAAAGGCCAGATCCTTGTGTTACCTCATTTGAGCCAAATCACTGAACTGAAAGCACAAACCAGAAGGAGGCATGAATCAAAGTATTATCCTTGTGCATTCCAGGAGCACGGGAAGAGCTGAGGTCTGGGGGAGGACTCGTAGGTTCAGGCAGGCAGCACACTAAACTAGCTCCTCTCTGTTTTATTTATTTTGCACAGAGTGCATCTATTCTGTGAACACAAGATTAATCACAGGACCCTCAAGTTATTGCTATTTATGGATACGCACGTTAGCAAAGAATACTACCAACCTCAAACTCCTCCCCCAGTTTTTGATGAAGAGTTATTTATCTATTAATAATTAGGTTTAATGCTCCCATATACCAGACTTCAGAACTTGTTTACACCACTTCATGCCAAAGCTTCAAATGCATTAAAAGGCAAGTTCATTATTTTTGATTTATAATTATCTATGACAAGACAGATCTTAGACAAGAGCAGAAGAGAGCGGGAAATTATCTACTCATCCTCTGTTTATGCAACTACTACAAAGAGGCATGTGATGGCTTTGGCCGCAATCCAGCTACCATTCATCTCTATAGGACTCTTTTAATGACTATCATGCAAGAATCATGAAGCCCTTTTTTATCTTCAGCTAACTCAGGTGTAGAGAGGCCATCGCTCTCAGTCTACAGAGATTCCAGGATGGTGCCTCATGGCCAATGAGCTATCAAGTGACAGAACAAAACATTTTGTTGATATATGGTATTATTGTTCTCCTGAAAATAAATTTTCCTGTAGCCTCGGTGATTCATTTCCCTCCCATCCCCATGTTATTAAGTATCAACTGGGAAAGTCAACTACATTTACGTAGCTCTGGGAAACCTAAGCCAAAAAAAACCCCCAAACCAAAAAAAGCAATCAAAAATAAACAAATCAACCAAAAGTTGTTTAAAACCAGGGACACTTGACACCTCAGTTATGCCAGCTCTGGAGCCAATTTGTTCCCTGATGCAACCCCTGTGACCCAAGCAGGGGTGCCCCAGCAGCAGCCACCTTGCCCCCTCCTCCTGTCCAGGCAGGGCTGTTCCAAGGGCTCACCAGCCTGGGGGGCTTTGGCAAGTGCCTCCACACCCCAGTCAGTCCCAGAGCCCCTCAAGCTCCAACCCTGCAGCCCTGTGGCAAATATGACTTGACAAGCAAGCCTTGGCACAGTCCCTGCCCGGCTCACTGCATCCCATCTCTGCCTGCCCCCATTCATTAAATCTCACAAAGGCATGGAGTCGTGGGGAGCTGTGGGGAGTTTGTCCCCACAGGAGACACACTGGTTGGACATCTACAGTTTTATTATTAGGGTCTTTTCCACATTACATTGGAGAGCTGATTCACAGTAGTTTGTAATTTTACACTCCTCAGCTCTTTGCCCTGCCCAATATCTGTGTTTTTCCCTCCTCCCAGTCTATTAAAAATGCCTAATGATTTCTTTCTCTCTTCTAGAAATCCTTTTTAGCGTTTTGACCTCATCCACACACATAAGCATTTTATTCCCACTAGCTGCTAGTCTCATTACCCTTGTCTTACTTTGGACCACAAATTTACAGTTTTGTTTGCTGTTTTCTTGCATGCAACTCTGAGCCTTATTTATTTTCCTGATGTTTCTCTGCCTGCTGTCTTAACGCAGTCCTTGATCCTAGACAGACATGGCCTGCATCTTTCTTGCTTTAAAAAAAATCACTTCCCCTAGTGATTTTCCAGCAATAAACCTCTAACCTCTTTCAGAGTAATATGAAAATTCACATATATTGTTTTTACTTTCAGTCTGCATATTCTTGCATTTGTGCATATAAAATATTTTACACTTGAATATAAAGCTGAAATTAAAAATAATAAAACAAGTTAATTGCTTGCATCCTCCCATCCATTCTAAACTACATTTATAGAATTTATTCCATTACTGCATGAGCATCTCACTCCCTGGCTCCTAACCCAGCTGCCTTATAAATATAACAAAGCTTTCCTCCTGGCATAATTTGCTGCTCTGTTTTTCTTCCCCTTTCACCTCACTCTGCAACGAGATTATCCATAGGGAGTGGCACTGGGCTGCAGCAGGGAGCTTTGGCTGTCTCTTCTGGCAGCAGGGGATAATTCAGAGCAGGATGGAGTCTGTGCCAGGTTATACTGGGGCTGGGTTTTACTCCTCCTAGGTTTAAACTGGGGAGAAGCAGAAATATGGCTTAAAGCTCTGTCACTCCACCCCTACAAAGGATACTGAAATCACTACCCAGTTGTGAATTCAATTTGTCATTTTTTCTGAGACAAAGGCAATTGAGGCATTACACCACCCCCTTCCCCAAGGCAGGGTCACCTCCCGTAGCTGCAGTGTGGTGATTTTCCAGCTGCATCCCTTCCCTCCTGGGCAGCCAGGGTGGGTGGTCACACAGCTTCCAGAGTAGGGCCGCACACCTCCTCTCACCCAACCCAACAGCTTCAGCACCTGATCCATCAGTGCTGGGAATTACTGACAGGATTCAGCCTGAGCAGAGCAGCTAAGAGTGGCAGAGAGAACATTTCAAATTCACAGCACCAGCAGCATTTGAAAGACAGAGTCAGAGGATGTCTACAAGCAGATGGGGGAGAAGAAGATCTTTATATACAGATTGCACAAGCATGGTTAGGCCTGTATTCATCATTAGTTTTAAGAGAAAACCAACAGGGTTGTTACTCCTTTCCAGTTAAAGCTACACATTTTCAAACCCAAGATCATGCCTAAACCAATATGTTTTAGGTAGACGCAAATGTGTCCACCTGTACTGTTGAAGGCAGTTGGAAGTTAACCCAAGGGAAGTACTGGGATGGGGGTAGGTGGGAAGACAAGGCTGGCTGAGTTCACATCCAAAAGGCAGTGTGCAAGAAAGACACTGGTGTAACAGCCCAGGAGAAGAGGGAGGGGAAAAGCAAGAGCCAAAGAATCCAACTGCTGCCTCAATAAATTCTTATTCCATAAAAAGGCACCAAAATTAGATGACATCCCCACATCATGATAGCTTCCTTTATATATAGGCATGTAGCTTCTAGTGACTGATAGAAAGTAAGCAGAGCAGTTGCTAATTTTATTGTGAAAAAAACCCTCAGAACAACACAGTGATTTCAAATTGTTCAGTATGAAAGTGACTAACACAGAAAGAGAAAAGGGCTTCTGATTACAGCACCTGCGAGAAGCTCTTCAGGCTCCTCACCCCTGTAAATGTTCTTTCAGCATTGAATGTGCCTAGAGCTCTAGAGTGCCTTGATTGGATGCCATTAGAAGATATTTCCAGACAGATGCCTTAGACAAAGCCTGCAATTCTCCCGATACAAATGTGCCTTAGTGAAGAATGTTTATATATAAAAAAAAATTATATTTTTCAGATATTGCCTTGTCATGTGACATATTCAGTTGAAATTGTAGCATTTTCTGTGTCTCAACACTGGGAGATTTTCACCATAGAGCGCTACTGAATCTGTAGTCAATATTAAAATATTCAATGGATGAAAGCTGGAGCTAGACAAATGCAAAGCAGAAATAAGAAACATTTCAAATAAAAAAGGGAAAGTGACATAGGATCAGGATACATTTGTTATTCTAAGGCTTCTTCTGATGAAACCTCACTTCCCCTCCATGACCTAGGAACTCTGAATTACCATCATACTGGCTAAAGTAGAGACATTTATTTGCTGAGACATGGTTAGAAGAGTTTCTAACATCCCTAAGATCCTGCAGTTATGAAGAGGCCTCCTGTGCACTGTCTTCTCTGCACCTGGAAAAAGTCTTTTTTTCAAAGACACACATGGGTATGGCCAGAAGATCTCAGCACAGGTGAAAGTCCAGGATCTGGGAGTTATAGGCCAGACTCGTGCCTTGACTTCCATTTATCTTTAGTCTATCTAGAAGTCACTAAATTAAGAGTAGTTGAACTGGGAGCCAGGGCTTTTTTTGAATGAGTGTTTTTGAGACTTGCAATCCCTCAGCACATATCACACTGCATTAAAGTTCACAATGAGCCTCTTTGTTCAGGCACCCCCCATCCCCAACTTCCACCCCAGCCACCTGGTGGGTCATCCTATAGCGCATCCCACCCTAGAGCTTCTTTTCAAACTCACACCACAGCAAGCTCCCAGTGCACTTTCTACATTCCTGCTGGGAACAAGTGCTGTAAAAAGATTTTATCCACTTCCTAGCTGTGCAAAGGCAAGTTTCATCTTTACTTCTCTGGCCACAGACACCTGTCAAAACATTAACCTAAATATTTCAGAGTTTGCTGTCTTCAGCCTCCTTCCTATGTAGGCAAAAGGACTGCCCAAATTTGAACCCATACCCTGCTGCTTGCCAACATGCCTAACTGAACCATCACACCGGTGTTAGATGTTCCAGCTGTGCTATTCATTTATTGCCACTGGGTTACTTTACCGAAAAAACACACAAAGTTCAGTTTGGAGTGTCTTTCATGTTTGGGGATGGGGGGAGGTTTGTTTTCTTTTTTTACGTTACTGAAATATTTCTTCCAGTTACTTTTTAACCTTCAGCAGTTCTGGTTTTTTGCTAGCCTACTATGTGTGGTTGCTCCTTAGTTACCATGACACCCACTAATGTGCAGAAGGTTAGAGCCCAAGAACAGAAAACAGCTGAATCATGTGAGAAGATGGACAAGTTGTCAAGCAGATAACTCTAAACAGCACACAGAGGCTCCTTGGCTGACGTAAATCAGTGTAGCACTATTGAAGTCAGAGTTATAAATCTCTCCTTCTGACTTGGTAAATACCTTCAGGGATCAGAGCCACACCTGCAATTCTGTTGATGTAGTTGAGCTTTTAGGAACTACAGCTACAGATATCTGAAATAAGCACAAATGCAGATGTAAGTATGTAATTCAGCATTTATCAGAAGATACTCAGTGACTTTCCTGGAGGTATAACCAAAAAAAGTGTATGGAATATGAACACTGAAAGAAAAGTAGAGACAAAACTAAATCTCAGATCCGAAGGACATGGAACAGACTCGAATTTCACGGCACAAGCTTCCCCCTGCTCCAGCCAGAGACTCAGCCCTGAATATCAAGTGCTTAAAATCCAAGTGATTGATAGGAGTTTCACATTTTCCTTCTTGGGGGAAAGTAAAAGTTAAGATATGTATGGTCTTTCAGCTTCTGCATTAGAAGATCAGGATGCATACAGCTTGGAAGGCTTTGTGGCCGCCATGGGACAGGTAAGTTGATGACAACACTGCATGACATATTGGATTGCCTTTTTATTTAAATGGGTGAAGTCCTAGCTCTAGCAAGGTCAAAGTGACTTCTGCCAACAGCTCAGGAACCTCTGTGTTATGTTTGCTTTAACAACCATTTAAAGAACCAAGTGGAGCCTTTGGGAATGAAACACAACCTGCCCCACGTTAGGTTCAGCTGTGGGCTGGGTTTGGCAAGTTCCTGCTTCCTCGGTCACTTGCTCTCAGGTGGGCTCAGCACACCAGCCCCCAGCATCACCACATCATAGAAGAAAAAGGAGCAGTTAGCTGACGGAGCTCCAAAATAAACCTCCTAAGAAAGGGTTATTTCTGATCTGTTTTTTATTAAGGCTGTACAAAAAGCTGCTATCGCAGTGAGGCTGGGGACAGGGCTGTGCAGCAGGAGGTGAGAGGGGCCCCCAGGGCCGGCACACTCCAAAACTGCAGCATGACACTCAGTGCCCTGTCCTCTGCAGTTGCATGGGGGAAGGCCAGCCTGTGTTTCTGCTGCCAAGTCAGGGGACAAAACTAATACAGACATGACTTTTCTAAAGAAGTCTCAGAGTCTGAGATTCCAAAGTGTTTTTTACTACTCCTCTGTCCTTGAGTGAAAAGCCAAACCCCTGAAAGTGATTTCACCTTTTCAGGTTGGCTAGCCTAGCTGATTGGACAGTGAAATGATGGGGTTTTTTTGGTAGCAGCATTAACAAGAATCCAGAAAGCCACGCCTGTCTAGCAGCAGTTACTAGGGATCATCATGCTTTGTGTACAGCATCATTAACACACCAAATCAGAGGCTGAAGGAAAGGCTCCTGCTGCAGCCTGGGCTCCCACAGGAAAGCAGCAATGCTGTCTGTTGAGCTTTAGCATGCTGCTTTTCTTCCACAGCCTTGTATGTGGTAGTTTGTGCTTTTTCCTACTCCTGTCCACTCCAAATTCTACTGCTAAAGTGTGCACAGAGGTACTGCAAGCAGTGTCAGGAACCAGCAGGAGCTTTTCCTGAGCTGCAGCAAGTGTTTTCAGTTCTGTGTCACCGAGGCATGCTCCTGGGAGGCCTGATGAGCACAATGCTGAACAGCACTTGCAAAGTTTGAGAACTGTCTAGATTAAGGCTCTCAGCACAATTAATATTCATGTAACGGATCGAGTATAACAACTCTAGGCATTTTTTTTTCTACAAATAACAAGGGTCTTGAGGTTTCCTGCTGATTTAGGAGAAATTTTATTGTATGGCAGTAGCCTTCTGAGCATCAGTGAAGATGACAATTGAGAAGATGTTCTGACTGAGGAATTTTTGTTCAGTTGTTTTCTAGTAGTGCTTCTGCTAAAGGGTAATTCTGCAAAATAACACGTATAGGCTCATTGCTTTGCTTAATAGAAACAGTGAAGAACCTGAAACGAGCAGAGCTACAGAAGAGATATTATGTTATCTTGCCTTTGTTCAAGCTTATGACGTGGTTCAAGCCCATTATACTCGCTGAGTGACAATAAATATTTGACCTGTGACTGCTAGAAGGGAATTCATCCTTATTTCCTCCCCCCTGATTACATAAATCTGAATGACAAGCTATTTAATCTGGGTAATAGTTAACAGTCTCTGATTGCAGCTGTTAATATTACCCAAAGGAATACCAGCTACTAGTCAAGAGAGCTGTGGTAACAGCTTGTTAATGAGATCCACATTTGAGGATACTCAGACTAATAGTTTGATTCCCATAAACACATTTCAAAAACAGAAAATAATCAGCATTTATAATAACAGGGTCAGTAAGAGGGTCCAACTATATAAGAATCCTTTACATTTTTGGAGACTTACATGAAATGCCTCTGAACATCCTGGAATTGCCTTCAGCTTTCCCTCTCAGGCACCCAAGACTACTATTTACTTCTAATAAGAAACTGCTTTCAGTCTGGTTTCTTTAATTAAAATTTTTAAAGCATTCTACATTGCATAATGTAGCCTTCACAGAACCATCACCTCTGAATGTGCTGATGACCTTCAGAATAACTCTTGAAAAGCACTAGGGAATCAAAAATGTGTTTTCTCTCTCGCTCTTTTTTCTTTTTTTTTTTTTTTTTTGTATTTTAAAACCATCTTACCCACTGACATTTGGAGAACTCTAGTTTTTCCCTTTTGGAAAGAGGATTTATACTGCACTGCTAAGTTGTATATGTGAGATAGGTGGAACATAATCTGAAGGGATCACTCATCACAGCAATTGTCAGGGCAATAACACCCTCTCTCTTCAGGGTTTCCTTTTTCAGCAGGAAAGGAAATTTCAGCATAAAAAGACAGTATTCAACACAAATTCATGGTATCATTTTTTTCCCCTCCCTTGAACCAGGGTCATCCCTAGGAGTCTATTTAGCCCTCTACACTACTCTCTTCTAGAAAATTTTGTGTCACCTGCCTACAGTAAAGCTATGCTATGAAGAACAAACCCACAGCTGTCTGCTTGGTTCCTCGCGTAATGTCTGTTGGTTGTGCTTTTGAAAAGAAAGTTTGGGAATTCTCTCTGTGAAGTTGGGCTCTTGGATGCAGATACTTTCAAAGCTTAGCATTCCCTATGTGCTTAATGTCTCTATTTCCTGATACATTTAGTTGCTATTGGACTTAATGTGATCTGGGCTTACCTGATGAGAAAAAGCATTCTCTAGAGGAAGCCAGCAAGTGTAGCATCGGGCTTTAACCCTGCCATGCAGAAGCCCCTTTTCATTACGAAATCTAATCACTTTCTCTGAAATTGTTGCTGAGTTACTGAAAAAATATCCCAAAGAGCACTGTGCAAGTATAAAATGTTAAACCTTTCTGTCTTTCCATTTTCCTTAGGGTCCTAGCTGAAGCTAGATACAAAAGGGTAGCAGCATGACTGGCTAACTAAAACTATTATTTTGGAATACACCACGAAGAGAGGAAGATAATTCTTTTTCATAAAGTTTGCCAAATTTGTACAGTTTTCAGATTCTATTGTACAATTCTGTGTAACAGCTATATCTTGATTTTTCTAGTACATAGCCAAGTACTTTAAAAGTTGCTCTTATGCTTTTCCTCCCTTTCTGTATGTACATATGTAATTAAAATATCATGATTGAAATATAAGTAGTTAATGATGATTTATTCAGGAGCAACACAATTACAGAAACTGGCTGTGTTTTCTTCAGTAATGGGAGAGTTTGATTTGCTTAGATATGGGAGAAATAACAATGAACTCCCAAGGAAAAGAGAACAACACAGTAAACAAGTTACTAACTGGAGAGCATGAAAAGTACCGGAAATAAAGTTCTAGGCCTATATTAATTTGCCAGTATTTTTGGTTGTGAAATGTAATAGCAAAAAAGACTCAAAGCCTAGAATTTGATGAGATACTGTTGCCACTCCAGGGCAGTGCTAATAGCCTAATTCAGATAAAATGAGAGCTGTCTGTCTCAGGTAGACTTTGGGAAAGTTCCTTTAACCCTGTTCCACTGACCTTATTAGTTTGGGGGACCAGGTGGCAGGGGGCTAAAATGTCAGTGTCCCATTTTACAGACAAATATTACAATCAAAACTAAAAATGGCTCCAAAAACTTTAATTGATGAGAATTTTGTGTCACCTGTTCCAGTCAGTAGGTATTCTGCAATTTAGCTGAATACATGAGTCCAATGTCTTTTTATCCCTGTCTTTTTTATATTTGAGCAAGCCTTTTTGCAGAAACTGTTTTCCTGAATAATTCTCTTACAAACTGCAGCCATTCGGGGGTGGGGGGGGGAGGCTGTTGATGGCCAAAGGAGAATGGCTGAACAAAATATTAATTATATTGGAGAGCAGAACAGTGCCAGATCGTATTTGAAATAAATATGAAATACAGGTATTCAGATTTATGTCAAGAAATGATTCTTAAATTTTGTAGAACTATCACTGAAGACATGAACAAGAATTTAAGGAAATTTCTGGGAAAAAAAACTGGGCTCTGCTACAGCATGGGGATATTCAGCACTAAGATCAAGCCATAGCAGAAAACAGTGATGTTACCACCAGGTTTCCACAGTGGTTTCCTATGAACTGTTGTTTAATGGAATTATAAATAGTTTAAATATTACAGTTGTGACTCAGTTATTTTCAATACCGGGGAATACCTTATTAGGATTTGCTCCCACCAAACCTTCTTTGCTTACCATGACAGTCAGGCTGCCATGGCTAAATATAGATTATAGAAGAAAGTTGCTAACACTTTCAACTTCAAGCACACACTTAGACAAATACTATAAATAGGCTGATGTTTTGTAAATTAGTACTTGCCAGAGGCACAGACTGCATGCTTTCCTGTGTGAATTTTTTCCCTCTGTTCCTTTTATGAGACAATTAGCTGGCCTTAGATATCTGAGCTCTCTTTTTATTACAATGAATTTCAAGTCCAATAGCAGCAAGAGACTTGTGAGCAGCAAGCTTTCAGGCATGCTGCCCAATACAGTTTTGCCAATACATTGATTTGCACTACCCTTGCTGTGTCTGCCCTGATTTTGCCAGGGTACAATTAATTCCAGTTCTAGTGCTGGCTTAGTCCTGGTGTAATCATGGCCTTGGTGGACCTGACAAACTTTTTTTGGTGGTTTGGTGTGGATTTGGAGAACATTCAGAAATTGGTTCACTTGAGTGAGTTATCATGGGTGTTAGTAATGGACTGAAAAACCTACCTGTAAGGTTTCTAAGACTGGATATCTGAGCCTGCAATGCTGCACAGGTCAGGTCAAACTGGGGTTCAGTTAAAAACATTTCACCAAACCCCATGTTTTTGCTTAAAGCTGTGTCCTTTAAAAGTACAATTTTGCATTCAGTGCAAAAAGAAAAACATCAGCAACACCCTTGCATTAAAAGCAAATTAATATATCAGTATGTGGCACACTTAGGCCAGAGCTGTTTTAACTCTAGCTATATTTGCTTTAAGCTACAGCCAGACATACGAAGGTAATTAACTCTATCACTGAAACTAGTATATTTGTATAGATGGTCTTTTGCCAGCCTTCTCACTGATTGTACTGTTTCTCTTCTTTTATAAGTTACTTCTGCTAAAACCATTACACTGCCTGTAACAGAATGAGCAGAAATGGAGCAATAGAATAAGGGAAGAAAAATCCCAAAGGTCTTGCACTGTATCATCTCTGTAAGTATCAAAAATGAGGCCATTTTCCTGAGTCAGGGTAAGAATTCACAAACTCTCTCTGATATGGTATTATTGCTATGAAACTTATATGTAGATGTCCAAAGTAAAGGATGCTTTGCTACTACCAAGACCTAGGGTTTGAGATTGAAATTTCCTCTTGATGAGATCATCTGTGCTATCAGCTCTCTGAGCCGATGCTGTCGCAGCATTGTCCTTTATCATTACTTGCAGTCGGATCCTGGAACTGCTGTAGTTATGTCCGGCTAGACTTTCATCAATGTTTGTTGCAGTAAATTTACTCCCTTTGTCTCCCAAGTGGGGAGGAGGCTTGGGAAATAGGGTCCAGTTCTTTGACTGCACCCATGAAAATTTGCCTTACATATCTTGGAAATTTTGTCTCTTTTCCAGGCTTTTTATCTGCAACTGGGAAGTGTTAGACTACATCTCTTGTACAGCTCTTTTTTTCTTTATCTGGTCATTTTATTGAAGATTATTGAAGATTATACATTATAACTCCTGCTTGAGCTCAGCATGTCCATGATGACCTGCTCCGTACAGGAATTAAGATGAAAAAGATTTTCATTCTTGTTTTCTTTATTACTTCTGCTGTATCCCCTCTATTTTGTTTGAATG
The DNA here is from genome assembly GCF_009650955.1 of Corvus moneduloides. Taxonomy (NCBI): domain Eukaryota; kingdom Metazoa; phylum Chordata; class Aves; order Passeriformes; family Corvidae; genus Corvus; species Corvus moneduloides. The sequence goes on along the minus strand of NC_045480.1, from coordinate 47,690,858 downwards.
CAATAGGCTCTATGTACAACCATGATTTTATTGTCTAAGTCTGGTGCAATGTGCTTGCACGCAACTTTACAATACTCAGTAATGCCACCGGAGAAATGTGAATGATGCCTTACCAGTGACTCTAAAAACATTCTTGAAAAGAACAGCAAGAAAAGAGAGACAAACCAAATGTCTGTCTGCTGGGAAGGAGACGGTTTCAATCCCATCATGGGGGTATTTAAAATGACCTTCCCAAGGTCAGCCAGGAGAGCAGTTTCATTTGTAGGGAATTAAAGGTAGAACAAACCGTGTCTTTGCTGGGAAGATTGCCTATCAAAAAAAAGGAGCTCTTTGCTTCTTTACCTCAAGTCAGTTATATCCTTACATGAAGCAGATAGAGAGGACGTTTCATACCATTTAGGAAGTGGCAGTAGGCAGTCTGAATTGGTAGATTTAGTTTTAAGTAAGGTTTTGACAGCTCATGCGTAGCCTAAGCACTGCAGCTCAAAGCGGGAAGTTGGAGACGGTGAATCAATCTGCATTTCACTAACAACAGAAAGTGTGGCTCCACTCCCTTGAGGTTTGCTTATTTTGCCCCTTTTGCTACCTGAGATTTTTTTCTCACCCAGCAGAACAAGCCGTGATTAAAACAGCTGCTGATCTGGTGTCCCCTGCTCCATTGCCTGCCTCCTCCTACACCAGCAGCACAACAGCACAGCTTCCCCATAGCTATGGTCTGTGTTTGGCAGGGGGGATCCAGAACATGGATACGCACTATGGTGCAAGCCAGGACTTCACATCTGGCATAACTCCCTGCTCACAGGAGTCTTGCTAAAGGGTCTGTTTCTCAAGCACCAGCTATGCCCCAGAAAAACCTCCCCAGTCCAGGACCACACATGTGCACACCACTGATGACCCCATTATGTGGGCTGCCTGCCTCTCCCATCCCAAACCCTGACACATGCAGCCTCAGGTATGGGCAGGTTAGAGAAACTGAAGCATCTGCCCAAGACAGAGCTCAGTTTCCATTCTCATTCCTGCAGGCAGTGGGATGCACGGCACTGGCAGCCATTAGGATATATCTACCTGTAAACACGTGGGGAAAATAATGTAATAATAAATATAATAATATTATTTAAAAAAATATAATAGAAAATAAAGATTTAAATTTAAATTGCATTAGTCAAAATGGACTAAACCTTGTATAGAAGGCCTTCTTCAGCATTACCATCATTTGGGTCCATGTTTTCCCACACAAAGAAATCCTTTCTTCTTCCCTTGATCTGTAAACAGCTTAGAAAATCTGTCATAGATGCCTGATAAAACCAGAAATATGGGGAAATTAAGCAGATTTTTTAAATGGCGGTTTAGTATTCGAATGTGCTCCTTTCATTTGGTTATTTCACCTTATTATTTATGGCATTTTAAAGATGACATAGTATGATACTATGGGTCAGCTTTCCTCTATAATAACAATTCTATAGCAGATTTGTTACTCATGCATGTGCACTCTCTCTCCTGGCTAACTCTCATTTTCAAATCATCACCTAATTTTCTATGCCTTTTAGCATGGAATCTTTTCCGTTACCAAGGTTGTTGATAGATTGCAGTCTTGCCATTAAGTTTGATACCAAATTCTGGTACAGGTGGTAGTTCATCAAGATTGAAAACACCCCGGGAAGAAAATTCATCCAAACAGACAGCAAGTATCCCTTCAGCCTCTAGGCAGGATGCTTAAAAGCCCCAGTGTTTCCCTTCCTCTGTCATGATTTCATGCACAGTAATAACCTCTGGCAAGGTTTTTGCATTCTCACTGAATTGTATGTTGAAAACAATACAGTTCCACTTAAAATTGCTCTGTGTGTTATTTTTAAAATAAGTTTTATTGAAACTGTCTGTATGGTGGCATTCAAGTCTGGCCTATGACAGTGTGATTAGTTCTGCCAATGCATTGATCTGCAGTACAGTTCCTATTTTTGTCCCTACTGTTTGAAGTATAGTCAGTCATGACCACATTTCCATTAAAGACTACACGCTGAACCATTTTAATCTGTGACTAATAAAAAAATCGTAACATTTTCATTAACTTCTCAGCCAGTCTGAGCACTATCATCAGTGCTGGCAGAGCAGTGATTTTCCATTTCTTGAGCGATGCATCTGCCATTGTCCGTGATCTATGCTGATTAGACAGCCAACTTTTTCCTTCAGCCCCAAGTAATGTGTACTCAGTATTAGCATCCCAGTTATATCTGACCCATATGTGAATTTATTATTCAACTGGCAGAGACAACACCACAATTAATGGAAAGCCAGTGGAATAAGCAATAGATCCAAGAAATAGGAACCAGTAACCCCTTGACATGGATAGGATCACAGGAGAGAGACTTGTGTACTCTTAGCTCAAGGGGCAGAGATCCACGCTGTAGATATAAAAGTTTTAGCATTGCTATTTCCTCTGTAGAGGGCAAAAAATGCACGTTTTTGTAAACTTATGGGGGAAAAAACCTTGCCAAAATGAAAATATTATCCATGCAGACTTAATTCCTGCCTGCTCCAGGAATAAAAAAATCAATTACCTGATTATATATTTACTTACATACTCATTGCAGGGCTGCTTTGTCGTTCTGTGGAAAATGTGAGTGATGTTCTGTGGGGAAGCAGGGCTCACTAGTGAAGGAGGCTGCCGTCTGTAAAAGCACCCCTTGCCAATTTGTTACAAAAAGCATAAGCTAGGCAAGAATGGCTGTGTGGACTTTCAGGTGGTGAGGAAGGCACCTGCCTGCAGCTCTCAAGAGTGAGAGTGCTTCCCTGCTGCATTGTCCCAGTGGGGACATGGGAGAGGTTTGGAGACTCACGTAAGCTCAAACATCTGTTTTCAATACACAAGAAAAGAAAAATCAGGTAAACAAGGAAACAGGAAAGGGTGAAGAAACACCAAGCAGAAGATGATGGAGAATAAGAGGCAGAATTAAAACTGAATAGCAGACAGGAAAAAGCTAGTGAGCAATTGGAAGACTTTTAGTTCAGTCAGACAGCCCACGGCCCAGAGCTGGCATGAGGTCTGGGCAGGGCAGCCAATGTCTGCCTGGGGATACCCAGACATGGCAACTCAAAAGGAACAAAACGCCAGACCTAAGGTACACGAGTAACCTTAATTTTCCTCTTGTTGTATGTGTTTTATGATGGCAACACAGTCAAATGCCACTTTTTTCCTTTCTTCCTTAGGCCTAAGCTTTTCTCAGCACCCAGGCTAGGTGCTACATTCGGCCTCCCACACACTTAATGATTGACAATTAAGCATTCCGTTTTTACCTTGTCGTTTGTTGAACAGTGCTCCATATTCAGCATCTCGAACCAAAGGAGGCCTAGTGGGGCTTCTGTGTGATGGCCACAACTCCGCAATAAACTGGAACAAGAGTCCTGTGATGAGTGGCTGAGGGAGCTGGAGTTGTTTAGCTTGAAGTAGGCTCAGGATGACCACATCACTCTACAACTGCCTGAAAGGAGGCTGTAGCCAGGTGGGGGTTAGCCTCTTCTCCCAGGCAACCAGTGACAGGATGAGAGGACAGTCTTAAGCTCTACCAGGGGAGGTTTAGCTTGGACGTTAGAAGGAATTTCTTCACAGAAAGGGTAATTAGACATTGGAAGAGGCTGCCCAGGGAAGTGGTGGAGTTCCTAACGGTGTTTAAGGAATGACTGGATGTGGCACTTAGTGCTATGATCTAGTTGACCATGGTGGTGTTCGGCCATAGGTTAGACTCGATGAGCTCAGGGATCTTTTCCAACCGAACCGATTCTGTGATTCTGTTAGAGGCTCCTGTAATTAATACTTGGTTTAGCCTTCGGAGAGCAGGGACGGGGTAACCATTACTCCCGTTACTGGGATCGCGGCGCTCGGTGCTCGACTGACAAAGTGCTGCTGGGGACAGGTGAGCTGCGGTTTCTGGAAGCACCGAGGGTGACCAGCACTTCCCACCGCCGGTCCCCGGACAAACCGAGCGGCGGCCAGGCACGGAGCGGCGCACACCGGGACCGCCGCAGCACCGGCCGTTCCCATGGCGGGAACGGGCGGGACGGGCGTGGGGCCGCCCCCTTGTCCCGGGCTGAACCGCGCGGCCGCGGCGGGACCTGCGCGGCTCCGCCTCGCCCGCCCTCGGCATCATCGCCCCGCGCCACCACCGGGGCGGGGCGGGCCCTGTTGCCGGGTTACCGCTGTCATCCGCCCGCGCCGCCGCCGCGCTCGCTCCCTCTCCCGCCCGCCCTCCCCGCCCCCTCCCGGCGCCGCAGGAAGCGAGCGGATCTCGGGGCGCTGCTGCCGCCGCTCCCCTCACCGCGCCCGGCGCCCCCGGCCCGGCCCTGCCCTGCCGCCCAGCGCCCCGCGCCGCCGCTCCCCCCACATGCCGCAGAGCGGAGCGGCCGCGGCGCCGAGCCCCGCCGCCCGGCTGCCCCGCCGCGCCGCCCGGCTGGGGCCCTGACGGCCCCCCCGCCGCTGGAGCCGGGGCTCGGCGGCGCCCGCAGTGCATGAGAGGGAGAGCGGGGCGGGGGCCGCGGCCCGAGCCACTCGCCTCCCGGCCGGCGGCGGCGCGGGGACCGGCCCGGGGGGCGCCGAGGGGCGGCGAGGCGGTGGCTCCATGTGAGAGGACGCGGCGGCGCACCTGATCCGCCGCCGGGACACCCGCAACCAGGGGGATTCCTCGAGGGCCACCAGTCCGCAGCCCGCCCGGGGCGGGGGGGGGGGCTGGACCCGCCTGCCCCGTTGAAGTCACCCGGCCCCCGGCGGCAGCCCCGGGGCAGGGGGGACAGCGGACCCCCTCCCGCCGGGGGAGGGGGGCTCCGCCTCGCCGACCGCATCGCCCTGCCGGCGGGAAGGCGCGCGCGCCGCGAGCGGAGGGAGAGCCCAGCGGAGCCCGTCCCGAAAAGTGAGTGCGAGCGGGAGGAGCCGCCTTGGGAAGGGGCTGGGTGCCCCGGGGCTGCCGGCGGAGCGGGCAGGGGGCCGGGGCGGGGGGCAAGGCGCTGGCCGCTGCCGCTTCCCATGCGGCTCACGTTGCCGGCCGCGCACGGTCTGGTGCCCCGCGGTCCACGCGCCTCTCCCGCCCGCCGTGGAGACGGGGCGAGGGAGGCTCCGCCGCGGCCCCCGGGGAGGGCCAAGGTCTCCTCCGCAAGTTCTGCCGCCCGCTTTGTGCCGGGAGCGGCGGCCCCCGCGAACAAAGGCGGCGGGCGGGCGGCCGGAGGGCTCAGACCCCTTCGTCCCGTCCCCGCCCGGGGAGCCGAGCGGAACTGCCGCGGCAGAAAGTTGTGCAAGGCTGGGAGCGGAGCGCACGGCCGCGGTGCTGTGAGCCCCGAGGCTTTCAAACATCCCCCACCCCGCTCCCCCGTTTTCCTTCTTTTCTCTATAGGGTTGAGTGGCTCCTAACAGACCCCGCGGCTGCCTCCTGCCCGCTCATTTACATAACACTTGGGTGGAAAATGCAGCTCTTCTTGTCGCGGAAAAACGTTATTAAAGAGTTGCTTAGTTTCCATGTAAAGTATTTTTAATGCGTTTTAAAAGCCAGGAGTAGTTTTGGCTCTTCCTGTTTATCGGAGTAGCTGCTGCTTCACGAGGCACGAGCAAGTGCTCTTGCTCTTACTCCAGACCTTACTCCGTGACTGGGGAACGAAGGGTCTCGTTTGGGAATGGGACTCTCTTTGCTTGGGTTCTGTTTTGCTTTGCTTTTTAGCATTTCTGCCGCGTGCATAATTTCCCGCTGAGCAAAAACCGTATCAAAACTTAAATTGTTTTAATAGAGTATCTTAACTTCCTCTTAACTGAAAAAAACACCTCAGTAGTTTGTCAGGGAGGAAACAATTGTGTCTGCTAGTGTTAAATTGTACTATTCGGGTGTTAAATTTATACAGTAATTTGTTACATATGAGGAGGATGAACTAAAAAATGAAGGGAGTAGGTTGAATGTCGTTTATTTGATGAGACAGTGTTCAGACAGAGATCCAGAAACTGTAACTCTGTGTGGAAATTGTTGTTTGCATGAGTCCTCTCCACATTTTCCTGGAAGGAGTCTAGAAAGACTTTGAAGGGGAAGGTTGTAGGATTTGTCTGGTTTTTCATTAAAAGAAGAGTGTACAGCTTGTGAACATCCTGTGGGCCAGTTGCTAGGCGCCTGCTCTCCTGTGCTTTCTTTAACAGATGCAATTGAAAGCAGAGGAAAATAAAACGTAGCAGAAATGTACACAGTTGGTGAAGCTCTAAAATACATGGGTGTGAACAGAAGGCCATATTCCAGAATTCCAGCTATGGATGCTTGCTCTGTCCTTCAGTTTGTGCTACACTTTTGAGAGCAGTTACTGCCTGTTTCCCAGTTGTGTAGTTGTACATTCCACTGAGAAGGAGACAGCTCTGAAAACTCGGGAAAACCTAGACATTGGTAGGAATTTTAAAGGTAGGCAGGGCACCTGATCTTTCACAGTTTCATTTTGAGACCAAGTTTGAAGGTAAGAACATTCATTTTCTTTAGTCTGAAGTATCTCCCTATCTTAAGCTTTCTCTCATCACTGCTGTTTTAAAAAGGGGTGTAAAAGAAGTTGAACTCTCGATTTGGTTCCCTCCTAGCTTTTCTTGATTGCAGAACTCAAAGGTTAGGAAAGGAAGGTGCATTCTCTTCAGGACACAGTGTTAAGGAGATGGTCAATTCTATGCTGTATTTAATATCTACAGGAGCTAAATGACATGATGTCCTTTTTTCATGTGGTGATTACATTTGTTTTAAGGCACTTCCTAGTCCCAAACTTAAATCTTCCCCTTCTCCATCATTATCCAGTTGTTAATGGCAGCCCAGTTCTGTCACTTGATGGCAATTATGCATTCTTGTTGGTGTTCCAGGTTCATAAATATCTCAAAAAGATCTATCACTTCATGTTTTTGAAATTATTTTTGTCAAGGTTTAGATTTTTCCTCCTATTGCAGTTTATATCTAATCAGTGTAGGTCCTTTGTTCAAGCTGAATAGTTTACTAATACAACGGTGTCTGTTTGGAAACAAATGTTTATCAGAAAGTATATGATTTTCATTTCCATTAACTGTTAGGAAAGATTTTACAATAAATAGCTTTTCAGTTTAGGGAGAGAATTCCTTTTTATCTTTAGACTGAGACTGACAAATTAACTTTACTTCCCTTTGTTATGTACGCACATGGTATTTTGCAAAAGTTCTGTTAATTACTTCAATGGAATTTGTTGTCTCTGAATCAATAAAAGACAGGAATGGTGCGTGATGATTTAGGCTAGGCGATGTTATTAAATAGAGGAATGCTACTCTTCTGTCTCTTTGAAGTAAACAGAGTTTTTAAAATTCAGGCTGTATTTAATGAACATGTTTAATCTTCTGAATCTTTTTGTGAAGAGCACATGCTTGTTAACTGACTATATGTACATTACATTTGAAATAGAAGTAGCAGAAAGACCTTGCCTGCAGACCTGCTTCAGCCTTGTTGTATGTGGACTGTGTATGTCAGGTAATTCTGGAAAGACACGATAAACATTGTGGGTAATTGCTCATGAAAATGCTCTTCCACAGCAAGGTATTGTGCTTTAGTGAATTTGTGGAAACTGATGGATGGTTCAGTACTGAAATGCTGTATCTATTCACGGGATAGACAAAATCTGTTTACCTGGATCACTGCTATGGACATCAAGATAGTCTCTCGTAACAGCAAAGGCTACAAAAGATTTCAGGTATTTGTCTGATGAAGACCTAGAACCATGGAGGCATGGAAGCTGACTTATTGTCGACAAACTTACTGGTCTTGCTTTGTGGTGGTTACTACTCAGGCTCTTCTGGCTAAATCAGACAAGGACAGTTTAGCCCAGTCTCCTGTGTGTCTTAGTGGTCAGCAGTGGGTGTCTGCAAAAGACTGTAGGCAGCACTAGGTGCTTACAGGTCCCCGTCCTAGAACACCCTTCCAGTTGCTATCAGTGTGTACTTTAGGGCTGTGTCATTTCTGTACATTTGGCAACCCTTAGTGGCTTCCTCTTGGGTGAACGTGTTTGGTGGCTTTGAGGGAGGAGTGGACAAGTCCTTGTTTTGAAGCGACTGGTTTTGAATAAACATGTCAGGTATATCGGGTACCTTATTCCGATGTTAGGAGGGAGGAAGAATATTAAATCCCTGTCCACTGCTCACCTGTCACAGTTTTGCGTTTAATTGAAAATGAAATGTGGTTCTCCATCTTTCACTTTATAAAGATTATTGGTGAAATAATAAAGTAATCAATTTTTGGCTCCCTTCTCTGTTCAGCCAACATCAATAAATAAATATAACAGCTTGATTAGGCTCTTACTTAAGTCTTAGAGTACACATTTGCTTTTCTTCTTTGAGAACTTTGCATAAGCAAAATGTTTTTTGGCTGTAACGAATGCGAGAGGCATTGTGGCTCACTTGTGAGGGGTCATTTCTTGGGCAGGAAGAGGGAATGGGAGCAATTAAACTGTTGTAATGTTGTGAATCCTGCCTAGGTCTTTCCACCAGTGGTTCTTGCCAGCTACTCCAGTGTTTGTCCTGTATCAGTGCATACACTGCAGTCAGGTACTTTCAAATAGATCCTTGATGGGTTTTTTTGTTAGTAATGTGAACATGATTTATATCTGTAAGGTCAAGTACTTCAAAAGTAAGGAATGTCAAAGGAACTACTGCATTCAGTCTTGTTCATGCTCACTATAGCAAAAAATATGTTTTCATCTCCTCAAGACTGCTCTCATTTTTGCTAAGTAGACAGATCTGTGTAATTCAGTAGCTCTTCTCTATTTTGTTTTCTCGGTGTCCTCTGAAATAATTGCAGTTATTTTTACAAGGGTGAAACAATGCAATTTTTTCTATAATGTCATGTTTAACCTACCAGCAGACATCTTTTCCCATTTGCTGGGGCAATTGAAGATGTTACCATCAGCTAGAGAATACAACATCCACCGGTGGTTGGTAAGAGGAGGTGTGTGAAATATTGTCCAAAACTAGCTTGCTTAGTTCAGGTGAGCTTTGCCTGAGTCTTAAGCTGGGACAGTTGGCTTTGCTTTGTGCTGGAGGATGAAGAGTGTTGGTGTGTGCTGCTTTGGTGGCACACTTCTGCTGTGATGGTTTTAGTAGCTGTGTGCTCACAGGTAGCTGCAACAGCAAGACTTGTTCTCAAACAGCTCTTTTTTTCCCCAGCCTGAATCCCTTCAGCATGATCCGTGGTGGCTGTTACACTATAAACTAGTAGAATTTGTCTAGTTTTCTGACCAACCACAAATATGGCCATAAAATAGAGAAATGAGGGATGTTTTAATTAAAATATAAAACAACCAAGCAAAAAACCCCAACTAAACAAAAAACTATATGCTGTTTTCAGTTTTGGCTGTAATTTAGAGTTACACCAGTAGGATACATTTTGCAATGCTATTCACCACAGCTTATATTTAAAAAAAGAAAACCTCTTAAGAGGTTGAGGGCTGTTTGGATTTTTGTAACCCAAATACATTGTTATGAAACTGATTAAGATACTGATGTACCTTAGATGTTTTGTGGGCAGGGGTCATTGGGATGTGGAGGGGAAAGGAATGGGTTTTCTTGAAATTACATGGTCTGTGTTTCTGATGGGTCCATCACACAAGACTGCTTTCTAGCAGCTCCAGTATCGGGGAAGCCTGTTACAGGCGGTGCCTGGCTAAGCTGGCCTAGGTGAATCTAATTTGTCTTGTGACCTGAGACTGGGTGGCTGCTTACAGCAGAGGGACAGCTCTGAGGTAGTTAAGTAATGTGTCCTGTTCAAGGGCTGACTATTCAAAGTTGTCCAAAGTGTGAATGTTTTGAAGTGCTTTTTTGCTTGAAAACCTTTCAGTGGTGTGGATGGCGTGACCTGCCTGATACTTCTCTGGAGAAGTAGCACTGGGAAGTCTAGGAACTCTTCAGCATGGGCAGGCTGAGATGAAGTGCACTCAGAGGGTAGAGTGTACTGCTGAACACTTTCTAAGCACAAGATCTGGCTCCTTACTGAGGCAGGAGGGCTGCCCTAGGGTGGAGCTGAGAGGTGTGCATGTGCTGTGGTGAGACCTGGCCTTGTGGAGCTGGAGCTGTGGTGAGTGGGAGGTTAGAGGACGATTGCAGTAAAGTTGCAATGATTTCCTCTTAAACTCTTCATAAACCTCAATCAATGAGTCTTGCCACTCCAGTATCCTGGGCTGTAATAATAAATTAAACCTTTTCCCTTCCAGTTCTCCCTCTTTACACGAGTCTCTCTTTGAAAATAAAAAATCTGAACTGATTCTGAGATAATCATTGTAGTTGTTCCTATGTACCCTTCTCCTATTACTCAGCTTTTTGGTCCAGTGTCAGAGCTTGTTGTTTTCCCTCTTCAGCACTTCGCTCTTTAGAAATGTTGCTCTGGATGGCTTGGAATGTGGGAGTTGACCTTTACATGATGCAGGTTACCAGAGACTTCTCCTGTGTGTTTCTGTGGTGGGTTTATCAGAGAACTTAAGGGTGGTAGTGGCGACGCAATTGCACGTGAAGTTTTGGTGGGTCCTTTTGATAGATTGAAGAACTCCTTAATTCGGTCATGCAGAGTCAGAGCTACTCAGCTGTGGCTTTATGTTCTTGTAGGTTGTGGCAACTGCTGTGAATTTCAGAAGGACAGGAACTGCAAACCCTGGGTGTGTGTTGTTGACAGTGTCTACTTAAACTCTGCCCTCTTTGACTGTCATAATGTCCTTACTGCACGCATTAGCTCTGCGTTCCCACAGATGCTGGTGGATACTTTTGGAGCATGTGCTTTTCAGTATAAAGTCTACCATGTTTTCTTAAAGGTGAAACTTTACATTTAGATCTGCTCTAGCATGCAGGATCTGCCTATGCTTATAAGGAGTTAGTTTGCTGTATTGCAAAATTGCTTGTGAAAGGTTATTACTGTCTTTATGTAAAATATGTGATATGCTTTATGGGATAGAATGTGTGTCTATATATCTGCAGTAATGAAAATAGTCACAGTGTTTTCAGAACTGAACAGGCTACTTCAGGACAAGCTACTTGTCTTACTAAATGACTAACAAGCCTGAAGCATCATAAGCCAATGGGGAAGAAAAGGTTTCAAGCTTTTCCCCAAGTTCCCTTATTAGGAGGGTAAGCTGCTCAGTGTGTTCCCTGGCAAGTGCAAGCCTTTTCAGCATTGTAGCATACTTCATGCTTGAGAAGTTGCTCGCTAGCGATTGCAGTAGCTGCAAAATCTAGCATTTCTTTGCTAGACCTGACAGTAGTGGGTACATTGCTTTCATTGACTTCTTCATTCCCTAATAAGGCTTTAGAATATTCTAAATTCTTTAGTGTTCAAGGCCATAACCATTAAATACCGATAACCAAAACTACAGCTATGGATTCAGACCTCTCTGAGGAAATGTTACTCATCTTTTGTGGCAAATGTGACCCCACACAGCTTGGCATAGTGTTGAATCTCAGTTGAAAACAGGATGTCTTCACCTTTGCTTCACCATTGTCTATGTCTTTGCTAAGCTGTGTTACTTGTGGCCCTGAGCTTGGGCCAGTAAACCTGCAGCTTGCTATGAGTATCTACTTCTCTTGCTGTTTATGTCTTGTCATTTTGTTTTAATTCATGCAATGATACTCAAAGCAAGAGATGATCTAGCACAACAGAAAAGGGCCCTGAAACTGTGATCCTGGAGATACCCTTGTCTAAGTTATTTTTAATGTTTTTTTCTGAGTTCTGCTGTGGCAGTTTCATCTGCTGTTGCCAGAGCTGATGAGTATGTCTGCAGATCTGTGGCATTTCTCTGAGTGGGTGGATCACTGCAATGACAGGTTACTCTTTTTTTTCTTTACTACAGAGTACAATAGTGACAGTTTTTATAGATCTTGAGGGTATCTTCAGCGTCCTTTAAATCGTGCTAAGGCAAAGTTGCTGTGGTTTTCAGTGGTTTTTTTTTTTTTTTTTTTTTTTTAACCAGGAAACTTGACACTGTTTCTTTCTCCACATGCGTAAATAGCAGGCCCTATTCTTTCTTTCAGCAGGAATCAATTTAAAATAATCAATTTGTTTGGGGCACCGTGCTTCTCTCCTAACTTGCTATTCACTGCAAGACTTGAGGAAGAGGGAGACAATGATTCAACCTGCTATACTTCATCCACCTGGCCTGTATTTAAACTTGTCTGTGTAGCCAAGATGGGGCAGACGCAAACCTTATGACAAACCTCTGGTGGAAGGGGGCAGTTATATACCTCCATTTTCATGGTGTGTTCATTGTGTTATCTGTGGTAGCAGAGGTTTCTGACCTTGCTGTCTGTGGTCTGAGTAAGAGCTAGACTTGGTCACTGCTTGACTTCCAGCTTGCTGGACTTTGTGTTGCCCTGCACTTGCTCCACACTACCAGCTGTGTGATACATGGCCCTGAAGGGCCACTTGATGTTCATGAACCATTTCAAGAGTAGCATGCAGGCTTTGGTAGCCCCTTAGTAACATGGTAGTCATTCTGTGTTTTCACATTATGTCTTTGGGGGAGTGATTCTATGTGTGAAAGAGGCCCTACTAATAATATCTTAGGGGGGTTCTAATACACAGGTGGCTGAACTTTACATTTTGCAATATTATAATGCAGAAGTGTTTGTTAATAACCTTGGTTATCTCCATAATGGCTGCTTCCTTAGGTTGTCCAGATGTTTAACTTAAATTTGCAAGTTTTGCATACCTGAGTGCACTACAACTGGGGCAGTTCTTGGACATGGCTTGCTGTAGCGAAACAACTTTGACATGCACAGTTACATTTAATTTGTTTCCAGGATGTCCTGTGTTTTCATCCTATCTTCAAGGTCAGGCTGAATGGGGCTTTGAACAACCTGGTATAGGGGAAGGTGTCCCTGCCCATGGCAAAAGGGTTGGAGTTATACGACTTTTAAGATCCAACCCAAACCATTCTTTGATTCTATGATTTCAGGTGTTGTATTGTATTCCCAGCTTTGTAGCTTATTGCCATGGTGAATCTGTTGTTATTTGTGCTTTGAACACTGTTATGCTTGAATATTTTGAAATAAAAAAATTCCTGATGTGCTACAGAAAATAGGTGGGCTGATAGTGAAATAACTGAGGGTCAAACTTCAGCTCCACCATTACTGACATTTGGCCTGGTGGGAGCACTAGATAGCACTCAGTGTGACTCAGGAGCACAGGCAGGAGTTTTGTTTGAAGGGTAGAGGTGGGTGTTGTCCCCTGTCATGGGGTGGATGTGTGGCTGTCTAGTGAGGGGAGCTGCATGCTGTGGTTGCTGCCTGCCTATGTAGGAGGTACGTACAGTCATCCCACTCAGCTTGTGGCTGTTTACACGGGCTGTGGGAACCTTTCAAAAGGGTGCTGGGAATGACTGGAAAAACAAAAGCTTCTTTAGTGGCACAAAAGAAATGTTAACGTTTTGGTCCTTCTCATTGCTGTTGTTTGTTTACACTGCAGTGTGGTGGGAACAAAATTGATTGCGTAGGTTAGGCATGACCTAGCAAAGATTAAAAAGGAGAAACTTGCCATTAAACATTTTAGCCTTTCTTCATATGATAATTTCAAACCTCACAGAGGTTGAGATGTTATAGTCACTTGTCCTTTATGGGGTTGTCATTTCATATTGTATTTGAGCTGCTTAGTTGCTACTGAGAGGAATGGCTCCAAACAGCTTCTCCTACCCATATCTCTTCCTGCACTTGCTATTGGTTTAATCGAATTTTTTGTCAAGACTATTCAAATTAATTTTGGTTTTTTATCATTTTAGTTTCCTGAATTTAAGTGAGAAGAGAACTAAAAATAAAATTGAGTTGGCTCAGTGTGATATGGAATGTGCGTTAGAGCTGGCATGGGGGATGCACAGCTGGCAGCGAATCCTTTGGGCACTGGCTGGCCATTAGATCAGCTTAACTGTGCCCTGAAACCTCATGGTTGTGGTTTGATGATCTGCTGAAACCAGTGTGGAGTATGGGCTATAACCAAAAGGGCTGATCTTGTTCCCCCTGTTCCTTCCTCATTTTTGTGGTTGTGCCATCTGCTTCTCAAATCCAGCTGCTTGTGAAGCAACATGAGTGCTGCTGCTGCCTGACTTCTTAGCCTTTTCAGTAAGGAGAGAGTGGTATTGCCCCTTTTAATAGCAAGAGAAATTGAAGTAATCTAAAAATGTTTACAATCCTCATACTAAACTGCAGAAGTATTATGTATCATGCTGTAAACTATATGCGTGATATAAACCACCTTCAGCTACTACTGCCAATTCAGCCTATAAAATAGAGCATGTACTTGATCTTCAAAGGTTTTTGCCTCAAGTTCTCTTCATATCACAGTCATAAGCATGCCAATCTGGCCAAAAGAATCCTTTATTCAGTAGAGCTACATTTAACACAGTGATCAAAGCTGCAATGTACAGAAATATTAGTATTCAAATCTGTAAAACACAAGGGAAACAAATTATTCTGTGAGCAGTGGAGGTAACAAAACCTAGTTTCCTGTGGATTTGTGTCCTCTGCCTGCTGCTGTATCCCATCACTGCAGTAACAGTCCTGATTACTGTCCTATTATCTCCTGTGACCTCCCTTATCACAGTATGTCAGATCCTGCAGCCTGACTATTACACTACTCCCCATATAACCTACCTGCTAGCTGGAGTAAAGGCAGCATGTGCTGTGATGGTTGCAGAGCTATGTGTATGCTTAGTGGCAGCTGCCAAAGAGAGAAAAACATTTGCATTCAAGAATTCTACTGATTGTAGAGCTGAGAGTTTAACTTTTGTAGTATTCTCTCTGCCTATCAGTTGCCATCTCCAGAAAAGCAGTAGGATTTCATTATAAAGCATGCATATTTTTTATTTCCTTTCAGAATCACTTTTTGGAAAGGTGATTGTGCCACTGAAAAGTTTCACGTATAAAGCTTCAAGTAGTTCACAGTTCTTCTTTACGTTCTTTGTGATGCTTTAACCCCAATTTAGTTGAATATATTCTTTTTGTTATAAAAATCCAGTTAAAGTTCTTGGTGGTTTTTTTTCCTGTACCTTTTCCTCTATATTATTCTGCATCTCTGTTACAATCAACATACCCAAACTTTCTAATGATTTTTTGGCTTCCCCTTTAAGATTCCTGTTACCAAATTTCACCTTTTTAAACTTCTAGTTAACTACATTTCAAACCATTTTTACAGTATGCCTGCCCAGGAGTGCTATATATATACAAAGTGCCTATTTAAAATGCTGTATTCAGTTTGTAATGTACCAATTGTAATATTCTTCAAAATATTTAATACACATCCTAATTTTTTTTTTTTTTAACTGAGTATTGTTCTTCTATGGACTATCAGGAGTCAACATGTTTCTTTCTGAATCTGCAATTGAGATCCAGGAAGTTGGTGAGTAAAATATTCACCCGGACACACAATACCTTGTTGATTATTTTGTCTGTCATGTATTTCCTATTTTATCTAGCATGGTTAGACTACATGGAATTCTCAAGGTGCCTTCTCTTATCTTAACCTTAATAGCTTTTATATGAATCACTTTTGCCACTTTTTGCTTTCTGGACCATTAGGGAATATGTGTTGCAGTTCTAGTGCAGAACTGTGGCCTTCTGCTGTTAACCCTTTTTTTCTGCAAATTAACAGACACTTACTGCTTTTTCTTTTGATGCTTTATTGCTGGCATCTAAATGCAAATTTTCCCATAACACCAATATTAATTTTACTTAATGGCCTCTTGAGACTTTGAGGGAGGCCTTTTGAAAGTTTTTTTAAGCAATTTCTCCTTAGTTCACTGTTGTTATTATAAAACTCTACTGGCCTAAAAAATCATAGTTTCCTTTCCAGAAACCACTCTGTGTAAATTCTCTGATATCAACCTGCATATGTTTTACAATCGTATTCTCCAAACAATTGTTTCAGCTAGCTTGCTATGCATGAAAGGCTTATTTGTTTGTAACACGTTAAATCATGTTTACTGGCTCTTTCAAATGTAGGTAAGTGCTCTGTTTTCTCATATTCTAATACTAGATATTTTTAGCAGGATGTGAATATAATTTTTTGTTATTCATAAATATATTTTTTTCTTGTTCCTATGGAATCACTCAGTTCTGATTTCTGCTAGTAAAAAGAGAAAATGCAAAAGTGCCATGTTTTCTCCAGCTGAGGTGTTCATGGTTTAGGTTTGTTAGCTCTGTCCTCCTCCCTCAAATTGTGTAGTGGAGTGGTGGCAGCTGAGAAACTTACGTGCTCAAGTAGTCTTTCTTAGACTTTGAATGCAGTGTCTAGGAGATGTTGAATTCAGATGGCAGAAACACTGGGAGATGTGTAATGGAAAGGGAGAAAACAGGCTATAGAGGTCTCCCTAATTAGTGAACAGGCTGATGCCTGTGACATGTTCTTCCATCTATTTTATTTTGTATCAGTTTTCAGAAAGGAAAACAACCTTCAAATAAAACCAAAGTAAGTCGTTTAGCTTTTCTCAGGAGCAAAATGCAGCCGGAACTGTTCAGTAGTAGAACCATTCTGTTGCCCAGTAAGCATTTACACAGACACAGTGTCTAGGAGGCAAAGCCATGAAACTGCTGTAGATGTTTTAGTGGAGAATAATCAGTAATGTTATTCCAGTAGAGATATAATTTTGTAACTAATATTTTGATTGAAAGGTCAAGCTCATTAAAACATTTGAGTGTTACATATTTTATCAAGATGGCAGTTTTGGGAGAGGTGTCCAAAAGTTAAAATACTTTTTCTATATTTTAATTAAAATGTTCTGTTTTAAATTGTGTTAAATAGTTTTAAATGTATTCTAGAAGAATTGGCCCACTGGATCACACTGGCAGAACTGGTGTTCTTTCTAGTCTAGTATCCTGTGTCTGACAGCCATCAAAGAGAAAATCTTGTCCAGGAACCCAGAAGTTCCCTAATTCTTCACATGATCCATCTTAAAAAAAATGTGTAAGTGGATGCATGGGGAACAACAAGATAAATTTTAGATGCTTTTCATTTTGTGCTTTTTTTCAGTTTATGGATCTCTGAGCCAGAGGTTGTTTCTGTTTATTCAGAAATTCTTGAATGATTTCTCTTCTGAGAACTTGTATAATTTCTTCTTGAACTCGTGTAAATTTTTCATCTCCATTGCATCCTTTTGCAACTAATCCTACAGATCTGCTGGCTGTTGCCTGAAGAGTCACTCATGTTTTGAAGGTGGCTCCTCCTAGCTTCCTTAGCTGCTGCCTAGTGTTTCTGTTGCAGGGGGCAATGAACAACTACTATCCTTTGCCTTTCATGTCACTTGCCTCTGGCATAGTCCTTTGAAATGGGGATCATTGTTCCTAAAGAGACCATTTCTTCAGGTCCCAGTTCTTCTATATTTAAGCAGTTTTTGCTGTAAGAGCTCACCTCTGTAAGATGACAGATGCTTCTTCACTACATGATTTTTCTTGTAGAAATGTAGAGGTGCTGTTTGGGTACCAGTGCTTACTCCTGTTTCACCTTTGAAGTCAACTCTATGAGTGGCAACTGCAGCTGAAATTTATGCTATACTGGGGGGATTTTTGCTGAAGAATTGCTTGACCCTGTGAAAATGATGGGTCCTAAAGTAAGGATGAGGAATTCTCATTTGTGTCTCTAGGAAATGGCAATTCCTGTGTAGTTGTTCCTGTGGTCATCTTTTAATGTGGTTAGAATATCAGCTTAGGAACTCTGAAGTTTCAGTCTACTGATGTTATGGATCGTGAAAAAATAAAGAAGCACTAGGATCTATCTGAAATGATAAATAGCAAGTTTCCCATGTCAGCATTACAACTGTTGCAACCAGGCAGAGCAAACAAAAATTCAGCTCTTGTAATTGGAATTTTCTTTTGGTCTGTGGTTTTAAGAGTGCATTGTGAACTTCAGTTTTATTATCATGCCATGTGAGCACTTTTGTGAAGAAAAGTAAATTTAATCCTTATTGGTTTTCTGTATGCCTCTAAAGCCTTTATTTAACTGGGTGATTTGTAGGAGACCTATAAGAATAGATTGTGTTTGGGAATAAGAATCTATAAGAATAGATTAGAGTCTATTTCTTAAACACTCCTATAAGTGTATACATTTAAAGAATGTATTATTTATAGAAATATACAGAAGGTTTCTGCAAGCTACAGCTCTAGGTCTTAAGGTGTTAAAGGCATGTAACTTACAGTGTTTATTTAAAATACTAGTTATTATTTATGTAAGTTATTTAAATAACTTTAATTTTTTTAAAGCTTTTTTTTTTAAGTGTTAAATTGATTGCTATCATGGAGGAAAAATCTAAAGATAGTTGTGAAGCATTTTAACTCAGTGATTAATTTTCTGTTGCCACTAGTGGTGGGCTATCATATTAGTTCTTCTGGAATACAGGTGAAGATAAATGAAATCCAGGTCTGATCCTGCAGTCACTGGAATATACACTTAGATTTGGCTGTAACAATACCTGTAGAAAGCTATGTGCTTGCATAATGTTTGTTGCATCAGTAGCTACAAATGTAAATTTGTCAAACTTCTTAGTCATGTACTTTTGTTGCCTCAGAAAAGAACTAATTGTCAGTTTTCCTTTGATAAAAAATTGTTAGTCTAAGCTTCTATTTATTTACTTGTAAGAGCAAGAAGTTAATCTCTGAAGAGTGGGACTTTTCAAGTACGCTTAAGGCATTTAGGAACATAAAATCCATTGACTTTGTACTGTGTGAGGAGTAGAATTGAACTGAAGGAGAGGATTAATTTTGGAAGTTAAGCAAACTGAAAAGTGCAATTGAGCACAAATACCAGGCAGTGTGTAGCATTCTTGATTGATTCTTGTATAAATCTTCTCTGCCTAAATGAATATTAGACTGTAGAATTGTTGGAAGATCTGATCAGGTATGGGCAGGGAGAATTAGCCAAGTGTGACTTTAGAACTTAAATAGGAAAGTTTTGTGTTTAAATTTATTTTTAATTGCTGTTTGAAAGTCATGTGTATCCTCTCTCAAAGAGGATGTAAAAAAAGCATTGTGTAACTCTCTTTAGAACTAATGTCTTTGCAATAGTTATTGTCCTGCTGTTCTCTTTGCCAGCGCATGTCAGTGGTACAATAGTGGGTAAAGGGCTCCAAAGTCAAAAAAAACTTTAAGTGAAAACCTTAGAAGATGGTCAAAACTTTACAATTAAATAAAATTATCTGTCTCTTTTTGCTGTGAGTTTTAATAGTCATTTGTTTGCCTCTTGGCTACTCACTGATGAAGTGTTTGCTTGGCAGGATCTAGGAAGTCTGCAAAACTTGTTGTATGACTCGTTTCAGCTATCAGTTGTTTTTCTGTGCCTTATCAGGCTGCTTGACAACTGTTTAATTGAAAAGTTTCGCATGCTATTGAAGTGTTATTGTTAGAATAAGCACTTAATTCCAGAAGGAGAATATAATCTCATGCCTTGATAGTGAGAGTCACAGTGTAGAGGGAGGGATGCTATCGCTGTCCTCGATAGTAGACTTGTTTATTTTATAAATAAAGATTATTTTTTTCTGAATAGCAAAGGATAGAACTTTGTCTGATTGTAAATATCTCTGAGTGGGAACAAATATTTTACTGTCATTCTGTTACAGGAACTTTAACTGAAAATTCATATGCTATATCCAGTGTAACAAATGGGAATCTTGTTCTGGAGAAGTTGCAGTAATAAGGATGAAACTTGCTTCTTTTGCTTGGGTTTATTGGGCATATTAAAAAAATCCAGTAGTTGAGCTGTGCTTGACAAAAAGATGCAGATGAGAAATGGCAGCAGAAGAATGACTTCAGATTGTTTCTAGGAGGAGGGGTGTTTCACTGTTAAATATGAGTAAGAGTACATTATACTTTCTCCCCTCACATACTGTTTCGCTTTATTTCCTGTGTTAACACATTGTGCAGCTTCGATACTTATACATTGCTGCTGGTAAAATTGTCTTTCACAGGTTCTAAATATAGAGGTTTAGAGGAAATACCTGCCTGGCATTTTTGTCTAGCTGATGGTAATTAGATGGAAAACTGCTTTTTTTTTTTTCCCCTCCCTTTTTGGTGGCCCAGTCTCTAATCACATAATAATGGAGCTACCTGTTAATGAAGCAAGTCTAGAAATTGTGAGTAAGGGAGGAGACTTCATTTTAATGCTTTCAAGGATTACTGGTATTGTGCAGCTAAAGTCAAGGCAAAAATACTGATGTTGCTTGGAGGAAGTTTGTGGCCACTGTCGTGTTAGTGCTGGTGGTTATTGAGAATAGTTACAAACCCTCTCCTCACAGCAACAGTGAGTGCTGGGGACTCAGATTCAGACTTTGCTTCAGTTTAATTGAAAGCAATGGGTACAAGTGCTAACAGCATTTTTGATCTTTGCTCACTACAGCTCTTCTCATTTTTGTTTGTCAAATCCAAGTGAATCTTTCGATCCAAACCAAGTGCACCCCTTGAATGATTTTGTTCTTTTGTATAACTGTGGTGGTCACTATTACAGCTTGTCAGTGTTCCATAGGAAGCTTTACATAAGCCATTAATATGATGAATTTGAGCTCTTGTCAGGGGGGAATCTCTTCACCAAAAGCCCTAAACGTTTTTGTTGATGAATAGGCAGGAAAGTTCACATCGCACTTGCTGTGTTTTGAAAAGTCAACACAAAGGTATTTTACTATCAGTTCAAGGAAGTGGAGAAGTTAAAAGATTTAAGAACTTTTGAGTTGGTGATTTTTAAGAAAGCATAGTTAAATGCATTCTATGAGGTTTCTGATGTTTCATAGACTAACAAAAGGTTGCTTTATTAGTAGCTTTAATGAACAAATCGCTTTATTGGCTTAGACATACTGGTTGCTTTGTTGGTCTAAACAGCTATGGGTTCTTGTTTCAATTCACCATTGTGCTGGAGTAGAGAAGTGATAGCCATTGACCTTCTGTTAAAGCACAATAAAAAGTTTTTTGTGAAGAAGGAAAGTGTGCAGGGAAAAGAGCAATGCAGTGCTGTGTCTTGAGTTCAGCAACGTAAAAATCAAGGGACCATGTACCTCTCTGTTGCTTTTCTTGCTAGGTGGCTCAGTATAGTGAACCACCTGAAACAAGAAAAGGCAGGACTGACTTTCTGAAGGCTGTTTTTCATGGAACCTGTATGTAAAGAAAGAAGGTATTTATGTTGTAACTGTAAGGAAGCATATTAAGTAGGTACTCATTTAGTTCTGAATTGAAAGTGTATTAGTATTAGTCTTCAAAAAAAATTTTTTTTACTGTTGATTGTCTGACTTGTTTTATTAAGTGATTAACACACATGACTTAACCATAGCCTGTGGCTTAATTAAGTGACCTTATTTTATTTCTTGAATTACTTCCTAATAGTTTATTTAAATGAGCAAATGGCTTTTTTTTCTCCTGGCTGTATGCTTAAGACACAGAAGAAATTTGTTAGATGCTGTAGACTTTTGTTAACGATAATAATTAGCTCTCAAAGTTGATGTCTTTGTAATGAAAGGTTGTTAAATCAGGTGGGATGACATAGCAGTCATTTTTGTAATTATCAGCTTGCTTTAAAAACCTATCATATTGCTTGTTAAAGATGAGCATCTTCCTGTAACTAGAATTATAGTGTTGCAGTTGAAGTGCCAGATTCAGATAGATTTGCCAGATCTATTTACATTATATAACACATGAAGTTATAATCATGATTAAAAGGATTAGAGACTTTCTCCCTAATGAAAGCACTGTATGAAACCAATTTATCCTTCTCTGCAAATACTTCTATATTAAGGATGGGGCAATACAGTGCAGCATGGATGTTCTGTAGCTGGCTGATTTCTGATTTGCAGATTTGCACTTGTCATTTGGTGGGAGCAGCTGCTGGAATATACTTTGCACTTTAGTTACACTCTGAATTTTGTTACAAGGTATTGTGTTGTATGCTTGGTGGTTATGGTTGTTGGGTCTAGTTTATAGTAGTAACTCTATTTGTAATACAAATAAAGTCTTTGAATTACTATTTTTGTCATGGAGCAGTTTTGTACCCTGATATGCTCCTAATTCCTCAGGAAAAGCAAGTTTTCCCTGCAACAGTTTGGGAGAAACTGTGACAAGCAGTGAAACTGTCCATGCATAAATTCATCAAGATTTCATTTTTGAGACACCTGTTGCTATAAACTTGTTTCTGAGATTAGGAATGAGATGGGGTGAGCTTTCATAAGAACATATTGAGGAGAAGCAGCCACACTGAGCATGTGTTCAGATTGTGCATTGCTAATCCTGTTCGGAGTGGACCTGAGTTGCCATCATGCTCTGGTTAACAGCTATAGCTCAACAGTGCTATTAAGAGGAAGTAGCTTTGAACTTTCTTTAGTTTTCTTCTTAATCCTATAGCATCAAAATGTCATTAATGTAGAATTTTCATGGAGGAAACTTAAGAGCAGAAAAAAAGCACATTTTTTCATTTCCCCTTCCTTTGAGGAGCTGGGTAGGATAGTTGATTGCACAGTACGCTGTTTCCTCTTGCCTGGCTCTTCTGGTTACTGCCTTCCCTGCTTTTCCTCTTTCTCTCTGGCCTTTCGGCATATGCTCAGAGGTTTGTTTTGCTCTCTATCACAGTCTTGGTCGTTCCTCTGTGTCTCGTTTTGGCTGCAGTTCTTTTCCTCTACCCCTTTGCTTGTCCAGTTCTGCCCTCCCACCCTTGTTTTACATTTTAATGTTGTTGTAGTTTTATACCTCTCCAAAATATTTTTTTTTCCTTTGTGAGCTTAAAAATTAGTTGAGTCAGCCTGGATTTTTAAAGGAATGGCCCCTTCCACAGGTCATGTTAGCACCCCTATCTGACAGATACTCAAAGATGTTCCTCAGCAATTCTGTACTTGCTGATGTGTCTGTACCTCAGTTTCCCAATGTGCAAATTTTGAAGGTTATGTCCTCAATATTGTTTAGACTCAATTAAGGTACCCAAGGATTTTGACAGTATAGCAGTTACTATAAAAGTACTGTAAGAATAGTCAGCATGGCAGCAGTTGACTAAACACAACTCATATAAATTCTTTATGTTCAAAGTATCCTTATGAGTGTTGGAATTGAAGAGGTTGTGGGGCTTCAAATGAAACATTTTAACCCTTCATACTACTATATGGAAACTTGTGTTTTAAGAGCCCACTGTTGGGGAACTGGTTTTGAAGCTGTGTTGATGTTATGACTGCACACCCATCTGTAACTGGAGTACGTGATAGCAATTGATGCCAACTGTACATGTAAGAGAAAACTGGCAATTCTGATGCAGTTTTCATTGGAAAGATAGCTTAAGTAAAGGTAAAGTAATAAAACAAATTGGAGAATTTTAGCTGTCTAGAACTGTGCTGCAGTTAGCTTTTTCATTATACATTTCTTCATCAGTATCAACTTCCTAAACATCAATCTCAATATTGACTGGCAGCCCACAAACTGCATATATTGAAGAAAGAAGATACTATGAACATCTGTTTGTTTTAAAACCAGCAGCCATCTGCAATATACAGTTAAATATGTTCTGTATAGCTCTTAGTTATCACTGCATCTGCAGTAAGGAGAGTGCATTTGATATTCATCTTTCAAAGCATGTACCTCAGAACACTATTCCTCAAGAGAAACAGTAAAAGTTTTGACTGTCAAGCATGAATCGGCTGCAATACAACAAGAAAAATCCCTGTGGTGGCTTAGCATTGTGGCTTGGAATCTATACAGAAAATGATTGAACATTACCAGCTATAGTGGGAAATGGTGTATGGAAGAAATTTCAACACTTTTCCCTAGCTTCCTAATAATCCCCTACTATCAAGATCATGATCCGAGCCAAACTTCTTTAGGTGAATTTGCATCAAATAGTACCAGGCCTTGCAGAGCAGCAAATGCGAAGCTTGCCAATGAATCTTCACCATCCTGTGGTAAATACTTGTTCTCCTCCCCACTAAAATCAACAAAATCTGTGGGTCTTATATGTTCACACACCAGAATGAAATATATTCAATACAGGCCACCAAATGTTGTTATGGGAGTAAAGGGAGGAAAAGTAAATAACTGCTCAGCACCCAAGTGAGCACACATCTACAAATGGAAGAGACCTAACCACTCTATTCTTTTAGGTAAGCAAGGTATCAAGAGAAAATGGGTAGCTGGAGTTTAACCAAGGTGGGCCTAAAGGAACATTCAGAAGACAAATTTGTGTCTTTAAGTATGGGATTGTGTAGACTATCATGGCCTCAAAAAAGGGGTTTCATGAAACTGCTTAAATGTTCCCACTCCTTAAAATCTTCAGTAATTAGTGAATAGCAGAATGTAAATAGTAGTTGTCTATTCTGCCCTTCTCAAAAGACAAAGGCTTTTTAAACTTCTGCCATCTTCCTAGAAAAATCTCCGTTTCACAAGTTTTCAGCCTCCTCATATTAATTTACATAGCCCAGATGAAATCAGAACTCATATTCTCAACTTGAAGTTGTTCTGAAGGCTGTTCTCTGTCCTTTTAAAATCTGAAGGTTTTCTGTGCCTAGTCTGTTCAGCTACATCAGTTTGACTAATAGAAGAAGCTTTATAGGTGAGAGCTTCTAATGCTTTACTGGACAAAAATTGTTGTCTTAGAAAACTCAGTTTCACTTAATTTGAGCAAAACATTAACCTGGATGTACAACATTTTGTTTCCCCAGTTTTGGTTCTAGTTCAGCCTTGAGTGAGGCTCTGGCTTGTTTGGTTTTCGTAGAGCTTTTGCCTTGCTAATCAGAAGTTATTTTTAACTCATGTAGCTGCCTTTTTCATCAGTCTTTTGGAGGTGGAAATGCAGACAGAGCAGTGGTGTGATAGTTGGAAGAACTGGGGTTTCTATTCCTAGCTTCTGCCACTGACTTTGTCTGAAATTCTCTTATTCAAGAGCATACTGTTCCATTTTATGCATGATACTCTATAAAATGAGAGTACACATCTGTCAGATGTTTTGAGGTCTTTGGGTAAGTGCTGTTCTGAGTGTTTGTTTCAGGGGATCAAAGTTTGTGATGCCAATATAATAATACAGTTTAATTTCTTTGTGATAATGAAGCAGCATCAGTAGTTCACCATTCTGCATTAAAAGGGCAGCCTGTAATTTACATAATAATCTTAAATTAGTGTGTTCTTCAACATACATATAGCTATTAATTGTTTAATGGGAGCAGTGACTTAAAATGAATTGCTAGTAGATTTACTGGACATTAGATGCTTTAAGGAAATAGGTAGTTATATGAATAAAGTGTTTGTGGGAGTGTTTTAGCAGGTGCTAAATTTCTATGCTATTGATGTTGTTCAAAATATATTTAATGAAACATATATATTGTCATCATGTAATGAATGTAATATTCAAGACAGACCCACAAGTTCCAAGTGAGATGTTACTCTGCTTAATGGTACACATCTTATGTTTTCTCATGCTCATGGAAACAGCTTACTGCTATAGTTGCTGCATTAATCCATAATCCAATAAAGGGGATTTATTTGAGGGGTTGAAGGCAGAGAGAAGAAAAAAAAAGTCTCTATAGTGCCCTATGGGCAACAGTTAAGCTAAAAATAAATGGGGCTCTTGAATGGCTCTGTGTTTGACTTTCTCAGTGTTTGAGACATACACATTAAAGTTTCATGGTACTCTGTAAAAACTTTACCAAAATGCTTGATTTTCTGAGAGGAGATGTTAAGACTTTCCTCTCTTCTTTTGAATATGGGATGTGCCTTATCTAGATCTGTAGGATGGCCCATTCATGCTTTATTTTAAAATGGTGCTCAATCCCTGTGTCTGAAATGAATTTCGCAGAACAGCCAAGAAGATGTTCTGATTTTTTAATGCTTGAAAATTTCTTGTGCTAGAATTATCGTTTACTGAACTAGTGCTTTACTCCAATTGCCAGTGTACAGTTTAGATAAGAATAATGATTTTGAGCTCTTACAAGATATAAAAGCCTGGAAATCATTTGGTGCTCAGATACACATATCTTCCTGTGAGTCAAAATAATTGTAAGAAAGTTTAGACGTTTTGAACGGGATTAAGAGTATGTGTATGAATTAGAGAGCTGAATTTTGGTTTTGGCACCTGCCATCATGTGATGCAACCAAAGCCTTGAGCTGTCTACAAAATACTCAAGCCTGCGAGCTGCAAAGAGAAGCATGCAGACATCACCAGAGTGTAACCCACAAAGCATTGTCTGCCTGGGACTGGAAATGTGCAAAAATTGTCGGGAGTGTCCAGGAGATCTTGAAGCAAGTTGAAGAGATGTGAAAAAATGGCTCTAGCAAGTTTTTCTCAGTAGAGTCCATGATGTAGGTGTTAGTGAAGGGCAGGGAGAGCTTGGCACATCGCTCTGAGTCAGATACAGCAGCAGCCAGCCGGCAGATCAGTGTCCTGGTCTCCAGCTCCTCGTTCCTCTCAGCTGGCCGTGGACTAGTTGCTTCTAAAAATAGTACATGTTACAGATGCTCCTGTTACCACTGCATGAAGGAATGGGATCCTTCTGCTTTGTGTGGGTAGAATTACAGTCCCTGAACATGAGCAGAAGCAGAGCTGCAGGAACCTTGTCTTGGTGGACACTGGTGTCTGGAGCAATTTAAACAGCAGGCAGAAGGAGGGTCTAGCATGCAGTATGCCATTAGACAGGATTGGCTTTTTTCCTTTATTTCGGTTTTGGGAATTGGTATGAAGCACATCCAGATTTTTGGAAGGAAATATTCCTTAGATTTTTAAAATAGAATTCTTTTAGCAAAGACAGTCTTCTGGTGGTTTTCTTGTTGTTGTTGTTTTTTTTGTTTTTTTTTTTTTTTTTTAACAGGATTGGTCAATTTAAAGTCAGTTTCAGTTTTACCCTTTTTATGCTTTGTTATTGAAATGGTGCTTACTGGGGGAGAGTACTGTATCCCATTTAAGTTTTAATTCTTTTCTGTTTGTTCATTCTGACTGCTGCTATTTTATAAAGTCAGGCAGAATGTTTTGTTAGCAAACAAGTGGGAAGTATAAAGCAAGCAGCCCTTCCTTTTCTCATAAATGCTTCCATTATTCTTTCTTAGTAGTTAGAATGTTATGTCATGGGCCAAACTTGAGTTGATAGCTAAGCTAGAAATGATAATACGGTCTTGGTTGTGGGAAATGGATAAAGTTACTGATAAAATTCTTATTTTAAAAGGTGCCTGATGTCTTCTTTAGAGTTGTCTTTTTTTAAGTTTAGACTTACTGGCTTTGCTAACACTGAGAGTAATGCTTTCTTTTTTTTTTTTAAGTTATTATTGGTTTAGGTTTTTTGTGAGATTGGAGTTTAGTATTTTACTGATAATATCTCACCTTGAACTATTGTTAGTTGTTGGCATGGACTATAAAGAATCGAGTTGCAACCAGTTAAGATAGGATGATACATGTAATAAATACAATATTTATTTTCCTGTTTAAATACTAATATCATGAAAATATTTAGATAGCCACAGAACTGAAAGATCTTGGAGGACGGCTTAACAGTACTGCATATGAATCTGGAAACAGACACAGACTTAACTGTTAATCTGAGTAGCTCCATTTACTAGAGTATGATACGCAATGCTGGGTGGCTGTATGCAGGTTACCAAGAACCTGAGACATGTTTTCACTGAGAATAGTTTCAAGATTGTCTCAACAGCTGCCTGTCTATCCTGTACCTTGTGGTAATTCACTGTGGTAAGGCCTGGATCAGCTGAATTTACATAAGTGAGAAATTCCATATATATATATTTTCATATATATATGAATGGACCAACTGCTTCAAAGGAGTCCACTGGATTCTGGGTGTACAATAGAATGACAAGTATGGTGCTTGTAGACCAGAGTGGTTACTCTACTTGTGTCTCTCATAATTTTTTCATCTCACACATCTATATGAATATAGAAAAAATGTTAGATACCTTTGGTAGAAACTCTATCTGAGACCATATTGAGGAATTTCTTGATGTTTGTCTGCTTCAGTGATGTTATACTTGCCAGAAAGTGAAAATCATTCTGTCAAAATTTATTCTGGCTGCTGGTACAAGGTAAATAAACAGAATTGCAAATTTTCCATACCTGGCCCTAAAATTAGATTGTTGAAAGAATTTGAAAGACCTTCGGGACTGTTAGGAGTTGCTTTGACGCACTGCTCTTTAATCTTATGCAAACTAAACTAAGCAGAAAATAAAATTGCAAACCCTCCTTACTATCAGAGACTGATTGCTATGTTCTTCAGCTGTTTCATAGAACACTTGGCACCTTACCTCTTTTGGTTTTGCAGATTCCCATTGCTGTAAATTTAGCAGCCTTTCTGCATATATCGGCATCTGTGTTGCTCTGTGAGTTTTCTTTGTAAATCCTGGTCTGAAGACAGGCATGGAGAGTACAATAACAGAGATAGAACAATAACAGAGATAAGTTTGTCTAACTTTATGTTAATTTAATAGCTTGTAAGCCATTAAAGGACTGATATACAAGGTCAGAAGTAATAATTTCCCTATGCAGTAGTTTTTCTTTAGTCTGAGAGAAGATAATGTTACATTGATTACCCCTACCAAGAGAGGTGAGCCTGTGTCTCTGAAAGCATCATTGAAAAAATGCCTCACTGTTTGTGTTTACTCTCTCTTCCAATTGCAAAACAGAATTATTGTGTGAGTAGCTTGGGTCATTGTGTTGGAACCATTTGGGATTATTGTGAATTACTCATGGGAACTGTTGCGTCCTGAAAAGTTGGGTATTCCAATGTTTATAAAAAATTAAAAGAAAAATCCTTTACAAACAAGGTATCACTGGGGTAGTTTCAGACAGATTCTGGGAGAATGAGCCCTTGATGGGACCAAAAGATCAACGTTAAATACTTCATTAATGGCCTAGTAATGTTTTGTATTTCTTGGTGTGAGGTTGTATAAAATTTCTTCTTCCTTCTCCCTCAGTTAACTGATTAAAGAGGCACCTCAGGGGTGCTGTTGAAGCTTTCTTAAAGAAAACTGAGAGAACACATGAATTAGTGTGCAGGCTGTTTTGTTGCTTAGTGTTTCCACCAAAGCCATCCTAATCACATCCACTGGCATTCATAGATCTGTTAAACCGTCTCCATCTTTCACACAGGACAAGTTTAATTCATTACCTTACCACTTTATGATTGCCTGTGCAGACAGATGGTGATGAAAATGCACAAATAACTTTTAATCTTTCACAGTGACCATAGCTTAAATTTTTGTGCCTTTGTAAACTTGAAATTTTTCTCACTGTAGCTTCATATGTATGCTGTGGCACCCATTTATTTTCTTCATGTTACTGCTAAATTGCTGAAATAATTTCCTCCTTGTCCAGCAGTTGCTGACTTTTGTTCAGTTTTGTTCAGTGGAACTGAACTTACATAACCATGAAGAATAAATTCAGATTGCACTGAAAATGTCCTTTTAAGTTTTGATTTGAAAGCTTAAAGGCTGCACAGATAAAACTGAGGACTTAATTGGGATTTAGAATTTCTATTACGGTATTTAAAATCAGAAAAGATCGTATCTACATTCCTACTCTGTTCTGTGTTACCAGCTCTGACAATTAGCATCCACTTTGATCCAAAATTTCACTCATCACACAGGAGGTATTCACTAGTCTCATTTCCTCCTTCAAAATAAAAAGGAAGAGGCAGCACCAGAAACTTAAAGATTTAGCTCTGAATCCAAGGTCATCTTGACAGAAACAGTGTGTTTGCTTCCGCTTTGGATGTGTAACTGTACTGTTGAGAAAGTAATTTTGGCATACCATGAAGATTTTGCATTGTGTATGGATTGGGAGCCAGAAGATCTCAGAAATATGCAGCTGAGATCCTGTGCCTGTGTCAGTGTGGTAAGGATACTCTTTTGTTTTGTCCACAAAGTGTTGCACTCAAAAATGCGGGTCTTGGTCAGAGTTCTTTGCAAGATTTTTAGCTTCCTTGACTCCCGATAGTCAAGTTTTTTATTGCAAAATTTTCTGTGTCAACTGTGATGTTAGTTATAGAGGAGTACACTAGAGGGGCTCCACTTCATCCGTGTTCTGTTTTATCATCCATCTACCTTAAGCTTTGCAGTAGTTACCTGTAGTATATATTGCTTTTGGATGTGGAAAATAAAGCACACTTTAAATACTGCATAATGATGTTCTCTGGTCTTTCTTCTGTCATATGCCTGTAGTGAAGTAAGTTGATAAGAAGCAATGTGCTGAACTGATGAAGGGAAAACCCACCTTTATCTTTTGTAGATATTTAGGAAATTTGTGTTCTGATGGGACTCACTCTGCTTTTGCCTCTTCAGCTTGGAATGGCATTTTTAATGTTTACAGAGAATTGTGATTAAAATACGGTGAAATGAGTTTATTTTCTGTTTCAGGAAGCCGCAATGGCTATGAAGTCTGCAGCATTTCCTCCTTTATCTCCACTAGAGAGCACTACCAGCTGTTCTGCTAAGTTCTCATGTATTTACTGAAATGCTAATTGTGAGGTGGCAGTCAGTCCTGGATAAAATGTCACTAGAAATTGTATTGACTTCCTGTTATCTTACCACATGTGCTCATTAAGAGAAATTAGGGGCAGAAGGGACTTTGGACTTCTTCAAGACAAAATTCTACTGTATATAGACCAGCATCTCTTAGACTCATAGAATCACTAAGGTTGGAAAAGACCTCCAAGATCAAGTCCAACTATTAATTGAACACTGCCATATTCACCACTAAACCATGTCCCCAAGTGCCACATCCATGCACCTTTTGAACATTTCCACAGATGGCGATTCCACCACTTCCCTGGGTAGCCCATTCCAATGCCTGACCACCCTTTCAGGGAAGTTTTTCCTAATACTCAATTGAAACCTCCCATGGTGCAACTTTAGGCCAATTTCTCTTGTCCTATTGCTTGTTACTTGGCAGAAGAGACTGACCCCCACTTTGCTACAACCTCCTTTCAGGTACTTGTAGAAAGCAATGAGTTCCCTACTGAGCCTCCTTTTCTCCTGGTTAAACACTCCCAGCTCCCTCAGCCACTTCTCAGAGGACTTGTGCTCCAAACTCTTCCCTGGCTTTATTGCTCTTCTCTGGACACGCTCCAGCACTTGAATGCCCTTTTAGCAAGGGGTCTAGAACTGAACACAGGATTTGAGGTGTGGCCTCACCAGTGCTGAGTACAGGGGGACAATTGCTGCCCTAGTCCTGCTGGCCACACTGTTTCTG
This sequence comes from Corvus moneduloides, assembly GCF_009650955.1. Classification (NCBI taxonomy): domain Eukaryota; kingdom Metazoa; phylum Chordata; class Aves; order Passeriformes; family Corvidae; genus Corvus; species Corvus moneduloides. The sequence goes on along the minus strand of NC_045480.1, from coordinate 47,659,698 downwards.
GTACAAGCCAGGATGCCATTGGCCTTTTTGGCTACCTGGGCACAGCTGGCTCATGTTCAGCTGCTGGTATGCAGCACACCCAGGTCCCTTTCCACTGGGCAGCTTTCCAGCCACTCTTACCCAGCCGGTAGTGTGGCTTGGGACTGTTGTGACCCAATGGAATGTTTTGAACTCTTTTTAAGTTGCCAGTGAAGGAAAGTCCATGTTTTTCATAGCCAGTTTCTTCTGCCACTTTGTGATCTGTAGACCTGCCCTATCTTTTTGCCCCCTTCTCAGTGTCACCTTTCTTTAAACTGTTTCATTTTTTTCCTCTGTGTTTACTGTAGTCAGAACAAATAGCAATTAGGTTTTTTCCTCCATACACACATGCTTTTTGCTTTTAAAAGAGTGGTGTTTTCCTTTCCTCACTCTTGTCGTTGGAGCCAGAGTGGCTCTGTAGTATTGCCAGTGGCGGTGGATGCGAGCATCCAGTGGTGAGACAGCTGCATCTAAAGTCGTTACCAGTGGCAGTGAATGGCTCTGCCTGGCGATACAATGCTCCGAGGGTAACTTGCATCTTGCCAAGGAGAGACCATGATGCCAGCAGGGCTGTGCATGGCTGAGGCCTGTCCTTATCCATGCTGTAGGGATTTGGAGCACTCCTGCTATCAAGGCTGAGGAGGTGAAAGCAGCAGGGGGGGCAGTTGGCTGTGTCCTGAGAGGGTGCTGTGAAAGGAGTCCTGCTGAACCTTGCTGGTTTTCCTATGCTGTGCTACATGGCAGTCGCCAAAAAAAAAAAAAAAAAAAAAAAAAAAGCTCTCCTTCTAACTAAGCTCCATCTTTTTCAGTCTTTTGTTGTAAGCTGCCATTCCAAGGGTCTGGCCATTGTTGTTCCCTATATTCATGGATAATGTGGTGAATACTGAAGTGTTTCTGTTGTCTGATTAGTGAAGGTGTGGTCAAAGGGAGAAACATCAATAGGATTTAAATTTTTTTTTTTAGTTTGCAATACTTCATCTATTGTTGAAAGCAGCATTATGGAGAAACTGATTTTCACACTTGTGGATTCAGGGAAGCTGGTACCTTTTTTGTATTTGGATTACTTGTTTCTCTACACTTGTTCAGACAGTGTAGCTTCAGACAAAACTGTGGACTAACCTAGAGAAGAACACAAACGATCGACTGTTTTAATGTGCAGAAGTCTGACTTCTGTTTTGTAGAACGCAGAATTACTTCTCTGTGCTTGTTCAGTCAGTTTGGAGTATTGCAGCAGGCAGCCTCTGGTTTCCTGGCAGAACCTGGCTTGCAGGAATGGTAACTCCTGGCAGGTTCTCAGTCCCGAGTGGAGGGCAAGGATTTAAAATCGTGTATGGCTACAGCTCCTCCCAGTGGCAGGTCCTTCCTTCTCTGCTTCTGCTTGCTGGTGTGGCTATGCCAGACCAAGCGATGTTCTGAGAAACGCCACCCCACAGCATTTTTACAGGAGTGGGAAGGGGTCCTTTTATGTGTGACTGGTAGGATCAGTAATAAGCAATGGGCTGAGTATTTATAGCAGCCTGCTGGACAGAAAAACCGCCAGAAACACAGATGTGGTCTCCCATGCAGCATCACTTCATGCTGTCTCAATAGAGGTTTTAGAGACAGTGTGCCTCCACAAAGGACAAAACTGCTGCTGTTGTTTCACACATGAAATCACCTTCATTTTTCCTGCAGAAAACATGAGATTCATATTCTGTGCACATAGTTAAACTCTCATCATCTGGCATCGTGATTGCTGCAGTGTCCTTTTATCAGGCCTTTACAAATGCAGTTTTGCTCTCGCTGTATCATCTCAGACTACTGCTGCATGCTGAATTTTATTCTTGTACAACAAGCCATTTCAAAAGTGTTTGGGCAATGCTTCCAGGAGGCGGCGGAGGAGATACCATGACTGTTGGTGCCAACTGTGTTTGGCTCTATGCCAGTCCATATTGAAATCTTTTCTGTGCTGTTTTTGTAAATATAAAACCTCCGTGTGTTCACACAGTGTGAATATATAACACTTTATTGTTAAAAACTGGACAGGATTTTTGAAAATCAGTTGCTCACTAGACTCCTTTGCATTTCTAATTGCACAGGCATTTACATTTATTGAATTCTGTTTCAGTTCTGCTTACAGTATTTCCTTTCTCTTATATCCTTAATTGGTAAGCTTTTATATACATCGACAGACTTGCACTGCAACATGCAAACTTTCCACCAGGTCCTTGGAGGTTTTCAAGACTTGACTAGTCAAAACCCTCAGCAACTTGATCTGAATTCAGTATTGAACCATCATTTAAATAGAAGGTTGGATTAGAGACCTCCTGAGAATCCCTTAAGTCTAAACTAGTCTAATCTTTTTTCTTTTCCTGGGGAGATTGAAAATCTGGCTCCCTAGTCAGTAGTAGGGGCCAGAGCTTCAGTGCTGAAGGACTAACCCAATGGAGAGTCAAAGAGCAGCAAATGAGCTTCTATTGACTCCTATCAATGTAATGGAGCACCAAACCAATATATCAGAAGTATCCTGTGTTTCCCTGTCTCTCTACTTTGGGTGGAGTGCTGGGGTCTGCTTCAGTTCACATGCATGGCGGCAGAACGAAAAGCTTCCTGGTCCTGAGTGTGTAGCTACTGGCCTCATGTCTGTATGGTTGCCCATCTTCGCTTCCATTGCATCCAAAAAATACTGCTTATACTTTTTATGAATTTTTATGGCTTTTCCCTCTTTTGGCAATCAACTCTAAATCATTAAAATATTGAGTACAATTCATTTGGTAAGATTTTAAAAAGGCCTGTCAGTCTTCTGTTGTAAAAGCAAGTGGTGACTTTCTTATAAAAAAGTTGAGATTGAAATTTTTGCTAATTAGGTGATATTGACTATTGTCATTGGAAAGGCTCAATTTTGATTACAAGGAACTAAACCAGAAGAACACTGGGGAGACAGTGAACTGTCTAAAAAAAAATTAAGAAGGGTTCCTGCAACCCTTTTCTTTTTACAGGCAAAAATCAGACAGCTTTCTGTATGCTGGTATATGTATGTTAATGTATAGCTCTACAGTGCAGTACAGTTGACACCACCAGCACCATCACCCCTCCCCCCCCAATCCTCCTTTCAGTTTCATGGAGTCATAAGGCGATTTTTTTTCATGGTACTGTAAGATGATTTAGATTAGAAGGCACTTTGGAGGTCATCTAGTCCAGACCCCCCCTCAAAGCAGGACCAGCTTAGATAAAGTTGCTCAGCGTTGCTATCCAGGGTAAGTTTTTAATATCTCCAAGGACAGGTATTCCACAGCTTCTCTAGAAAACCTGTTTCAGTATTTGGCTGTGATGTAAGACTTTTTTCAGAACATATAGTCAGAATATTTGTTCTTGCAACTTGTGTCTGTAGCCTTCGTCCTATCACTATCTGTCTCCAAGAAGAGTCTGCCAGAGAGGCTCTCTGCAGGGTACATTGTCAGTTATGCACAGTAAAAATATCTTTGTTACTTCTCTATGACAGTAAAAGGCCCATAACGTATGAAAGTACCTGAAAATATTTCTAGTCTATTCATTTTAAGACATGAAAATTAATACATTTGGCCTTCTGTAGAAGCATATAAATTTGAGCACTGGTACAGTATAAGCAGCTCTGTCTGGTATAAATAAGTGTAGGAAGATGCTTGTCTTCACAGGAGTTATAGCTTTCAAAGGTAAACTTAGTCAGAATTTTTGATATATGGAGAGAAGTTTGCCTTCAGTGAAGCCATGGGTGGAGTAGGGTGTAATTATGAGTCAATACTCTTTGTTCTGTCCAGTGCTAAAACTAATCCTTCATATTTTAGAATCTATGGAAGATTCTTATTTGGTCTGTGCTAGCTAATATGAAGCAGGTTGAACTCCAAAACTTGGAATTTTGGTCCCACAGGAGATCTAAGCTGTGGGAGGGAGCACCGACACCTCCCATCCTTTCCTTCAACTGCCAGCCAGCGGTGACTAGACTGGCAAAGCTCTTAGCTGCCTTCCTGGAAGACACTGGAATTGTTAGCCCTTGGAAGTTAATGAATGAGCTTTTTAAAGGGAGGTGCTCTTGATGGGTTTGGCCAAGGGTCACACTCACTTTCGGAATACCATCCCCTTCTTGCAGCCTCCATGTTTTCATCTGTCCATCAAGACTGATCCTTGTTAGGACCTTTTGTTGCTTGTGTTATTTGGTTTGTGAATTGTGTTCATTGTTAACTTTGTCATCAATAATGCTTTGCAATAAAAGGAAGGTAACTTAAAACAGTGCTTTAATTATTTCCAAAAGAGTTTTCATAAAAATCAATTTTTGATGATTTGACATATTTAATTAAAAAGGTGCAAAAGGAAAGTTGCCCAGCAAGTTGCCAGTTGTCTCTGGTTTAACTTGACAAGTGGCTTTCTTCTACAAATTTAACACCCCAATTTTTTCTTCACTCAGTATTCTCAGTGAAAAAGTAATGGGTTTTGGTTTTGGTTTTTTTTTTTAATAGAATTTTCTGGGACAGTCAGCTTTTGTGTTGATGATTAAGTGGTTGTAGTAAGTGCTGATTAATCAGTGTTGTGTTTGGGGTTTGTTGTTGTTTCTTTTTTCATCCTCTTTGGAACTTCATTTTAAAAATCTTTTTATCTTTTTGTGTAATGTTTTCTGTTGTTAAAAACTTAAGCTAGGTGCATTTTGAATAATTAAATGAAACTGTACTTTCATAAACTATTATGCAGAGAACGATCTTGAGTGTTTTCTAGCAACTTAATTAGATACCAATTGCAAATTGAGTTTATAATTCTGTTCTTTAACTTGGCACTTCAAACAACACAAATTAGTAACTTCATGTACCTTTTTCCTTTTTTCTTTGGGAATCCACAAGTACATTTCCAGGGGGCTTCTTCATGCATATTACTCCACTTTGTTCCAGAGCTAAACATAATGCAAAATATTCTTCAGCTGTCAAAGTCTTTTTGTATGAGAACACTGCAGCTAGTGATTTAATATGATAGCCAGCCCTTAATTTTTGATGCTTGTGAAGAAAGTGCTGCTGCTTGTAGTCTTTTTCCTTGAATGGCCTTTGGGAGAGTGACTTGCCTCCAGTGAGATAAAGCTGAAGAGCATCTGTCATTGCCCCAACACACAACAACCTGGCTGTTTTGATGGTGGCCACTGCTGTCTGCTTGCAGGGTGGCAAAAGGAGAGCTTTTGCAGCATAGTTCATGGATTAAGCTCGTCCTGAGACTGCCTGCTGGAATGGTCTTAATTGAGAGAGCTGATGATAAAACGGAGCATCTCTGTCTATGTTGTGGACTGAGCTGCTTATGAAGCAGTTCCTCAACTGCTGCAGCTTACAGCAAGGCATTTTTAAGGTAAACAAGCACCAATTTAGTTTGGGTCAGGAAGCCACTTCTGTAATTCAGTTGCACAAAATAGATGAATATTTAATAACATACTTGCAGTTGTCTCTTTAACTGAAGTTGTGAAGTATATGCTGATTTGCCCGCTACTGGAGGATGATGAAATATTTAGCTTAATATAAACTTCAATAGAAAATGATTCTTATGGGAAAAATTTAAGGGAAATGCTTCTTTAAATTTGTGCGAACTTTTGAACTTTATGAAATGCTAAAATAAAAATAAAATCTTGGAATTAAAAACTGTGAAGAGAATGGTTTGACGTAGTTACAGGCATCATTTGTACCTAGAATTGATTATACAATTTTTTCTGCTTCTCAGTGCCACAATATTTTGGCTAATGGGTTCAATATGTGACTGATTTACATTGCACACAAATTGAAAACTTTGCATTAAAAATGTGAGTAGAAAAACTAGTGGCTAGGAATATAAACTCAGTGGAAAGCTGAGAAAGTATGACTTTCAGATTCCTGAAGGTAACATGGAAGGTTCCTAAAAATCTTCAGCATATCTGACATGCTCCAGAGATACGTCTGCTTAGCTGGGGAGACTAATACTCAGTGTCTTTCATCACAGAATCCTGGAATAGTTTGGGTTGGAAGGGACCTTAAAATCATCTAGTTCTGACTCCCCCTGCCATGGGCAGGGAACCTTCCACTAGGCCAGGTTGTTCAAAGCCCCATTCAGCCTCACCTTCACTTCCAGGGATGGGGCAGCTGCAACTTCTCTGGGCAGCCTGTTCCAGTGCCTCATCATCCTCACAGTAAAGAATTCTTCCTAGTATCTAATCTTAATGTATTCTTTTTCAGTTTAGAACCAGTCTTCTTTGTCTTATCTCCACATGCCCTTTTAAAAAATCCCTGCCCAGCTTTCTTGTTGGCCCCCTTTAGGTGCTGGAAGGCTGCACTAAGGCCTCCTCAGAGCCCTCATTTTTTCCAGGCTGAACAACCTCAGCTCTCTCAGCCTGTCCTGATAGGAGAGGTGCTTCAGCCCCCTGATCATCTTTCTGGATCTCCTCTGATTCTGTTCTAAAAGAATCATGGACCTATTAAGTTGGAGACCCCAGAGCTGGATGCAGCACTCCAGGTGATTCTCACAAGAGCAGAGGTGCAGAATCCCCTCCCTTGCCCTGCAGCCCATGCTGCTTTTGATGCAGCCCAGAATACAGTTGGTTTTCTGGGCTGCCAAGTGCCTGTTGACAGGTGATGTTGAGCTTCTCCTTGACCAACACCCCCAAGTCTTTCTTCTCAGGGTTGCTCTCAGTCCATTCTCTGCCCAGCCTGTATTGGTGCTTGGGGTTGCCTTCAGGCAGGTGCAGGACCTTGCACTTGGCGTTGTTGAACTTCACAAGGTTCAGATGGCCCCACCTCTCAAGCCTGTCCAGGTCCCTTTGGAGTGGCAGTGTGTTGAACACACCACACAGGTTGGTGTTGTCAGTGAACTTGATGAGGGAGCACTCAGTCCCACTGTCCAGGTCACCAAAAAAGCTGTTAAACAGCGCTGGTCCCAATACCAGCCCCTGAAGTACACCACTCATCACTGGTCTGCGCTTAGACGTTGAGCTGTTGACCACAACTCTTTGAGTGTCGCCATCCAGACAATTCCTTATCCACTGAGCAGTCCACCTGTCAAATAAATGTTTTTCCAGTTTTGAGACAAGGTTGTTGTGCTTTGCACGAGTCTAGGTAGATTACTTCAGACACTATTCCCTCATCCACCACAGTTGTAACTCCACTGTGGAAAGCCACCATAATTGTCAGGCATGATTTGGTCTTAGTGAAGCCATGTTGGCTGTCACCAGTGACCTCTTTATTTTCCATGTGCCTTAGCATAGTTTCCAGGAGGATCTGCTCCATGATTTTCCTGAGCATGAAGGTGAGACTGACATGCCTGTAATTCTCTGGGTCTTCCCTGTTTCCCTTTTTTAAAAATGGGGTTATGCTTCCCCATTCCCAGTCAGTGGGTACTTTTTTAGACTGCCACAACTTCTCAAATATGATGGATAGAGGCTTAGTCACTTTATTTGCCAGTTCCCTCTGGACCCATAGATGTATCTCATCATGTCCCATGGACACACACCTTCATGTTCCTTAGATGGTCTGAAACTTAATCTTTTCCTACAGCAAGTAGTCCCTCATTTTCCCAGTCCCTGCCTTTGCCTTCTGTGACTCAGGTGGTGCAACAGAGAATGTGCTGGTGAAGACTGAGGCAGAAATGTTGTTGAGTACCTCGGCCTTCTTCATGTCCTGGACAACCAGGTCTCCCATTTCCTTCTGGAGGGGGTCCACATTTTCCCTAGTCTTCCTTTTATCACTGATATATCTACTGAAGCTTTTTCTGTCTTCATAGTTGCCTCTGGCCAGATTTAATTCTGTAGGAGCTTTAGCTTTCTTAAGGTTATGCCTTTCTGCTCAGACAACTTCTCTGTATTCCTCCCAGGCTACCTTGCTGTTCTCCCAGGCTGTCCTTGCTGCTACCTTCTGTAGCCTCCCTTTTTGTGTTTGAGTTTGTCTGGGACATAATTGTTTATCCATGCAGGCTTTCAGTTTCTGCCTGATTTCCTCATCCTTAGGATGGATCTCTCCTGAGTTTGGAGGAGTCAGTTCTTGAATATAAGCCAGCTTTCTTGGGTCCTTCTTCCCTCAGGCTTTATGCTATGGTATTCTACCAGATCCCTGATGAGGCCGGAGTCTGCTTTCCTGAAGTTCAGGGCAGTGAGCTTGCTGTGCGCCCTACTTGCTGCCGTAAGGATCTCAAACTCCACCATTTCACTGCAGTCCAGGCTGCCCTTAAGCTTCACAGTCCTCACCAGCCCCTCCTTGTTGGTTGAGAGCAAGGTCCAGCACAGCTTCTCTGTCACTTGGAGATGGAAGTTATCACCCACACATTCCAGAAACCTCCTGGATTGCTTATGTCCTGCTGTGTTGTGCCTCCAGCAGATAGTGGGGTGGTTGAATTCCCTCATGAGGACTAGGGCCTGTGAACATGAATCATGTCCTATCTGTCTGTAGAGGACCTGATCCACTCACTCTTCCTGACCAGGCAGCCTGTAGAAGCCCCCCACTATAATGTCACCTGTCCCTGCCCTCCTTTTAATCCTGACCCACATAAGCTCCTGATCAGCTCCTCATCCATCCACAGGCAGAACTCCATGCACTCCAGCTGGCCACTAATGTAGAGGGCAATACCCCTCCTTGTCTGCCCTGCCTGTCCTTCCTAAAGAGCCTGTATCCTTCCATTCCAACAGTCCAGTCATAGGAGCCATTCCACAACATCTGCATGGTGCCAAGAAGATCACAGCTAACTCTTTTTGTTTATTCCCCATGCTGCCTGTGCTTGCATAGAGGCATTTCATCTGGGCCCATGATGAAGCCAACTTACTGGCCGAAGTGGCTGGAATTGCCTTGTGATGCTCTCTGACTGACCTGTGATCCTGCTCCAGGCTCTGGGCATCTCTTGCTGGCACTGGCATCAAACTGGTATGAGTGGGATGAATTGAAGTTCCCCACCCCCGACACTGTTAGTAAAGCCCTCTTCACTGGCTTGGTGAGGCTATGGCTGAAGATAGGCTTCCCCTTCTCTGACAGATGGAGTGCATCAGCCCCTGAGAGATCCAGGTTTCTCAAAGCAAGTCCCATGGTCTAGGTAGCCCCTGGCAGGGGTGCCAGTCCTGGAACCATTTGGTGATTTTCCAGATTCCACTGGCCCTTTCAAATCCATTTGACTGGAAGGATTGATAATAAAAATCTACCTGTGCTCCAGAGTTCCTTATTGTCACTCTCAGGGCTCTATAATCCTTTGTACTCCTCACATGCTTCTGGCTGTACCACTGGTGTCCATATGAAACATCGGCAGACAATAGTATTTGCATGTTTTGACAAGTCACTCCTAGCTAATGAAATACAGAAGTTTATTGTTTATGTAAAACTGAAACACTGAAGATATATCAATTAGAAGGCCTGAGATACATCAGTTAAGATCTCCAAGAAAACATGTGAGAGAACTTTCCCTCGTGTCTTGTTGATTTCAGTTTTAGTCACTGAGAAATTCAATATTTGTGTCCAGATTGTATCTAATTTTTCTCATGCCAGTTCAAAACCTTAGTGCCTAAGAGTTTTGGAATTACTGGAAATTTTTCTGTTGTGGAATGCATGAGACACAGGGTGTACTAGCCATCCTGAGGAGTGAATGCAGCAAATCGTAACAGCATTGCAGCTGTGATGGGATAGAAGAGTGAGTAAAACCAGGCTTGTTGTGCAGTGAGGGGCAGGAGAGGAAAGAAGAGAAATATCCCTTATTAGACCAGCTAACAAAAAAGGAGGGAGTGGAATTTTCTAGTGTGTGAATTCTTAGGGGTAAATGGAAATTGCTAAATTGCTTACACTGATTAACTAACTAAAGCATTTAATTTACTTGAAGTTGATTTAGTTAGGTTATGGCAGACAAAAAAAAAGCATGAGCTAACTGTGACTTCACCTTGACTGTGTCCCTAAGCACTCTATTTACAGTGCTACAACAAATGAAATGAAATAAGGTTTGTTTTGAATGGCAACTACACAAATGAATGACGATTGACCCTTTTTATGCTCTAAAAGGTCTTGGTGTCATTGTCGCCTTCTCACCCACTGCCAACTAACTGAAAGAGGAAAAAGATGAATCCCCAAACAATGAAAAATAAGCCAAACAATAAAACATCAGCTGGTCTAACAAGATCCAGTGCTATCCTGTTTTATGTTTTTCAGTATCACCTTTAGGAAACTAAACTGGGAATGGATTGCCTGGGATGCACTGTACTATGCACCATATCTTGATCTTGCTTTAGGGAGAAAGTAGTTCCTGAAGTTTGAAAACAAGTAAGCCATATATTCTAAAGATGACTTGTAAATTGGATGTTCTGGGACCAAAGACTTTCAGAACTGTAGAGAAATTGAATACTTTGTCTTAATTATAAAAATACAAACTGTTAAAAGGCATGTAATCAGATGCGAATTTTGCAAGATTCTTGTATGTCCACTTTCAGTTAATAATTTTAAGTTATTAAACCTTTCATGACTTTGTATGGCTTGCTCTAGCTGCTTACTGTGAAGTGGTTGCAGGGATGCCTATATGTAAAACCTGGCTCCCAGTATGTGCACAGGTGACCTGACTGCTTAATTGGTCTTTCACATCTTAATTAAATGTTGTTAACATACAAGAAAATAACGAACCTTAAAACAGAAGAATCAGTAGTAATTCAGAAGTAAAACCTTGTTTTGGTAATACAGAATGAAGTCTATTTAGGATGTTACATTGATGGCTGATCATTCTGTATCACTAGGGTGCTTGTTCTCAGTCAGCTCTTCTCTTCTTCCCCTGTGATGGTGGATCCAGTTGCTGCACTAATGCAATGGCAACTGTGGACAATTAAATGCCTGGAGTGCTTTAAGCAGCACATCAGATCACATCCAGCTCAAGCCTCCTCTGAGCAGGGTTTGAAATGTTTATTGCTACGACTTCACAGTTTTTGAGTTTTCTTCTCCCTGGCAAGCTGTCTGCAGCATGTCAAACCCCTTAACAACTATTTCTCCTAAACTTTGGTCCCAGGAAAAGAAACAAAAGCTACTTATTTCTCCCATTAGCTGTCGTCTTCTTGTCCTGCCTTCAGGAAGAATTGTATCCTTCCTTTTCTATCTGCTCATTAATAATACAGTAAGTAAATAACTTAGTCTTTAACTTTCTTACTTTACCCAAGTGCCCTAAGCATAGTAAGCATTAGTCCAGTTTTATTGACAAGGAAGTGAGGAACATAGCAACAAATTATTTCATCGGTGTGCTATATGACATCCATGGATTTGGTTGTGCTTGATTTCCTATGGTAAACCTGCTGTCTCAAACAGCAATGTCCCCAATCTCCTCCCTGGCTGTATTCTAGCCTCCATGTCACCGTCTCCCTCTGTATTGTGTGATAAAGTCATGTGCAGCATAGCAGAGTTGTCTAGATTGGCCATCTTATGAAGCGTGGCCTTCTTTTTTTGTTTTTCCTGTGTTTTTTATCCAAATCAATATTCTTATTTTTCCCTGTCCAACTAAATGAACAATTATACCTCTGTATTCCCCTCTGTATGGGAGGGAGAGTAGTTTGAAACAAGGAATCGTTGGCTGTGTAACCTGACATAAGCAACAAAACTGCTATGATTGAAACTAGTGTTAGGCTACAGTTTCTGAGCACTTTAAAGTAGGCAGTGTTACTGAAATAAATTCTGCTGATCAGCTTCTGACTCATGAGTTCTAGAAATTTTGGAGCATCTGTGCAGTGATCTAGATCTCAGAATTGTTGCAGGATAAAACTAATTATCTCAATAACATCTAAAATGCTTGTGCAATCTACACAGGTTCTTGTGCCAGCACAAGGCCAAGGGTGTCATGGGGGTGGAAACACTTGAGAGGGGAATGAAGTATGTTTTTGAAGCCAGTGTAAGTGGTATTGCTGCCATTGCCTGTCAGCCTGCAGCAGCCTCAGGTGAACTTCCCTGCTTTGAGTACTGACACTGGGCTGCTCTAGTTCAGTAAAATTCAAGATGTGACCGTAGTGGGAGTTAATAGCCCTGTGCTGGTGTGTGTTTAGCTACTGTCATTAGGGATGGAGCTTGCCTCTGGTTTTGAGTTCTGGCACACACTTCAGGCTTGTACTAAAGCATCTGTACTGCTGTTGTTGCTTGTGTTGTTGCTTGTCTCGGTATAGCTCATGCATGATAATACCTTGATTTTTCTGTGTAGAAAATGGATGGCATGCCATGCAGAGGTAGGGAGAAGCTAATTGCCCTTTTTCTTCTGTCCTGCAAATAAATTGATAAATACATTTGATAGTTTAGGAAAGATTAACCATTGCTTCAGATCTTTTTTGTATCACTCTCTGATTTTGGCATAGATGAAAGTAGTAGAAAGTATATTAAGAGATTCTGTATACAGCAGTCATAATAATGGAATGTCCTCATAGGTTGTTCCTTGCCCCTCAACCTCAGCTTAAGAATGGGTATGCTACGTATTTTTGTGAAAAAATTCTGCACTGCATCTAAATATATGCAGATTTGTTTGTTCGGGGGAGGCTGATGAAAGAGTGTAATTTCTGTTTACCTTGACTTAGATTGTATTTTGTATTTTTATCTATTTCACTTTTAGAGATGAAGTTCATTTTGTTAAGGAAATGTGGAGTATCCTCTAGGAAGTACAGGTTGCAAAATGCCCACTTTCTCTGACTTACAGCTTTGGATTACCTTAACTTTTTTTTTTAGCTGGAGGACACATTTTCCCTTCTAGGATTACCAGATTGATGATCTCATATGAAAAAAGTGAACAGGCAAAGTGCTTTTTTCCCTCTTGCGTCAACATCTGTTAATGTTTTCTGCTGTTACATGCAGCCAGCTTCTCCTATTGAGAAAGCTAACAGGACCATAGAACATAATTGTGTTGTGATGAACTTGAATCTAAAATAAAAATAGTTTTTTAAACTTTCATAACCTACTGGTGTTAAGCTAGCATTTTCCCATGTGATTCACTCATACAGATTGTATTAACTGTAGCTATGGCTAATGCTGTGCAGAAAGATCTGGACCGTGGCTTCCAAAGGGTTAATGAAAATGCACTTGGCAGTGAATAAGGACTTCAGACAGAGTATTGCAAAAGGTAATATTTATAGTAAATATTTTGCCTTACTGAAAGCCTGCAGGTGGGGCTAGAGTTGAGAAACAGGGAAAGAATATCTGTTTTTTGATAATGGTTATGTTAATGTTGTTAGCTTTTATTTGAAGTAGCCAGTGTTCTCTGAGTTTTTTATGTCTCAAGCATAATAAAGGCCAATCCACTAGTTTCACGCAGCCTGAAGAGCATAGAGGATTAGAATAGCTCCATTGTTGTTGTGGTTCTTGATTTAACATGAGATATAGTGGAAATACTGATCTTTATAAGGCTCTTGTCCTTCTGTCCTGAACTTTGAAATGGGCTTGTAAGGTTTCCTATTTGAAATATTCCTACTGGTTTAACCAGAAAGTGAAGGTCTGCTGTCTTTCACACTCAGACATGGATAATTTCTGTCTCTCTTGCTTTTGGTGTGTTATTTTTTGCTTGTTTTTGCATTTTCAAAAAATGTTGCTGAAAAACTGAGTTTCATTAATCTAACCTCTATCTGCAGCTCTGTGAACACCTAGATTATGAATGAGAGTAAGTTGCATTGTGAGAAGAGTGTTAATTCTGAATATTGCTTGAAATTACAGCAAACAAAAAGAATTGCAGGTCTTGCTTTATGGTGTGATTTGACATGATATTTTCTTTATCGAATGGTTGACTGTTTTGCCACTGATAACTTCTTGTGTTTTGCCCATTCTTCCCAGAAATACACCTTGCTGGATGATGTGGTATTTTTTCCAGTAACAGGGAAGGAGTGGAGTCACACCTTCCTTGTCACTTAGCAGGACCCACCTGTGAAGAGGCAGTAGTGTCAGTCTGCTGATATTCTGTAAACATTAGGCTTTCGTGACACATAAATGTAAGATTATGTCCCTGTTACTTCTCATCCCTCCCCATATGCCCCAGGGAAACAAAGGCACCAGGGGTCACATACAAAGTCTTGGCAATGTTACTTCTGGCAATGCTACATGAAGGGTTTGAAAACAACCATTTAAGACTCATATTTGTGCCTTACCAGGCCAGCAGCATTCTCTTCCAAGGGTGTAGCAGGAATTCCCTGGTTGTTATCCTGTGCTGCTTGGGGAAAACTCACCATCCTGACAGAGGTGATGGTGTGTCTGTTGTGAGAAGCTGGTTGTCCTCATTCTTGTCTCCGTCAGTAGTAATGGAAATGGGTGGCTCTGAAATTTGCAGTAGATGGCAAGCTACTTGCTTCCTCTTGGTATTTGTTGCAGGCTAAGGTGTTGTAGCAACATCCCTCTTTCCATAAGATGTCAGTTTTCTTTCACAGTATTGTGGGATTTTGTTTCACTGCCATTATTTGAAAAGGAGTACCTCTCATAAGTAAGTCACCTTAAAAAAGAAGTACCAAGCATAAATTGATAGTGTTTCCTTCTTTAATAAGCAGCTAGCCTGAAACAAGAGCTCTGAAGGAAAGAAACATTTTGGTGCTTGCCCTGAGAGTTACCTCTGAGGAAAATATTAACTATTTCAACACTGGGTTGTAATCTGGGAGTCAGCTAAATGCTTATCCTAAGCTCCTCCCCAAAACTCTAAAGGAGGAAAACCACCATCAGTTAAAAAAAGGCACATGTCCGTATGTTCAACAACTTTTAATACTTTCGATGTAATATTTTCAGTATACTGAAAATGCATTGGTAATATATAGTAGTATGAATTTATTCTTTACTTGAATGATTGCTGAGTTTTTGTATTCAGTTAGTTTATAATCTTCAGCTGTTTCTGGTGCTGTGCAGAAAACTGTCTTTTACATGTAGTTTTTATGGAAGCGGCAAGAAGAGAAGGAAAAGTGGAGACTACTAAAGCTGTAAGTCCGTTCCTGGAGGAGAGGAAGGGCTCCTGTGCAGATGTCCCTGTATTTAGCTGTAACAGCTCCATACCTAATTGGGTGCGAGTGGTTGCTGCTGCCTGTGTTCATGACTCAAGTGTAGGCTTCCTGTCTAATGCCAGCAACCACATGTCTATCAACAGCACCACTCAAGCTAAGTGATTTTAGCTCCCAAGCCAAATTATGAATTCTGTTGTTCTTAAGCCCACTAGAAAAGGCATTCAGAAATCTGCCACTGGATCATCTCCTGCTCTCTCAGGAGACGTCCTCACAAGCCTCACGCTGATTGCCCTCATTTGACTGTACTCACTGTGTGAACTAAACCTTTTATTGTCTCACATAGCTGGAAGATGGTAGAAAGAACGTTCTCCTGTTTTAGCAGGTGCTGGGAATTGTTAAAGAGGTGTGATTTTTTTACTTAGGTAGTCAGACCAGATGAGAAGATAAATATAATTCCTCTGGAGAGCAATGTAGAGGGAAGTTAGCTAGAGGGGCGGAACCAGGGGCTGGAGGAATCACTCAGTCACAGTCAAAGAAATGTTGGTGATGTTGCAGGGTTTGTTTTGGTTTTGGGTTTTTCTCTTGCTTGTTTTCTTGCTCGCCTGCAATAAAGGCAACTGAACACATGGAGTGAGAAAGACTTTGTTAGAAAACTTGTCCTCAACAAAGGGAGTCAGGTGCGAGATGGGGACCTGAGGAGGTGCAGCCAGTGTTTATCCTGCACAAGCTTGTACAAATTGCGGTTTTGGAACAACGAGTTCTCTTTTTCAATGCCTTTTTTTTTTTTTGTGATTCCTCTTGTGCAAGCGGGGGAAGAATGAGCCTGAGGTTGATTACCCATTCATCTCTCCCCACCCCAAAGAGATGGAGGGGGCCTTGAGAAAAGCTGATGAAGCTGAAAACCACCACTTCTGTTACATTGTGTCTTGAGTGAAATTGGATATGCCCTCATATATCCTTCTTTTAACTGCTTTGAAATCTGTCTGTAGAGGGGCAGTGTACTCATCTGTTGTGATGGTGTTTTTTAAATTTCTGTTTTGTTTTATTATCTCTGACATGAGAACTCAAATACCCAAAGACCATTTTCAGATCTTTAAGTTGCAATCTTGAGAGCTCAGCAGATGATGCAATTTTTAAAGCAGTTTGCTGCTTCTCCCAATGTAGGATTTCAAAGTTTTTATTACCAGTAGCAAATCTTCAATTAGAAGCTATCTGTTACCTGTATACCTATTGTACTCGCGTATGAAAGGAGTCCTAGTTCTTTTATGTGCACCCATATGAAGCAGCTTTTGGATTTTGAAGAAAAACATAGCTTAGGTTGAGTTTATAGCACTACAAGTTCCTCTATTATCTTAATTAGGTTTGTGAAACTTCATTCAGATTGCTGTCATCTCCCTTTCAAGAAGCCTACATTCTGATCTTGTGGTGATTTTTTGCTCTGCACAAACAAATATATTTTGACTCTAGTAATAAAGTTAGGTATGTATTGAAAACAGCTTGGTTTTTTTTTAAGCAACAATTTGAGCATAACTTTGAGAAGATCCATTCATTTGAAGGAAGCATGCAGCCAACTCTTTTCTTGGCCAGTTATTGAGAAGGGGGTTGCTGTGCATATTGGATTTATTTTCTAAGGCAGTGGAAGTGGCTGCAGACAGAGCAGGGGAGTTGGCCATATCCTGTGGCAAGCTCCAGGGTCTCTGGTGCTTCCAACTGTCTTTTGGGAGAGTTGCCTTTAAACTCATTTAACTGTTGTGAGAGGTATCTTCCATCCTTCTAAACCCATTGAAGTTATAGCTTCTCTTGCATTCTCTTGCTTTTTTCCAAACATGTAACAAATAAACCAGTTGACTTTTTTCAGTTTTAGCATCTTACTGTGTATCAGCTGTGTTGTATGTTTAGAACTCTGCAATAAGTTTAGACATTTAAACTTTACAATGTCTTTTATATAATACAGTGATTTTGTCCTAATTGTGCATTACTAATCACAGGCTACTTTCCACAGGTTCAAAGTTGTATTTGATTACTTGTTCAGTAACTATATTTCATAATTTATATATTGTTTCTGTATGTATATCTAAGCTGCACCTTTTTACTTACACTTTTCATAGTCTACTGTCTTTTCCCCTCTGTGTCCAAGTGATATTTCATCGGCGCTTAAGAGCGTCTGGCTGCTTGCCTATTGAGATTTTGCATGCAGGAAAGCATGGCCTTAGCATAAAATCATGTCTCCTTTACATTTTTTTTTTAAAAGAAACAGTCTGTGGCTTGTGATGAAGAATATTGCAAGAAAGCTTTGTTAGCATGATAAATATTTCTTTAAAACCATAAACAACCCTGCTCTGTTTTAAAGTTTGGATTTGACCAAGTTTGTGGAAGTTATGAGAGCTAAGATAATGATCAAAATTGCTGGTATTCTGAAAGGTAACCACAGTTCTGAGGATGTTGTGTTCATGACTGTCCTGTCAATGAGTATTACGGAGAACATGATACATTTAATACTTTAGTTAGAAACAGAGACAAGAAAAAGATTCATAGCAAGAAATTTTAATTTCAGGTGAAACATGGGGAATAAAGTTTAATTTAAAGTTTTACTGATCAGAAACAAGAAAAATAAAATAAACAAAATATAGTGGTACCACTCGTGTAAAATTTAAGCAAATCTGTCTTCATGTTTTAGGTGGCACCATAGGATGCTTTTGGTGAGGAGAAAAAAGTTTGTTCTTCTCTTAACTGTGTCACTATGAGTAGGACTTCAATTCTGCTGTCCATAGATAGAAACCCCCCCAGTAAAATTACTTTAATATTCTTAAAGATATTAATTTGTGTTGCAGGTACTTCTTCTATGAAACTGTGGCTGTCAGTCACTGGCTCTATCTGCATGCACCAGGGGATCAATAGTACATTAAGGAAGCTGACTTGAGGAGGAGAAGGATTCATAAATAATAAATAGCAGGCTGCACTGCTGGCACTTCATCTCTACCCAGAGTAATACAAATTCTAGTGAAGTACCCTTGTACTTCCTAACCCTATTAGGCTTGAAACCATTATCCCAAATATTGATGCTTTCGTTTAGTCTATTTCTTGTTAAGAAGTATGTCTGTGTAATCCTTAACTACATGCTTCCCGAGGAAAAGGCTAGTCTCTATATTAGAAATACAGGTACAGTAAGAACACTTGTGTAAGAACTCATCTGTAGTCTACTGAGAGACCAGGATTTGAAGCAAGGGGATTTTGGGGCTGCTTTCAGCATTTTCTTAGCTCTATAAACAGTAGATTCTTCTGTAAAGAGATTTTTGTGGTGTGCAGGATATGTGAAGTGTTGAGCATTGGAGCATGATCCTTGCACTTTAAATCTGTGTATTAATTTTTTTCATTAGCTCTCTCTGCTTCCACATCCTGCACATTGCTGGCAAGCATGCATCAGCAATAAGACTTTCTTCAGTAATGTGTCTGAGATATCTCTGAAATGTGGCTGGTCAGAGCTATAGCTGCTTTTTTGGAAGTTGGTTCCTTTCAAGACATTTAAGTAATTTCAATTATTTTAAATGTTCAATATAACGTGCTCTTTCAATGAATAGCCATGTAGAATCAGCACGGGAAGAGCAAAGTCCTTGGCAATGCCAGCTCAATTGCATCTGCAGATGAGGATTTAAAATTCTATGCAGCAGACAGTACCTCCAGCAGGCGAGTAAAAGGTTACTGCATTATTTTGCTTGTTTGCATCTGTAGTCTTTATCTATGGAAGGTTTTTTTTTTACCGTTCAATTTGTTGTGCATGCTTGTATATAGGTACTACTGGAAATCGATTTAATAGGAACATAAATATAAAAAGGGCAGAGCAAGGTGAAGGGAGAGGCTCAGTTCAGCTTTAAACCAAGGAAAGGGAGGGGGGAAGAGAGAGGGAATAAAGGGGAGGGGAGAGAGCAAGAGAGAAATTAAGCTTTCAATACATTGTGAAAGCAAGAAGTTCTTTTCAGCTGCTTTCACATCACTTGTATTTTTCTTAACCTTTTGCTAAAAAGGATGCTATTGAACAAGCACTGATAGCTCTATAAATGCAAGTGACAATTATTTCAAGTCAGATTATCTCGTAATCAGGTTAAGCAATTGTGTTAATGTGAGACCTTCTACTTTCAAGAATAGTATTGCATACCATACCATCTTAAACCAATTAAAATGAGCTTTTTACAATATTATTTGCATTTTTTTCCCCATGAAAAGGCAAAAAGTATACAGTTACTGCATCATTATCTCTTGCAAACAAGAAAATTTTTCCAGCAGTAAGTTATTTTTTGTGTATTAAATTGGGGGGGTATCAAGTGTTGTATTTTGAGCTGAGTATACTTCTTTTTAAAGGTTAGGAGACCTGTTTATGTCTCACTGCTCATTTGAATTAGTTTTGCAATTTTTGTTTTTCTCAGAGCAAAGAGCTCCTTGAAGACTTTATTAAAGCTGCTTACACAATCTGCCTCTAACTTGCTTTGAGATTTGGTTGCAGTACCTTTGGACATTCTACTACGAATACTTTCATGCTTCTTTCTTCCTGGGTTTAAATCTGTGTTGGCTCTTCCTGATGTTGTTCTCACTCCCATAGCTTTGTAGCAGCCATTCTTATTTCAGGATCTGGTAGACCTGGATAGCATTTTTCTCATGCATTCTGACTTTCCAAGAAGACTTCTCCCCCGTTTCCCAGATGCTCCAAGTAGTCAGTCTGGGAGTGTAGCAGTCAGACGTTGTCACCCCCGTGTGTAATTGGAAGGTCCTTTTCCAGCAGAGGCGTTTCAGCAGGTTGGCAGCCCCCAAGGTGTGCAGGCAGGCAGGCACCTGCTCTGCGCTGTGGCGTGGCGGGTCCGTGGGCGAGCGCGTGGGGCTGTGCGGGGTGGGGCGGGCGGCTCTGGGCTGGCACAGCCTCCTCTGGCCACGGCCCAGGCTGGATAGGCTGCGCTGCTGGGGAGGGCAAAACAGACTGGAAGTGACAAGAGCCAGCGAAGGAGTAGTCAGCAAGCAGTTTGGAGAGATTGCCATCCCTGAATTTGCTCCTCTCTTAGACAGCTGTCTGTCTTTACAAAGCAGCTTACTTTGCAAAGAGGAGCAGAGGAAAAAATGTACCCCTTTTTTATATGCGAGGTATTACTTGCTGATGAGACTGGCTGACTTTTTTTTGAGAAACATTCTTTTTTTTTTCTTTCTTTCTTTTTTTTTCTTCCCTCTCTGTTTAGCAGTCTTAATTTCAGCCAGGAAGCTGCAGAATGAGGCAGCTGGCCAATTTTGAGTGTTTATGGGACAGTACTGGTCCCAATTTCTTTAAGAATAAACTCGTCTGATGAGCAAGTCAATGTGTGGCTGTGGCTGCAGCATTATTTCTTCTTTAATGAAGAGGCTGGGCTGTTCGACCTGCTGCTCCAATCTTCTATCTTGCAGTCATACATCAGAGCAGTTGCAGAGACTATCCATTGAATGTCTCAATCAGCCGAAGAAGGTAATTATATTTTTAATTTTAACTATACCATTAAAAGGATGCTGTATAATTTGGATTTACATGATAAAAAGAAAAATTTCAGATATTTTTGGCAGTTTTCTTGACCTTGAGTAGCTATCCAATATCATTTTGCCATTATCAGGTTGTGTAGCAATAGAAGTGTGCTGCAGTAATTGATTTTGTAATAGGATCAGGTGATTTACTGGATGCACTGACAACCACTTGCTTGCTTGTTCTGAAACGTGGAGCACTCTAATGGATGTTTTGATTGCAGCCTCGAGTTGCTCTGAAACTGCTAGATGCTCAAAGATGTAACATCTCGTTTGCCAGCCTGTTCCCTTTCCTGATGGCCACTTAGAATACGTTAACACGTATGCTTTATGCATTCCCCGAGAATTTGGTCCATGCTAAACATAGTCCAAGTTTGTGCCTAGAGGAGAGTACAGAACAGTTCTTTATGGGTTGCTATTAAATGCTGGGGATTTTTTTCTGTTAATATGTTATACTTTGGAAGTAGAAATCTGGCTCTAATTAGAAAACAAACCAAACTGAAGTAAACAAAAACCATTCCATATCAGAATATGGATTTTACTGTAGAAAAAGCCATTAGGAGCTGTGATCCAGTGAATTAAATTGGGGAGCTTAATTGGGTCTACTTTTTGAATCAATTTGTTTTAGGCTGATGAAACATGTTGTTAAACTCCAAGAGCATTCAAGATACATGGTACACCATGCATCTGCAGTTTAACTGGAGAGTAGTATAAGTACAAAGTGTGTTACAGTGAGTATTAATAGCTTGTATCTAGTTCTTTTTACTTTCAGAAAAGTCATAAGTCTTTATCCATTATTGTGAAAGAATGAACATGCCCTTTTGAGATCACCATTACGTGCCATAATCATATAATAATGAAAACTTAAATACAAAAAAACACCATTGAGGTATTAAATGGATTTTCATTGCTGTTGTGCCTATTTTGGAGTGAAAACTAATAGGGAAAATATTACATCAGGAAGTAGAAATGTCTCACAGGGACCTTGAAGTAAGAAACAGTCAAAACATAACTTCATTAGGCTGAAGTTTAGAGGATGACACTTGCTTTGGCTGGAGGACATCAGTATGCAGTGTACAGTAGGAGATTGAATAACTAATAGCTAGGATCAAACACGTAACAATTTCTCAACTGATCGTATGTACAGTGATTTCAGTGGCCTGAAGTAAATCAAGGTGGCTGGATTAAAAATGGTTGAACCTGATTATTATTAAACTAAACTGGAAAACTCCTTCAGCCAATTCTTGATAAAAAACAGTGAGCAGGAAACATATGATTTAAACCAATTGATTTTAGTTTTGTTTTCCATTTATACCTCAGTGAAGGTAACTAAAAGAAAATTGTCACTCATTTATTTTATTACATCTATTTATTTATAAAGAGAATATACTATTGCCACGCTTGCTCCTGTTGTGTATGGCTTGACATTCGTATTCTTATTGGCTGTTTGATTTGGGTTTGTATTTACATTTTTTTGTGTTTGTTTTGGTTTGGTTTTTTTGACATTGTGAAATGAGCATGAGTCCCTTTGCAGAAATAGGTTTCTATCTCACCAGCTTTCACATATAATTCCTATCCTTACACACCCAGATTCCTATTTCTCCAGTGTACAATATGTTTTTTCAGTCTGGAAGAACTGGTCATTGTGTTGGAGTAGCAGAATGAGCCCAAGAGTGTTTTTTGAACCTGAAGTGGAGTAGTATTCAAAGGTGTTGATGGTGTTAGGGGATAGCACTTCACTGAGCTCCAGTTGCAGGATTAACTTAGTGATTATTGAGTTTAGTGATTTGACTTTTAAAAAGGTGCATGTGAAGCCAACAATCTCACAGTGTTTCAGCTATTTATTTTAAATTGCCTTAACGGGCAGTAGGAAACACAGCTATTAGCTTAAGAGAGAGAATAATTAAAAATCACTTCCATTTAAAGAAGTTAACGTGATGAGAAAAATAAGCTTAAATAGATTGCTTTTACTTTGCTTTTATTTTTATACATCTTTTTCAAGGTTAGTTTTTACTACATGGAAATTTTGCTACCATAATGTATATCATAAAAGTATTTGCAAGAAAGTTGATGTGATCTGCTGTGTTTTGAATTCTAAACATGATGATAAAGAGCTAGGGGATTAAGTTCTGAAGTTCAAGAGAAAAATCTGTGTAAGTCAGTGACAAAAGTAGTTGAAAAGAATTACATTTTCCAGAGAAGGCAGATAATAAGCTCTTTTGTAAAATGGTGTTTTGTGTGCAAACTTGCACTTGAAAACATACAACTGTGTGAAACTGTAACTAGGGCAGGGAAGAGAAAAGAGTTATTCTATGGAGAGTGAAATGTTTCTGAAATGGCACTGAATAAATATGTGCTGCAGGTACTGTTGCATTAGGGGAGCAGAAGGAGTAATAGAGCTAATTGAATAGTAGTATCAGTAGTGTTGAAGTTGTATTTAGCAGTCTAAAAGTTCAACTGGAGACTCACCAAAATGCCTCTGGCGTGTGTTGGTGACCCTTGGGTAACACAGTCCAAGGTGCCCCTGCCCATGGCCACCCACTGTGTCCCCTGTGTCACCTCCCAGCTCCCGCCCCACAGTCACATCCGGGTGGATTGGACAGCTGGTCCTTATGTGCAGCAGCACTTTTATTTTAGGTCCTGGCACCTCCTGGTGCTCTGGTGCTTAAATAACAAAAGCCTGCACTTTGCCAGATTTAAAACGAGTGTTTCTGTCTTACTGTTCAGCCAGAAGATATTTGTAGTGGTAATCACTACAATAGCCCTGAATAGGATTTGTTTTCTAAAGAAATTGTCATGAGAATGAGACTTTGAGCATATGAATCATCGAGGTAAACATTATAGTAAAATGGTATCTTAAAATCACAAAGAAACTGGCTTTGTCTTAAATGGTACATTCACTGTTGAAAATTAACCTTGGTCATTAGGCTTCAACATTTGCAAAATTGGTTTAATTGTGCACACCATCTAGTAAGACAATTTTGTAGACTTAAAATATTGTATGTTTAAAGTGTCTCCCAAAGTGTCAGCAAAAGGAATCTTCTAACAAATTTGATGCCTTTATTAAAAAAAAAACACAAAACCAACCAACCAACCAACCAAAAAAAAAAAAAAAAAAGTTCAAGATAATTATATCCATTTTATAAAAATTGGTGCTTCTGCTTACTTTTTACCTGTTTTAACAGAACCTGTGGAAGTGTTTCGCAGAGAAATACTTGACAAAATGATGTCTTCTGGAAGCTTTTTCAGCTGTCAAGTTTAATTTGATTTTCCTGAAATATCATAGTACTAGGTTTTTGTGTGTATGTGCTGTTTTGCATAACCATACCAGCTTCTGTGGAACCCAGAACTGTTACTGATTGGTAACAAGCATTCACAATAGGAGAAACCCCATACTTTTGTTTACTGATCTCCTTCCAAAAATACAGTGGAAAAGCATTGCTATTTTTGAACGCCTGTGTAGCTACAGACAGAAGATAATGATCTTCTAAACTGGTTTTCTCGCTCTGCCTGACCTTCCAGATCAGTTGAGGGTTTCTGCATCTGATTACTTAATGAGGAATTGACCAGATTGATTAATAGCTTCCCCTTCCACTCCAGGTGATTTCAGTAGGAACAGATAAATACTAGGTTGCTGGCAATTGCAGATTGTTTTAGGGTCTCACCTAAACCTAACTTGACTTAAGTCCAGAATAAAATAATGGGACCATGGAAATGGATGCATGACATATCTTGCTCTTCAAAATTTGTCAGACATGCTTATTTTATAAGAGTGTAGTTGTCTGTATTCTTGCATTTAAAGCCCTCATCTTAAACTGGAAAAGTACCAATAGTGGAGAAGGAATATGAAAAAAAAGGAGTACTATGTGAAGTTGAACGAAGACTTGAGAACGCTAAAGATTGGATATTAAGGGGAGAAGCAGTAAGTTATAAGGAACTAGAAACAGGCAGGTGTTTTATTTGAAGGTGGAAAACGTTGCTGTAAGCCACTTTTTTATTATCTATATATGTATGAATCTTGCCCAGCTGCCAATCACAGATTCTGTTTTACTTTTGCAGATAACATGCAGTGTGTATGCATTTATACACATGGACAAGTGTTATAGTTGGGATTTGTGTTTTCTTGTTTGTTTCATGCTGCCCTCCAAATTGGTATCATTAGAAATTTATTATGGAATCTGAATGTCAGGCTTCATCCTCTAAGAAATAAAATTTGTGATCATAATTCTGCATTTTAGATAGGAGTTCAGATGTGTCTAAAGGGAATCTGGTAACTCCCACATGGCTAAATTTAGTTCTGCTAAGAATAATGTTTAAACCGCCCCCCCCCCCAAATAAAAATTAAAGTATTCTTTTCGTAGAATGAAATGAAAATATCCATCTAGATATACCCAATGTAAAAAAGAGAACAATTAGGTCTTTTTAGGTCAAAACCTTTAGTAAATTTAAAGTTAATTCTTCTTGTAAATAGATTTTCATCTTTAAATGCTGTATTGTACAGATGCTGAAGACTGAAACTTCTGTTTCTTATGGAGATACCTACTTTCCCTGTTTTGTGTATGGTACAGCAAAAGCAAGGAACAAGTCATGAAGTATTTCAGCTAGCCAAGCAGATATGGTTTTTTGCAGCTTATTTGGTTGTGCCATCTTACGGCCACTTTGTGTGTTAAGAGGTTAGTGTAATTACAACTGGAGAGAGAAGACTTTGCTAAATTTTGAAGTATGATGGCCTATGATTTTTATGAATGAATGATGATTTATGGGGTGGTTTTTTGTTCATTTTAAACTGGTCCTTCTCAGCACAGGTGGGCTGTTCTCTCTGCCAGCAGCTTAACAGTGAAGGAGTCTTGCAGGCCTAACGGGGATAGACTGGAGGTGCATGGTGTTACATGTTCAGAAAAGGAGTCCTACTGTAATCAGAAGGGTAGACATGGTAAAATGGCCTGTGAATACTCCGAAGAATAAGTTTAAATAGCAACAGACTTCTGAATAATTGGGCAAAGAACATTTCTTGGTGGTATTTGAATGTGGAGATGGTGGTAAGAACATAAAACCAAGAGGGAGGAAGCCTTCTGTGTGTGGGAGATGACAGACTATGCCGAGGAACTGAGCCAGGGGAAAAAGGACATACAGATTTTTAAGGTTAGAGGAAATATTGTGGTTATCTACTCCGACCATCTGCATAGCACAGCACAGGGTTGTACCCATGCTGTAACCCCAAGATGGAGGTTCAGTAACAGTATTCAGCATTCAGAGCTAAATCGTACTGCTCATTCTTTTGATTCAGACTGTTCTCCCCACAAAGCCCTAATCTAGCACTTGTTGCATTGTCATCTATTAACTCTAAAGATCCTATAGTAGTATTTTGATTTTCCTGGGTCTTTATCAAGCTAAAGTAATTTCTGTCTTTTCCTTCAGTACATAATTTTTTTCCTGTTGGCAAAACAGGAAAAATGATGACAACCTAGCAAACAGTAACATTTTGTGGTAAAATGTTATTACTGGCATCAATATTGTCATTATCAGAGGAACAGCAGTGTAAGAGACAGCAAAACCATTGCACTGTCCTCCTGCTCAAAGCAGAATTTAGAAAAAATCAATTTCAGAAATAAATGAGATTTCCTAAAAGTCATAATTGGGATGGTTTACCAGAATGGTACACTTTTTCTTCATCCCAACAGGCTGACATTGCAAATTTTGATTTGAGTACAATTGCTTTCTTAGAAATGCTATTACAAGTGCTACACCACACACAGTCCTGTTAATAGTATTAAAGACTATGAGATTCTGGGGTTCAAATTAAGTGTTGTCAATTTTGATCAACTTTCCATATAAAATCTTAGTAACTCTCCCCCCTGTTCCCTCCTTCTCCAAGGTTGCATTTTACTCATTGAATTTCACAAGGCAGCAATGAGCCATGGAGAGGGAAATGTCATCACAGCAACAGAGAGCTTCAGGTTCTTGAGCAGTAATATCACTGGAGCAAAATTGAGTTTGTGTGCTTGGCTTGGCTGGTTTGAAAGGCCCTCCAAGAAACTTCTTACCTACTAGTTCCTATGAATATTTGTTTTTCTAAGTAGTAGACTTTACTTGTCGTGACTTTGTGCTGTGACTTAGAACTTGTTGACATTCAACCTTGGGAGATGGTGTTCAGGGACACATAAAGAATAAAACACGTGGTGTGAACTGTTCTGGTCATTCTTGCAACACTTTTCTGAAAATATCTTGCACCCTTGTAAGCCAAATGCTATGGTCTGCTCATTGTTTTGGTAAAGTAATTGTGAAGACTTTGCTTCTTGTAGATTTTGTTAAACTTCTGTTCTGAAGCTTTTAAACAATTGTTTCCTCAGTACTGTTTTTATTTCAGTTTTCGTGCTGTTTTGTGTGTTACCTTAAATACCTTTGCAGTTGCACTGTAGTGCAAGACAGAGAAACAAACATCTCACATATTGACATGTTATGCTCTTTGTATTTAATATTAGAATTAGAGTGTCGATTTAACAACTTCTTCTCCACAGAGTTCAAGAGTTTTTTTTTTTTAATAAATACATATAAGTTTTCTTAATTCCGTAGGAAGCCTCTTTTTCCTTTATCATCCCTGTTGAGATGTCACTGATGATATTGTATTGATCCACTAAAAAGATTTGTGGTAAAGCTTTTTACTTGATGTAGGCTGTCTTTTTAATTACAGCTGTGCCGTATGCTGCACAGAACTCTGTAGTTAGGGTTGTGTCAGCACTTACATATGAAATCTCTCATTTTTATCAGCGACTTAATGCTGACAATAATGCTTTGAGGAAAAGCATAGCAAGATCTTAGCCTTCAGGGTGAGTCAGTAAGAGTTCACTATATTAAAAACTATTCAGATAAATCTGACTTAATGAAAGGTTATAACCTCTTTTACACACAGACTCACTATGTGTGCTTACAACTACTGTTTTAAAATTATTTTTTAAGGCTTTTTTCCTTACTTGAGGTACTGCCGTTCAGCATCTAAAAAGCAGCGGATTTCAATGCTCTCTTCCTCTGGGACTCTCTAAGGGACCTACAGCAGTTCTTGAACCTGCCTGCCTCTTTGTCTTGGTTTCGCCCTGCCTCCTCTTCCCCTTCTCCCAAGCCTGCAGTTACTCTGACTGAAGGACCTAGCAGGAATGAAGGATGGCTGTCTCACTGGTGTTGTGTTTTTGTACTTACCAAATGTTTGATCCCACGTGAGAAAGAAGTGTTTGCAGAGGGGTATTTTCTCCTTATTTTAGAAATGTAAAGCAGCTACTGTAAAAGAATGTGTCTCATACTACAGACACACAGCCAGCTGTGGTATGCTGGCTCACAGCCCAGAGCACAGAGCTAATCATGGGAGCCTAAATGAACAGGATTGATTTGGTTTTTCTCTAATGGTGGTAGTGAGAGTCCCTACCCTTTGTGGGAAAGGGAATGGCTTGAGCACTCGGGGCTGGGTTCAGTTCCTGCTTGTACCTGCAAGGGTGTAAGTGCTCATCTCTCCCTTTTCTAGAAGAGCGCTGAGAAATTGTTCGAGTGGGGGCATCTTCCATCTCTGTTGTGGTGTGTAGGCCACTGTGTGATTAAGGATAAGGAGAGAAAGGCAGAAGGAATATGATTTTGCAGGCTTAATATACTTTCCCCTGAGTTTGGGGAAGAGATGCCCGAGCACCAGGGTCTGCTCCCCGCATTATTTCCATGTCTCTCCCAAAAATTTAACAACTATATGGAAAAAGCAGGACTACACCTAGGAGCTGATATCCTAGAATCATCATCGCTTATGTTGTTCTGTCCTGATGTCTTAGAATGCTGTAGTGAGGAGAAAGAAATGCTGCTTTAAATCTCCCTCATCAGATTTTGCTCTGATAATGCAGATGTGTCTTTTTTCATTTCTCCTCTAACTGATCCTGACATACAGACCTTATGATGTTTTGATTTTTTTTCCTTTGTTTGTGGTTTGTGGGTAGGTGTCATCCTGGTCATCAGGTCCTCCTGGGATGGGAAAATGCTAGAGGAAAAAAAAACATATAACCAGTACACTCAACTGTCAATGAGAACAAAAAGTGAAAAGAAGAAGGAAGAGATGTAATGCTCAAAAAACCTAAATTTAAAGAGTCAGAGTTGTCAGAGTTCAAAGCACAGCTACGCTACATTGCTACAGATACAAGTCTGGATTTCACAGGAACTTGCTATCACAGTTAAGTTCAGCATAGCTGACTTTGCTGGGCAGGCCTCTGACAGAATCACTCTTTCACCTGTTTGTTGCTAAGATAAAGGAGTTCACTATGAAATGTACATGCATACCATTGCATCGAGCAGTCTAGAAAACATGTATAAATACACCTTGTTTACATTCTGTGGGCATGTTGATGGACCCTGAGGGCAGAAATTGGAGTGTGAGACTTGTAATGCGGGAAGAAGTTGGGTTCACAAAGTAATGACATTTTTGATTCTTTATTTACCTTTCACTTTTTCAAAGCTCTTTTTCAGGGAAGTATATGTAATAAACATCACTTTATAAATGGGGAAGCAGACTCTGAAAGTGAAAAGGATGAAGGTTTTTCTTCAGGCCCCTGGCAAATCTGAGCATGGAAACAAAATCTCCTCAGAGTGTATTCAGCAGTTTTCCCACTAGGTCACATTTTCTCCACATAGTATTTTCTTTGTGAGAAAAGCACAGAGAAAAGTCTCAAGTGACTGCAAGATGGCAAAACATTTGTAGGGGTATTCCAAGTACCTTAAAAACGTGATCCCCATGTCATGTAACTGGAGAAATAAGGCACAAGGAAGATAGTGACTTGCGGAAATTCTCTCATCTGGACTTGGGATAAAAATCAGAACCGTTCCCTACCTTTTTAACACATTTAACAAAATGGTCTCTGTAGCCTCTTGGACCTTACTGCTTCAGTTTCTTTTGTGCCACATCTTCACAAGTACGTGTGCAGTGTCTTTGCCAACGGTTGGGAACTGTGTGCCAACTAATGCAGCTGTCACTTGATTATTTTTTTTTCCCCCAAGCTTTTTGGCTCCATCTGCTTGCCTGGTCACTTCCATTGTTTGCTTTCCATTTCCTACTGTGCTGCCTCCCAGATGCATAGTTGTCAGTAATAGTCAGTTTGTGCCTCTCCCTGCCCCCAGTCTCCCCAGAGGATGCAGATTACACCTTTCCTTCCTCTAAATGCTTATGCCCATACTCACAATTCAGGATGGAGTGTAGAAGAGACTTCCTGAACATGTCATAACTAATGTATACCAAAGCATTTTCCATCTGCTTTCCACCCACAGCTACAGCTATTTCTCACAGTATCTGTAGTGACAACAAAATATTTTTCTTGAGCAGGTTTTGGTTAAGTGGCTTAAATTGAAGAAGAAAGGAAACAGCTAGACAACGTGGACTGAAGGATAAGTGCAGGAGCTGGGAAAGGAATTCTGTAATTTATTTATCTTAAAGGTATAACAACCCCTAATTTTGAGTGGTAGTTTACTGATGGAAGATTGGTCACTAATTATTTTTTCTACTTGGAAAGATCCCTTGCATATCATGGGCAATTCAAGATGTTAAAATGTGCAAATCATGCACATTGCTAAGTTAGTGCAGAGCATCACAGTTAGTGTGATGAGCCAGCTGAATTTGAAACAAAACATGAACTGGCAAACCACTTAGCCTCTATCAAGTGAACTGTATGGAAAGATTCTACCTGCTGCTTATGCATGTTTGAGGCTCAATTTTATTTATTTATTTATTTTAAATATCTGTATGTGTCTATATATTTACTTGCAGTTGATTTGGTGTCAATTTTTGTTTGGGAGCTCAAGAAAGCAGCAACAGCTGGCAGTTACAAACTGATTAAATTTTGCAAGTTTTATTGGTCAGAGAAGTTCTTTGTTCCATTGTTGTAACCAAGATTTTTTTATCTTGCTTATGTGTACATACACACTGCCTTTTAAATTTCTCATTAAAAATTTCTTAGGATCAAATGGGTGCACTGAAACCTGTACACAGGTTGATTTTTAAGTACTTTGTATATCTTGGTTAACATTTTGCACATTTGGCACTTTTTCCTTCAGAAGAAGGAGTAGTTAACATGTATTTGCTGTACTCTATCTTTGTGGAGTTTCTAAATGCATTGAATTCCAAGAGAAAATAATAAAGCTGCACATAAGGATATTTGTTAGCCTGAGGAGAAAAAAATAAACTACCTTCCAGGTTGATTCTTACTAGAAATGCAGAGGTAATCTTTTCCAAACTGAGAAGAGTCTGGCCATTTGTTGACTGTACCTTCCACTGGGGACAAACTTACAGAAGAGGCATCCTTCTTTATGAAGAACATAATGAATTTTTATGTGTTTCAGTGTCAAAGTCTTCCTCAAACCTTTTTTATGCAACACATAACATTAATCTTATCACTATTCTGTATTGCTGGTATGGTTACATTAATTATTTTTTCCTCCCAGTAGTAGTCCACTTTCAAGTTTCTTGTGGACCTTTAATTTTGTAAATAAAGTAAAATAGCAGCCTTCCATCTGTGAAAAAATGTAGGCAAAGAAGTATAGTGATTTTTGTTGGAAACTGTAGTTAATTGTTCTGAGCTGTTACATTGACTCAATGACCCCACAAAGGTAGCAAAAATCACTTGCGTTATGGAATGTTTCAGATCCTTTATGATCCCATGGCATCTAAAACAATCCCCAAACAATTTCCTCACTACCACCAAAGGAAAACCAGCCGTGAACCCTGTTCTGAGAGAGCAAAGATGTAAAATGTGTATTAATATATTAGAGGTATTAGCTCATTTTATGGCAGGAGGTTTGATTGCTGTAAGCACAGGAAGACAAATCTTGGACCTTAGTTGTTGCATCACAGCTAGTGCACAGAGTGGCTGTTTGTGAAATAGTGAGTTGCAGAAATGCTAAAACCCAGTCAAGAATCCATCAGATTCTTGTAACTTAAGGAACAAACTCTTAATTGTCCTCTCTTGTCTGCTCATGTAGAAAATCACACTTTCAAAATTTCTCATGTGTGCTAGATTTCCACTTACTCAGTGAAACCGATGCTATTCCAGTGTGTGTAGCTGACGTTTGATTCTCAGAATTAAAATTCTAAGTGTAGGAATTACGGAAAATAATGCACAGTAGCAGTACCTGCTTATGGGAAGAGCTGAGAAATAAAGAAGTGATGGCAATTCCTTGGCTGTCTGTTACGAATTTATTTTAGCCATAGTCTGAAAAGGTCTTGTGTCGGTACATGTAGCCTTTACACATGATTGTGACTGGTTCCATGAGCAGGAAAATGTAGGTAGCTGACAATTGAAACCTTGTGCCATCACTTGCAGTGGGATGGCTATGGCAAATGTCCTGATGACATATATTATATAAGGTGTAATTAGGTGACAGATGGTGTCAAACTTCACTTGCACTTGTAGTTGGCATAGTTTTTTGAGGAGGGAACAGTAAGGACACACTGCTATTTTTGCACTTTATTTAGCCACCTCTATTCACAAACCCTCAGATTTTGTGCATTTACTCATGCCATTTGAATGCAACTACACTTTTAGTTTTAAAAAGCAAGTTCTCAGAGGCCAGTTAAGATAGCCTTGATGCTGAGGAAGGCAGGTACACTGCTGTATAAATTCAGACTGCTTTTTAAATGTGTAAGTATACAGTGGTTATTGTATCTTGACAGGCTGTCTATCACAATGGCAGGATTGATATTCCTGCAACTATGAGTCCATTATTTTCCACATTTAAAACTTTCTATGGCTATAAATATAGGCAGGTACTGTTAATATGGGAAGACATTTGTCTCTTTATTTGGTTTATATTAGCAATTGTATTGATGACTGACAAACAGCTTCTGGTATCAGGCAAAAACTGTCACAAATAGGACATTTTATTTAATTTTTGTGCAAGGATTGTAGTACAGTCTTTGCATTTTCTCATTAGAATAAAAAAAAAGACATTATTTTGGTATTTTCTGTGTTTTAATTCTATAAAATTGATTGCTGTCCCATGGTAATGTTTTTTGTCTCTACTAGTCACAATGAGAGTGCCTGTTGTTTGTAATCTTCTACTTTGAATTTGCTTTTGCTCATTTATTTCATCAATAACTCTCCTTGGATCCCGTTGTTGATCTGTCGTATCAGCACCAAAGGACTTGGCAAAGAGTCCTATGCAAAGGTAAATAGACTTCTGCAACTTTCACATGATGTGAAACTTGAGTTGGGTTTTAGCAACCTGTACATTTCAGGATCATATACAGATTTACACCAGCCTGTGTTGGGTATGTCAGTTAAAAGGAGTTAAGAGAGATGAACACTCTTTGAAAATACTTCCTTATAAGCACTTCAGCTACTTTAGACATTAGTTAGTCTGGTTAGTGAATTTCACTGGCTGACTGGTTTAACATCTTACTTGTTAGTTTCCTTTATGTAATTCTTGTCCTAATAATATTGATAGTATGCTGCAAGGACAATGCTGGTTGGACTCATCTCCATTGTTAGAGAAGCTTTAAATATTATTAAATTAAGGAATTGAGTTCTTGGCCTTTATGACAGTTTTCCTCTTCTTGGTGCACAAAGCCAATTTATCTTGAAGCATAAAATAAACAACCTAGTACTAATGTTATGAAGTGTCCATTTCTGCTTGTTTCAGCTGTTACTAAATATAAAAATTGATATGCTGGAACACTTACTCCTGAGTCGTCGTCTTTCTCCAAGCCTTGCATAATACAGTAAATCAATAATGCACTTTCTTGCCTACAGGCGCTGAACAGATCTGATCCTGTTTACTCTGTATCTAGTAATGAATTATCTATAATTCCTCTAAGACTGTGTAATTTATTCTGCACTTCACATTTTTTCCCCTTGCTATCCCCTTATGCTTAGTTCACTTCTAGTTTTACACTGCCACATGTACTTGGAATGTACATCTGTTATGATACGCAGCTTCTAACTTCACCTTGCGATTTCTTTTCAAAACACAATTTTTCAGTCACCTCTTTCCTGTGTTGCTGCTTCTAATTTTCTTGAACAGTAGTGGGTGAACTCATAAGCAGCGTATCAATCCCATTGCAAGCAGCTAAATGTATATCTTCTCTCCTTGGTCTGAGATTTGTGAATTCTGTTGAGCAAATTCTGTTCTTTAGACAGTATAAATGATGGACTCCACTGTATGAGAGCCACTTGGCTTATTCCTTCTGGAAAGGAATGCATGTACTGATAGTGAGAGATCCTGGTTGATATTTGTCAAACCTGTACTTGGAGAAGGGACTTTCCCTGTGAAGGACAAATAAAAGCAGCTGCTTTTGGATTTCATGTTTATGTACTGGGCATGAAGGCTACTGGTAACTAATTGGGAGGCGATAATGTGCATATTGAAAAACAAAATCTGGGGTTGTTTTACTTCTGCAGATCCAAAAGACTTCAGTAGACTTTCAGAAATGCACTGAGGCAGGAGCAGCACGGAGCATTTCAGTCATGGGGAAAGTATAGTGAAGAGGATAGAGGTAGTAAGTCAACAAGCAGGAATAGAATCATTTCCTACAGCCTTTTTTAGGATATGTTAGCACTTGGAAAGATATGTCCTTCTTTCTTTGGATTTTCTTTTAAGAGTTTAGGTGGAACTTTTACAGACTACTTTGTTACCATCTTTCACTATCCCTGCTGTTGTTCATTACTACTGAAGCATATGGTCACCGAGTGTGTGGTCACTACAGAAGCAAATAATTGAATGCTCAAATCCAGCTGCAGATGCTTTTCAAAACAAAGAAACTTCTCTCCAGGTATTTTTGACTCTCATTGCATCTTCTAAACTTTAGTAAGTATTTTATAAAATTAACACATTGTCTGCAAGTGTTGATTTTTGAGGGTTTTGTGTTAATGGCTGGATGATTCCAGGTCACTCTTGAAACAGTGTATGGCACTGCTGCTACCAGAACAGAAAAGATTCAGTTGGCATTTTATTTCTTCTACTTTATTACCACTTCTGTGAGTATTAGAAGTCTGTAGCTGTTTCTACGTTCAGCTGTTTCAGCTGTGATCTTTTGCTGCTTGTTGATGGGGATTTGGTAAGAGCAGCATGTATTCCTGGACAATATTACTGCATTTTGTAGATAAAAATTCCTAATTCTTCTACCTTCTAATCTCTTCCATGCATCTATGATCTGCTAAAAAAGAACAAAACCCAAACCACTCCATGAAAACAAATGAAAAGTCAAACACCAAAAAACCCAAACAAACGAAAAAGGTAGGAACGTTCTTGATGATGTTCCATTCCCTGAGGCGTGCTCTAAGTTCTGTCATCAACCTGAACAGTGTAGGAGTCCTGCCCACATGTCTGCATCCAAGGCTCTCCCTGATTGCTTTGCTTTCTTCTTGTAAATAAAAAAATGCTAGAGCAAAAATTTTTCTCTCAGACCTTCTTGGAGGCATGAGTAACAAGAAGTGGTAGCAGAACAGAAGCAGGTACATGTGAATGCAATATAGTGGTAGAAAAACCACTAAAACATTTACATTTAGAAAGACCCTTTTTTATAGTTCTGGTTGTGGAATACATATGCCCTTGCACAGCACATCTCCTTGAACCCACTGATGATGGGATTGTTGATACCTTTGCTTATGCTTTCAGTGTATTTGCAGACTTGTCTTATATTTTGTTAAATTTGTGAGATTATTGGAACAACTTAAGGAAGTTTAAAAAAAACCCCTTTTTAGAATTGAGAGTAAAGTTGGGAGCAAAGCACTCTGTCCAAGTAGTAAATTCTGTGGTAAATTTGCCATCTGCATATAGGCATGAACTTTTTTTTTTCTTCTCCCTTGAAATTATCTCTCCTCATGAGCTTTCTCAGGATATTCACTTTTATAAGTGACTGCTAAAGAAGCAGGAAGCCCATGAATTAGAATAGTGAGATAGGATCTTTCTGGCAATTCCAATTGACCAGTACTCTTTTCCTCGTATGTTTATCACAAAGAAAATAACAACAAAAAAATTTTATCACTTGGAAAATATTTTGCATTTTAATTGCATTTACAGCTTGTTCTCTGATTAAATAAGGGAAGTGGAAGCAGTTCATTTCTACATATCACCTCTATGGTACTTACCATTTCTGAGATGTGTGTTACGCATAAAACTTTGTAGGCTGTAGATGCCACCTACTTCCTAAGACAATGGTTGAGATCCTTGGCTGACTTTTGGTGGGTCTTATCAACATGGGGAAACTGTGGAACAGAACAAAGCATGAATCTGAAGTGAGCTCTTACTGCTTTCCCAGGTGAATGTGACTGGGCCATAGTGGGCATTGAGTTCTCTGCCAACTGCATGTTGTGGCTGCATGCTGCCTGCCCTGTGCCCCTGAGGGAGATTATTCACCTCTAATTTGTGTGTGGAACTGCTTGTGTGAGTGCTTCCTAATCTATTTCAGGCAAAACAAATCTGCTTAGCTGAGCCTTTAAACTTGTAAGCTAACCTGGCTCGTTCTGACTGAGGCGGATTAGTGATGCTTATGTGCGCAGATACGCCAGGAGATCTGGTTGGATGCAGGGATAAGCAGGTTGGGTGTGGGAGGCTGAGCTTATGCCTCAGGAAGAATGTATGCATGTATGTCTGCACTCCTATTCTTTCCAGAAGTACCTTTAAATAGCTTATTTTAATGTGTCAGGAAGTGTGCTTTGAAAGCAAAATAAATCTTGTGCAGAATAAGCATGCTGGGGTGCTTGCTGAGCACTTGTTTTCTATTAGCTGCTAGTCCTTACCTATTTTAAACTTAATATATGACTGCTTTGTTGCAATTTTATCTAATTCAATGATCTAGGGTTTCCCTATGATGCTTGTTTTAGTTCTTGTATATCTCTATATAAAATAAAAAGTATAAAAAGTTCAACTAATATTTCAGTTTCCACTGGAACTGTATGCACACAACTACAAAGGAAAAAGACCAACTAAATGGTTTTTCAAAAGCGTCTGCTAAAAAACTGCTGACACACTTCTGAAGTTGATTTTTTATATTTTAAAA
Source organism: Corvus moneduloides (assembly GCF_009650955.1). NCBI lineage: Eukaryota > Metazoa > Chordata > Aves > Passeriformes > Corvidae > Corvus > Corvus moneduloides. The sequence goes on along the minus strand of NC_045480.1, from coordinate 47,623,249 downwards.
AAGTCCTGCTAGAAAATCTGCTGAAGATTTCTTCTGCTTTTCTCTGTTGCATGACTAAGAGAATTTCTGTGCAAGCTCATAGAAATCTCATGCTTTTTTGAGGTTGGTAATGTGATCTCTACAAAGTCAACCATTTGTCACTGATGGATGGTGCCTGCATCTGAGTTGCTTGGTATAGATCCATGCTGGGGTATAGATGACGGAGCACTCATCATCCAGTGTCTATTCCTTCACCAGTGACAGAAAGACCTGGTAATGCCCAGCCTGCTGTCCTGCTACTGTGACATTTTCCAGATGTTAGGACTCATCAGAAAAAGTGTCTGGAATGTTTCAATGTTTTGTGAATTTATCACCTGGGACTGGAGAGACTTTGGATCAGACTTTTAGGTTTCCACCTCCTGTCCACTTGTAACAAGTCCTTTAAAACAGGTCCATATCTGTTCAGATATGGTTCAGATTGTTTTTTCTGGTGAGCCTTAGAGCTGAGAGTGGCAGATGTTGCTCTCTGTGTCAGTTTCAACTCCAAGCCAGATGTGCAGCAGGCTTTCTTCACTCTCTCCCTGCACTCCTGAGACTCAAAAATCAAGGAATGCAAGACTAATTGGTCCGTCTGTGAGAAGTGGCTTTGGGCCAGAAGTTCCAAGAAGAACCACAGTAAATTTACACTGATCAGTGTTTTTAAAATGGTCAGTTCTTTAGCAGAGAAGTGAACACTGAGTGCAGGAGCTGCTGCTGAGAACAGCCATGTTCCTGTATCAGATGGTACCTTCAGCGTCAAAGTAGTTGTTTAACATATTGAAAAAATGTACCAGAAGTGCCTAAAAGAGCTTGGGGGTTTCAGGTCAGTGCCCACCCATGAAGATGAGATATCTTGGAAACACATACTTGATCTACTCACTGCTGATCTGTACATCCCATTGGTGCTGTTACCCCATGTTAACTGCAATGTCTTTGAGAATGGCTATGAGCTCTGTCAGAATGGATTTCAGTAGATAAACTCTGCACTATTACCAGTAGAAAATACGTTCTTGCTTGGGTTTGATAAAAGTCACCAGGAAATAAAAGGATTTCTTAGAGCCTAATTTCTTTCCAGGATTCTTACTGAAGAAAGAAAGAAAGAAAATTGGTGTGCTATATATTTCCCAGGTGTCAAGATGATTAGAATGGAAATGTAAATACTTTAAAAAGTTCAGACATATTTTCTGTACCGTTTTATACTTCATTACTTCAGTTGAGCAAATAGCTGACTCCTATATCTTGGTGACTAAAAAGTGACTTCAAACTTCAGACAGATTGGTACCATTTGTTAATCATCCATGCGTCTGAGAACATGGAGGCCCATGTGTAGATTATAAGAAAAATTAAAATAGACACAGACATGAAGGCTGTGAGAGATGACTTGAGCTTCATATTGCCTGTACTATATTCTCTTTTCCTCAGTGGAGGATTGGACCTTTTGAAACATGGAGCTATTTAGTGAGAGAGCCTTTCAGTTGCTAAAAGCCTTTTTGGGCTGCTGCAGTGAGAAAGTTAGTGTAAGGTCCATTTTGCAGGCTTCAAGCTATGTCATAGGACATAACCTAATCAGCCAGGTTTTCCAGTAAGAACAAATATAAATGCCCTCTTTTCGATGGTGCTGTTGCTATCAACAACCAATGTATTATTCAGAAAGTCATCCAATCTTGCATTCTATCAGTAGAAACAGTTGGAGTGAAATGCAACTGTTTGCAGCTGGACTGTTCCACACATCACTCTTACATAGTAGTGATAAAACAACATTCTGACTTAGCTTGATAATGGCCTCAAAATTTGCATTAAATCAGTTATTTTATTAATTCTGTTTTTTAACAGCTTTTCTAGGTTAGAAAATTAACAGCCAACCCAACAATGTGCTTTGTGTGTTCAGTGCATCCAGAGCTCTGTTCTTTCATGTCAACAAGGTTTGACTTTTCTCTTGCCTATTGTGTTGTGGGTTCTTGTGGCACTTAGGAGACAAACCATTTTGTCTCACAGATTGTAGATCTCATCTGCTTTGTATTTCCACCTGTTACCAGCAATCTAGCAAATTTCTCCTTCTGAATATCAGTACTTCACTAGGACCTGAGCAGCTTCATCTGCTTGCTTCCAAAATATGCTGGTCTCCAATATCCATAAGGCAGGTGTGTGCCACGGCAGCTGACCTTTGTGAAACACAATACACCTGATGTAGCAGCTGACTCTGCTAGCACTGTCTTGGAAAGATAGAGACTGCTCTTCACCTACAGGGGTCTTGAAAAGTCAGGAACGTAGATTAGCCTACAGTAAAGGTGGACCAAGGTGGTGACATGGGGGGCTGTTCCTCTTAGCAGCTGCCATTGTTGGGAAGAAACTCTCCTAGCCCTGCATGCCTCTTTCCACATAAGCATGAGAAATGATGCCAACTGTGGCAGACTGGTGGGTTGGTGAGACTCCTGACAGTAGTCAAGTTTATACCCATAATGCTAGCAGTAGAGCATGCTTTGCTTTTACTGAAGAGTACAGCTTCAAGTTTATTAGTAGGTGTTTATTTTGCTGTGGTGTGAGATGTTAATTGGTCCCTAGTCATTACCCATCTCTGATGGAAGGTGTAAGATCTGCTGTCCTTAAAACAATTAATATCTGTCCTTCTTAACCCAGTGCCAGCAACACAATATATGTTAGAGGAAACTGGTGAGATTAAATTGATTTGAGTATTTTTTTCTGGAATAGGTATGGGAGATTCAATTGATTTGGTGAAGCTCCACTGGAAATATCCTGTGACAGGATAACAGTAACATGTTAATGTCATCTTAAATGACGTTAGTCACTGAAAAGAATCTCTATATGTTTTTCATCAATTCAAATTGTGATCCCAGTTTCTAATTTTAAATTTGTTTATATTTGTCTGCGTCAGTATCTTTTATTTGGTAGTTCAGGTAAATTATTTGTTAACTGTATATGTGGTCAGTGCTTTTCTGCTCTGAGCATGGCTCTCTTTGCTGCTTGCAGTCACATCATCTTTCCTGCTAGGAAAGTGTTGCAGAGCAGAAACAGGGGATATAGAGTTGATGGTTTTGTAGAATTGGAAAGAAAGTTTGAATGCCTGCCTGACATAAATATTGTAGGCCACCTTACATTCTTATCTACCTCTGGACATGCAAATACAAAAACTTACTTTCCTGGTCCCAGAAATAGCTTGAGCAAAGAAATCTATGTTTCTGTAGGTTGTTAGCAGATGCCCTGCTGCTGAATCATACTGCTTAATCAGTTACTGAAATAAGATTCTCAGAGAGCCATTTTAAGGGCATTAAATCAATAACAATAATTGCAACCATTTCCATTTCTCCAGTGGAGCCTGCTAAGAGTCTGTTTGGACCAGGGCCAGATTCTTTTAGCTAGGCTGGGATATCATCTTCCTTCAAACCTGGCACTCACTCATGCTGTTTGTCAGCAAGTGCCTTGTTCTGCAAGGTCAGATTTTAAATCTAGTGCCATAAAGATTCTCTGTGACACAGAGAACATAACACTTAGGAACCAATGCATGCTAGGCAGTGTTCTGGAGATATGAGGTTAATGAGAAGGCATTTACTGTTTTTTTAATACCATGTGGAGACTGTAATTGGTTTGGAACTTTTTCTTTTAAATTAGACACCAGAAAAAGGAATGTGTTCTGCTGTGTTCTGGTAGTATGTGACCTTGTTTTACTTATGTCTTTCTACTGATGAAGGTGCTGAAAATGCAGACAAACCAGTGTATTTCAGCAAGTCTGGTAAATGCTGCCTTTATGTTTCTCTTTGTATTTCTTGCTTTTATTAAAAGTAAAGAAGTGCAGATCACAAGCTCTTCTGTATCAGATATTGATGCAAAGGCATTTAACACGTTCATTGACCTTCTGGAAGAAAGTACATAATTTGGAGTTCATCTTTGAAAGTACGGCATTCAGGATGGAAACAGTATTGATCAGCAGATACTGCAAAAATCTGATTTAGCGTTCATGGCTGAGTATTTTATAAGATATGAATTGGGACTGCCAACAGATGGACTTTCTTCATAAATATATATATATTGTTCCTTGTTCTTTTAGAGCAACTTCACAGGAATAAGGCTGAGCCATAGTTTTCCCCACCAAAATGGTAAAATACACCAGTGTTTGTATCTTGTGTTGCTTGCATGAGGCATGTTTTCTACCCCAATCTGACCCCAGCTACCTTTTCTTATGTCAGAGATTTGATTTATAACTGGTGAATAAAACACAAATAAGAAATGGTTTTGTCTATATTGTATTACAGCCTTTTGCTCCAATCTGCTTTAACAATACTGATAGAACTACTTTTTTTTTTTCCTAGCATATAGGACTACATGAAAGCTGAATCAGAGAATGGGTCAGGTTGGAAGGGACCACAATGGGTCATCTGGTCCAACCTCCCTGCTCAAGCAGGGTCATCCTAGAGCACATGGCACAGGATTGTGTCCAGAGGGTTCTTGAATATCTCCGGTGAGGGAGACTCCACAACCTTTCTGGACCATCCATTCCAGTGCATGGTCACCTGCACAGTAAAGAAGTTCTTCCTCATGGTCAGGTGGAACTTCCTGTGCATCAGGTTCTGCCCATTGGCTTGTGTCATATTGCTCAGCACCACTGAGAAGAGCCTGGCTCCATCCTCTGACACGCTCCCTTCAGATACTGACAGACATCTCAATCATCTCATCTCAAGGCTGATCAGGCCCAGCTCCCTCAGCCTTTCCTCAGAGATGCTCCAGTCCCTTCACCATCTTTGTTCCCCTCCACTGGATTCATTCCAGGAGCTCCATGTCTCTTGTCCAGAACTGGACACAACACTGCAGGTGGCCTCACCAGGGCTGAGTAGAGGGGCAGGATCACCTCCCTTCCCCTGCTGGCAATGCTCTTCCTAATGCACCCAGGATATTGTTGGCCTTGTCCTTCAGACTTTTTTTAAAGAATGGGCAATTGAAAACAGGAAATTAAAATAAAAAAATTGGGCAGTAGCCTGGAATAAGCATTGTCCATTGTGGATCTTGAGGTAAAATTTGTTGTTGATAACTTGGAAAGACTTGGGGGTTTAATTCTTCTTCTCTTGTTTCTCATCATCTTGTATGCTTAGAATAATGTAAAAAATTGTAGAGTTCAAATTGAGGGGTGGCTATTTAGTCTTGATAGAATATTCTTAATTTTTACCATAACCTTATAATAATTTTTAGGAAGTTAGTCTGACGCAGAAGCCTGCAACTGAACAGAATAGTGAGATTGGACTTCTCATGGCATAACCTGCATTGCTTCTCCTTTACTTCGTTAGTCATTACTATAACAGGCTTGAAAATGCTGTTCTGTGCATTGAAGCTTCTTGGGTGTAAAGGGAGTTGATTATTCTTGCTTATTAGAGGTGGTATAAGAGCTGCTTGAAGAAGGAATATTTACTTCAACTGGTTTTAATCACTCAAAGAAAAACGTTCTTTAATAGTAGTCACAGTTCTTGATTCTCACTTTTCTCAGCTTTAATCCTGCTATCATCATCTTTTTTAACCACTGGAATGCTTTTCAGTCTGAAGGGTATATATGTTCCCATCTGTTTGTATGTTGTTCCACATTAGAGAACTCTTTTCTCAAACAGCTCTGAGGTAGGGGACAATTTGGTACTTGGTGTTAATTTCCTGCCCTTCCTCCTGTTTCCATGTAACTAAATTAATTTTAAATTCAACTAAATTTAGCTGCTATTTGTTCTCAAGGTCTGTTAGCCCACTTCAGTTAAAGATGACCTTTTTTGGTCCATCTTTTGTGCCCTGTGTTCTAAATGACTTTTTTTGGTTTTTTGATGTCTCTGCTCTTCTGTGTGTCTGCTTGTTTGTGCTGCATTTCAGCAGCATTTGAATTGTAGTTTTAGTGCAAGAAATCATGCTACCATTTTGCTAGAAGTGGACGCCAGCCATCTGGTAAAATTGCAACTCACTATTAGCAAAACCTATAATTTCAGGAAATGCACCCAAAATTACTTTTATGATTAGTGGACAGGAAAGAAACCGAGACAGAGAAGTCAGTTGGGTACTTCAGAAATCACTTTGAGGTTTGCAGGCAAATGTCTTAATGGCAGTGGTCTTGCTGCCAAATGCTGTTTTGCTTTTGCCTTCCGAATAGTTTGCATTAATAATGAGCAGCTCTGCTTGGAAGTTATTCATGTATCGCTCTTACGATGCAGCTTCGCAAAGAAGCACCAGGAGGGGTAATAGTCTGTGTGAATGGATATGTAAAGTGGTTCAGCATACTGTACTGCTAAGGTTTTCTCACTGGAAATGCATCCCAGCCCTAGGGCCACATTCAGCAATGTTATGGATGCTGAAGAAAAATTTATGTTAAGGCTGTATTGGCCATACGACACTAGCCTTTGTGTTAAGCCTAGTAGTTGGGAAATAAGTCTGCACTGAAACCAGGCAGGGTTTAATCAGCAGTTTGGTAATACGTTTTGCCTCTGTGTCAGTGTGGCAGCAGAGAGGAGGTGACAACAGCTCTCATTTGTGTATATGCTCAGGGAGAGGCAGGCAGCTCACCATGCTCTGGTAGCTGCACTTGTGCTGCATGTTCTGCAGTTGTTGAATGTATGTGTTAAACTAAGATGGAGTATATTTCTAATTTAAGACTTAAAGCGGTGATGAATTTACTGTCTTCCTAGTGAACTATTACAGTGAGTAATTATCCTCATAGTTAATTCCATTTGTATTTTTCTCATTTCAACACTTAGTGATTGGATCTTGCTTCTTGTCTATTGGATCAAATCCATGTTCACCTAGGCAGTTGGGAAGAATGGAGTTGTTTCTGCATAGTAATCACATTACCTGTTCACATAGAATGGACTTCATCATTGAGGTTTCTGGTTCCATGTGCTGGTACCTATGGCTTAATGTGTGTTAATTCAGAAGAGCTTTTCCACAACACAGTAACACTCCAGCACAGCTTAACTGAAGTTCTCTACTAGAAAGCTATACTAGCAGAGTCATCCTCATTGCTCCTCAGACTAATTTCCTATGGATGAAAGGCCGTGAGCAGTATAAAACTATCATAAGCAGTTGTTGGTGTGGGCAGCTGGGAAGGTCCTTGTATGCAGTGGTGTTGATGATGCTGTAAAACTGACTCACAGGGAATATAGGTGGTCTGGTCTGGGGGCAGAAAGGCATATGAAAGTAGAACAGAATGCATAGTACTGTGGAGATGTTGGGCCAGCTTGGAAAGCCCTCACAGCTGCCACAAACTTCGTTTACTTACTTTTTGAAAAGAAGGTTGAATTCAAACCTAAAATTATCCAAACCTGTTAAGTTTTAAGGAGTACTTAGTCTCCTTTTGTACTGTAAGAGGATTTGTGATCCTTTTTTGTAGAGAAATTCTTTGTTACATGTGTATCTATCATGAAGAGTTGGGATGATTCTGTTGGTACACTTCTGGCCTTTGGTAAGTAGCTATACAACAGCATCTTCAAATTTGAAAGGCGTATGAGAAACTGCCTGCCTGGTTTTCTAAACTGAGAATTCTTCAGCCCACTTGCTTCTCAAGTAATGTAGCTAAAGATACTCTGTTTATGTTGTTATAAGTATGATCTAATGTTTGCTTTTGGCAAGAAACTCTGCCTTGTTAGTATGCACAGAAACCATAGTTTACACGAGGCTGAAATATTAACTTTCTGTTCTAAATTGAGCAAACAAGGATGCTTGTGCTGGATCTTTAGCAGTAGTAGTGCAGGCTTCTTGTAGTAATCTAATTCATGGGCAAAACAATAAGCAGGTATTCATTAGTATTCGAGGTAAGAATTTTTCATTTGGAGAGATAAAAATTTTAATATAAGAACCCAAATAATGGTACAGTTGTCAAAGTGGAAAGGTTAAGACAATTGAAAATTGTGTGCTTAGCTTTTATACCTCAGAGGTCCTTTCAATGGAAAAATAATCACTGCTTGATATTGAGTGGCAGCATGCAGGATTATATGGAGGACTTGCCTGTTTTGTTTTTAGTAGTTGCTGGAAAACTTGGCACCCTTTAAATAATTCAAGGCTTTTTTTCAGCTTTTCCTTTTCTGAGGAAAAGGGGAGAGAAGCCTTTCATTAGTTCCACATGATAGTTAACTTGTCAGATTTTGCAGCTTAATCCTTCTTCTTTTAAGAGTTGTTAGTGAAAAGACAAACCAGTCGTCTTCTTCATAACAGTCATTACTAATATAAATACTGAAAATAACATAATTGTTTATATGAACACAGTAAGATTAGTCATAATACAGGTCTCCTCCTACTGTGGATTGTTGCCTCCCATTATATCTTTTAAGGAATGCAAGTGATTTTATTCTAGATTATATCCATTCAATGTTCTTGATAAGAACATAGCAACACAGAATTTAAATTAAAGAGTAACTTTTGGACTTTTATTGTTTGTCTTGACTTTCAGGGAGCTAAGAAGTGTGAACAGTGTTCTTGATAGAGTGACTTGAGCTCCCGACTTCTACAATAACACTGTACTGGTGTATTAATAACTTCTCAGTTGGGATATGGCTTTGAGGAAAGGGACTTAGAATTTTGTTGGGGTTTTTTTAAGTGCAGTTTTCTTATTACTGTGTGATGGAGGCTTTCAACAATTTCTTCATGGGTCACTTTCACATTTCCCTCTTACCTCCACCCCATCCTTGCCACAGCATTACACAGTAATTCTCATTTTCTCATGTGTCAAATTTTAAGGTAAAATCATAACTTCTGTAAGACATTATTCACTGATTATTTGCTATGGTATTCTTCTTTTTGAAGCAAGGAAAATGCAAGGAGGTTCGGAAACACTTCAAATACAAGAATTAAGGTCATGAGTTACTTACAAACAAGTGTTGGCAGAAAAAAAAATCCCCTAGTTTCTCTCTTCCTCTTATATGTTGATTGCTTTAATTTGGACATCAAGCCTCTATTAGTACATTTTATAGTGTGGTTCTTTGTGCTAGAGCATTAAAAACTGCTACAACTTCAACTCAGATTATCCCCTCTTTTAGCCAGAGCAGCCCTTGTTTTGAGAATGCACAAAGAGGGAAGAAAAGGCCTTTGGTTTAAAGCGTTAAGATTTGATGCTTCTCTTGCTATTGCAAAGAGAATCTGTGGAATCCTTATGAGCTCTAACACATCCAGGTTCTGTGTTTGTGTGTGCCTGAACCTTGTATGCGGTTGTATGATCATACACACTCTATCATAATCTAAAGAATGTGACTGCTTGTAGCTCAGACTGTTTCTTCTAAACTCTTGCTCAAGAAAGGTCTATTCATCTCTCTTCTACCTCTGGTATTTCCTTACTGAGCCACTTAGCCTAAATACTGCTAAATATATGTAAATTCTTGTAGCATTTACTTGTTTTCTAAACTGCTTTTTGTATTCTTATTCTCTAGTGGGTTTTGTGTACTATTTCATATTTTATCCCATGTTAAATACTTAATGTATTTGTGCCAGAAGAGGGTAGGATTACGTGATAGGTCTTTCATGCCCAGAGTTAAAGCAAAATGTTGTTTTTAATGGTTTCTGTGTAGTTGTCCTCTGATAGCCAGGGATGTGGCTCTGTCAAATGTATTATCAGATATTGTCTCTCTTTTAAATCTCTTTGTTTTCTGTGGGGAACGGATCGGAATGAAGCAAAGTGTCTGAGACTGTAAAGTAGCACTGGAGGCTAAAGGGGATTGGGAAATTGAGGCCTGGGATTAGAGAGGGAGCCATTTTCAGAGGCAGTCCTGGGAGGAAAAAACTAAGTTGGATGGTGAAATAGGGAGAGAAGGGGTAAAGTCTGTTGAAATAGGATTGTGAGGTTAAATAGAAGCAGGTGAACAGGAGGCAGAGACATCTTACAGTAGACCATATGTGGTGGGAAACCTGGAAGTGTCTTTGTTCAGAAACATTCAGGAGGAGAGGTCAGGACGCCAGGACTTGATGAAAAGCTTCAGCAGGTATATGGAAAGTTGGGCCTGAATTTCAGTGGAGAGGGAGATAATTAAAACTGGCTGCAAAAGAAGATTAAATACAGCTGGACTTAATTAAATTTAAGCAGGAAATGTTAATTGTGGTATTTTTTAAATTTAATGAATACTAAATCTATTCTTTTGTGTGCTGTCAGATTTATGTTTGACATAAGTAAGTAATTAGAGGAGCACTTTCATTTAGTGTTTGTTGCATTGGCCACTTTGCACTGAATAAACTATTGATTGTTAAAGTATATTGAGATAGTGAAAAAGGAGCAGGATAATTTCTAATACAACAGAAACATTGCACATGCTATTCTATTAAGTGTTGGCAGAGCTTTGCTTGGAGGTTAATAGTAAGGTAGTAGCAGGGAATCATTTTAGCTGCTATTTTGTTCTGGAGCTTGGAGCTGTGAATAATGGAGTTGACTGAGAGATTTGAGGTATGTATATGTTTGGAAGAAGTAATTTATCATTCTTAGAAGAAGCATGCATGCTTGTAGAATGAGATACATTGTTAATGATGTATTTTATTTTGAAGAAAAGCTACTGAAAATTAGTGTTTCAGTCTTGCTCTAATCAACGTATGTGCTGATGAAATACAGAAGGTTTTTTATTTTCTTCATCTGTGCAATGTATCCAACACAGGTTTGTTACTTTGCTATTGTTCAAAATCTTTCCCATATATAAAACTGTGTAGCCAGTAATCAGACCAATAAATTAACTGTTTTCTTTAATACATCATGTACGTGTCTTGCTCATAGTGTTTTGCAACATTAGCTAGCATGGCCATACTCAAATATATATTTTTCTTTAGTAAAACACGGTTCACAGTCTCAGTATTAACTGTGTTACTTATTTGTGCTTGCTTGATGCTGCATGTAAATCCCCTTTGTATGCAAGGGGTTTTTCAAACGGGCTTAGCAGGCCTTAGATAGCCTGGCTTGTGAGATGTATTTGCACTTTGTGTGGTAGTTTGGGTTTGGATCAAGTGCACTTTTTAAAGTCTGGTTCCTGATTGTCCACACCTGCTCTCCAGTAGAATGAGTTGAAGCACAGCTGTCCCAAAGCACCTTCTGGGTGAAACTAAAGCAGAAGGTGTGCTCCAACTGTGAGGGTCATTTTAGGCTTGGGATGTCCAAGCAGCTCTGGGAATAAGTCATTTCCCCTTCCCAGAGCCGGTATCCTGTGGGTGCTGTGTCTCAGCTTTGCACATCTGCCCCTACAGCACTGTGCTGATTGCTCGTGAGGACCAATGCACCAGTGTCGGTCTTGGGCAGAGTGTGCTTGTAGGGGTCTCATACTTCTTTTCAGAAGGTAGATTTGGATGTTGAAATGAAACCTGAGGAGATCCTTAGCTTGGGTGGGATGTTCCTTTTTTGCTTTTACGTCAATTCAGTATTGCACAGTTAAATAACACAATAAAAAGCTCAGATACACTACAGTGCTACGATTTAGTCAAATATCTACAGAAGTTTATGTGTTAGTGCAATTGTCTTTGTCCACTAAATCTGTAATCTCAAAAGATTTGTTCTAGCAGCATTCACTGTGCATAAACCATGTTGTGTCTGTAGCTATTCTGTCTTTTCACGAAATGCTGTCATGATACTTAGGTTAATATCCAAGTTAGTCTGATATATTAATTTCCAAGTTAATTCTTTAAAACCTTTTCACAATTTGTTATATTTTGTTAAAAAACAAATCCCACCACTCCCCAACCTCCACCTCTCTACATCCACCTTATTTCCTTTATTCCTTGCAGTTTCAAGTGATAAAAAAGGAGTAATAAAAACAAGCAGTACTGATAGAAATTTCATTTTCCCATAGTTAGTGGGTTTGTAGGTTAAAAATATTTAACGACTTTTGTATCTGTATTAGCAGGATAGAGATGTTTCAGCAGTAAAGCAGGAAGTGAAGTGGTCATCCTCTCAGTACAGAATGCAACCTGTTGTGGCAGATAACCCTGAGTAGTTTTCCCTATAGTCTTCTAGTATTGCTTGACATTTCTTGTTTTGAGCAACTGTTGTTCATATTTATTTTTATAATCTACCTTCTGTGAAAATATAATGGATGAAGCTGAAGAATTATGCTTAAACAGCATTTAATATTCAATAGAGGTGGGGGCTGCATGCAGTCTTCAATAGAAGTGTGGGATGCCTTCATCAGCTCTGAGTTTACTGTTGGGTGAGTCTGGAGACTTCCATTTTCCATAGGGGTCTCTTGCATTTTGTTTTCCCATGCAATGCAAGTGTTAAGAAACTTACCTGGGAATTGCCAACTTAGATTCATTGACCAAGTTTAATGAGTTTTTCATGTTTATGCAAAGTCTTGCACTGCAATGTTTTGGTGTCTGTCTGAAAAAAAAATCTATGTGATCTGAGGCAGGTAGGAAAAACAGTGGTTTTCCTCAGGGGTTCTTCTGAATTTTTGCTGGTTTGAGTCATTTTAGTCTCTGACTGTATAAATGAAGGAGACACTGTATCAGCTGAAAACACATCATTTCAGTTCTCTGGAAGCTGATTTGTAAATACACTTTGTCCAGCAAAATAATAATCCTTTCTTATTCCTTATCTACCTTATATATGGAAATTATTGTGTCTTGTGTATTAGCTGACAGTAGTTAATTCTGAAAGCACTTACATGACAGAAGGCAGCTTCAATGTTTCAAATCTCTCAGATAATGTACATCCATCTGTTCTTTAGCAAATGCATCACCTCTCTGCATACTGATGATTTCTGATGTAGCACTGCTTGTAATTAAATTTTGATAATGTATTTTACAGGCTTCTTGAAAAAACAAGTTGAGTTTATTCGTGCAGATGCAGAGTAAAATGGAAACCACTAATGACTAAAGCTAATTTCATGAACTGATGGTCACTCAAAAATGTAGGAATAATTAAAAATATATGATACTACTAGTGTACATTTTTAATTGGCTGGAATTTTATTTGGGTATAATAACAGTAACAACACTGATATTTTTGTCACTTAAACATTTAGCGGATTCTCGCATTTGATTAATGTTTCAAAGCTGACCTTTTATGTTCATTGCTTACAGATACAAATTGAAAGTATGTATTAAATTATTGAAACAAATGCAGCATTTGCAGTTTTATCAAGTACATACTAAACCAATAATTGCATATATAATGCTGCTGATACTGAAAAAATGCAATTAAACTTCTAAGCTGCACTCATGGCTACTTAGAGAAACATTTGTAGTGGAAACTGGAATTGCTAGATTGTGAAGACGTAAACATCTTCAGCTTTTTTTTTGCTTTTTTTTTACTACAGATTTTTACATTACTTAGTGCTTCAAATTTCCAAGTTGAGAAAATAAGATGTAGTATTGTTTTGTTCATAACACCCAATGTGTGTAGCAAGCCTGATACATAAGTTCTAATAACATCAGATTATGTGTGCAACCAAACTTGTCTTTTGATGAAATGTTATTAAACATCACTCCCACATGCTAAGGTTTCTGAGCTTTGGGGAAAACTGTTAAGTGAAAACATTTCTCTGAAAGCGTACTCTTCATGGCATCTTTCTCAAGTGCTCCTTACTGTACATAGAAAAATACACACATTTGTTTTTGATACCACTTGAATATAAAAACAGAGACGTTAGCTTCTGTTTTGGGTCATGTGCACCCAAGTGTCCTAAAGCTTTTTATCCATGGAAAAATCAAGCGTCAGCACAGAGTCTGTTTCCTTCCATTGAATGTGTGGAGCTTAACTGTCTTTTAGTGTTAGCTTCTCATTCACTGACTGGAACTTAATGGATACTTTCTTTGAACACATATTTCAGTGATTGATCTTATAAGGTTTTATTTGGGGGAATCTTCACCTGGGTAGATACGTGGAAACTTGAGAACCCTGTCTTTGGGATGTAAGTAGTGTTTCCCTGAGGAAGATGGGTGCAGAGAAGTGCAAAATCTCAGCTACGAATCCTCCTCAGAGAAGGAGCTGAAAAACATCTGTAAATGTGTTTCTGTGGCTTTTATAGTACAGCACACTGAAAATTACAGTAGAGCTATGGTTTCTGGTACTTTTTTCCCTCGTCACCAATAAGGTGAATGGAAAAAAGTTGGGGTTTATCTGTTCCATCATCCGAGGCCCTAGGTTTTGTGTTTTGAAAAAAAAAAAATTAAACTGTAAGAGATAGATGACTTAAGAGAAAGGAGGGGGTGATGCTGGTGGTGGTCGAGGTTCAGAGATTATTGTCCTGTGCTCATGGAAATGTCCTTTACTGCTCCTACTCCAAGGATACTCAGAAGTTGTGCTCCCTTCCAGCATTTGTGGTGTTGTGCTTTCCAAATCTCTCTCTCACAGTGTAGCCTGCTGAGTGTGTGGTGTGTGTGGGCTGTGGGCCCCCCGAGGACAGTGGCTCTAAGCTAATTTCTCTCTGCACATGTTCTCATGTACTGCTTTCATAGCCTGTGGATCTGACTACTTGCTGAGTTGTGTCTGACTTGACCTACTGAAAACATTGCTGGAATCTAGGGAAACCAGAGTCTGGATGTGCCAGCCTCAAAGGCTGTATAGCTGGAAATCTGATACCAAATTTAATAATGAATTAGTCTGTGTTCTAGCCGTCTGTACTTATATATTGCTTGGATGCACGTGGGTAGTTGAATGCATGAATAATTTGGAAATTACGTTAGTATTTTTCAGTTTTTATTACTATGCACCTAATTTTGGCCTTTTTTAACATCTCAGAGACTCATTTAACAATTATTGTAGCTTCTTAGACTTTGGAGAACTTTACTGCTAACAGTGATTTTTTTTCCTGGTGAGGTATATGCCATTTCTGGGCCGTACAGGCTGCCTAGTGATGTCTGCTTTTGACCACTGGGCATCTCTCTGGCCAACTTAAGACTTGGCAGTGATAAAGCTGTATTCTTTAATGGGTGTTCTCTCCTTTATTAATCTAAAAGGAAATTAGAATAACAAGAAATGAAGCTTTCAATTATATCTGATAATATGCTTCTCTTAAGGCATAAGACCAATAGCAGTTTGTGAATAATATACAAAGTCTGTAATCAAATGAGAGGGAAAATAAATGCTGTTTGAAATGATCCATGTCCAATTTTTTGCAAGTAGTATTGCATACTTGTATCTTCTGTTAGCATGAATGTTAATGGTTCTTGTGGATTCTCTAGGAGGGCAACTAGTTCTTCTGAATTTTGCAGAATCTGGTGCTTAAAGAGACCATGATCAGACAGTTTGACAGAACAAATAATGCTCTTGCTAGAAAGTTGCCTGCAGTTTATTTGGGTTTTTCTAGTTGTGTGTCGAGTAGAAATTATTCCTTGTTTCCTGGAAGTTTTTAGTTGCTAGGAATAATACAGTGAAATAGGGTCTTACTGCTTTATCTAATAAAAAAATATAACTTTTGTAATTTTCTGCTTTTTCTTTATCTCCTTAGAATGTGAAGGCATTTGCATCTTCAGATAGCCTAGCCAAGGTCCAAGAAGTAGCAAGCTGGCTTTTGGAAATGAATCAGGAACTGCTCTCTGTGGGCAGCAAGAGGCGGCGAACTGGTGGATCTCTTCGAGGTAATGCTTCCTCAAGCCAAGTAGATGAGGAGCAGATGAATCGGGTCGTAGAAGAGGAGGAGCAGCAGCAAAGACGACAACAAGAGGAGCAGCACATTGGGAGGAATGGGGAGATAGGAGGAGAAGAACCTGGATTTGATGGCAGGCATGAGTCTCAGCAGGAACAGTTAGAAGAAAATAATAATAGACTTATTACAGTGGATGAAGATTCTACTTGTAACCAAGAAGAAGATGATGATGAACATGCTGGTGATCAAGAGGAGGAGGTGGAAGAGGAGGAGGAAATGGACCAGGACAGTGATGATTTTGATCAGTCTGATGACAGCAGTAGAGAAGATGAACATGCTAACAGTAATAGTGTCACAAATTCCAATAGCCTCATGGACTTGCCCATTCACCAGTCATCACCATTCTACATGAAGACAAAGGTGAGAAGCTACATTTTTTTGTGCTCTTAATCCTCATTAACTTCGGATTTTGGAAATAAAATGGCATATTTAGCATAAACTAAAGTTTTACAATGAAGCAAAGATTTTATTTCCTAAAGAGTTTACGATGAAGAATTTATGCACTCCACAAAAACTATGCTATTTTAGCTGTTAATATTCAAAATATTTGCATGCATTTGACATGAGCAAATACTACTGTATATTTTAAGGAATAGTGTTCTGATGACTACAGTCAAAATACCAAGATGTTTCTTTATAAATATTTTTACTTAAGACCTTCCTGGCATTATTTATGATATTTTCCTTCTCCAAGTGGGCAAGAAGGAAAGGTAAGCAATTGTACATGTGTTATGTTCTCAGACGAGATCTGAAAAGATCTTAGACAAGATCTGATTTCATCTCGGTTAAAACATTGTCATGAAAAAGTAGGGTGGAATATTATAGAAACATGAAGGTCTTCCTGCTGGCCTGCTGGGTTCCTTGACAAAATACTGGTTAAAGAAAGTGTGATAGCCAGTCATTCAGTTAGAAAATCGTTACATAATGTCTTATGTTATCCTGCTTGTGAGGACCTTGAACCCGTGTGCTGGTCATTGCTTCAGATTTGCAGTAAGAATATGGAAATTAATCTTCATCTTTATTTCTACTTATATCACCTAATGTTTTAGATTAAAGAAAGTTATTGGGTTATTGCCTGCAGTGCGCATTCATACTTCACTGTATTTTCCGAATTCTTTGGGAAGGAGGAATTCTGTTAACTCTTAGGAGCAGAAAAACAATGAAAGCAGTGTTATTGACTAGTAAGAAAGAGAAGCAGGCCTTCTTCTGGAAGAATGTTGTTCCTAAGCCTATATACTAATTTCTTTTTCTTACTCATTAATTGTTAATAGAACACCTAGCCTCCCCTCACCTTTCAAAAAACAAAACCTTTTAAATTTTACTTAAAAATGTAATTAAAACCTGATGTAAAACAAAACCACAAAAACCAGTCATTTAACATAAGTTAACAGGTTGAGTATGAACATAAATTTATAGAGATGGATAATCAGTCTTGAAGATGCACCTGAACAGGTATATAGGATGAACATTTGCTTTTGGAATCTGCAATGATGTTTTTGTTAGTAACAACAGTATGCAATTCACTCCCATGCTTAAAGTATCTCAGCTAAAATCTTTGCTTTTTGAAAAGTTGTAATTTTTCACATGAGTTTTTTATATAATTTTATATTTATAGTTCTAGTCTTCAAGGTACTGAAGTATGTTCTTTCTAATTTGGAGTGAAATACTGTCATATTTCATATAATTGAATTGGATTTTACAACTGAAATTCTTGGTTTTATTTCAATGCATTAGTTTTCCTGGATTAGTGTGACTTACTTAGTATCATATAATAACTTGCATCCAGTATGGACAATATTTAATGGAGGAAATTTTTATGCTCAAAAATGTGTTTTTAAGTCTCTGAGTTGGAAACTTGTTGAAGTGCTTTGTAAGTAACTATACTCAAATTATGTAGAGGCAGAGCGGAGCGTAATTTTCAGTGGTCAGTTCTGAAGTTTTTTTTATTGACTTCAATAATGAATGTAGCTTTTTCTTTCTTTTGTTGAGATGTATTTGACATGAACTGAAACAAGCCATTTTAGCCTGAAGGAAGCTGTCTGAAATATCTTTGTACAGATGCAAAATTTCTGTGTGGTCTGATAGTTGCTCTGCATATTCAATGCAGGGCTGGCCATTTTTGTCTGTGCTCTGTCCTCAGGCTGTGCCTCTGCAAGAATTGTTGGGGACTCAGGTAGCAAACCATATCTGGGAATTTTTTCATAGTGCAGGTCTGTTTTAGTAAGTTTCAACTGTGTACCTGAAGTATCAGCACAGGTTAGAAAGCTGCTTGAGCTGGCACTGCTCAGCACAATGGCTACACATAAAAACTGACAACATGCAACATTAATGTTACCAATTCATTAATAAACCAACATTTAACCACAGGAGAACATTCTATGTTACAAAGTGTTGTGGAAATACATCTGTGTGAGCATGAGTGAATTACCAGAGCAAAAATAAGCATGACTAATTAATATGCTGCTTTTGATAAAAAAAGGAGTGTTAGCACATTTGTCAGCTGTATTTACATGTAATTTCTGCTTCTACCTGTTGAAGATAGACTCATCCTAGGAACTTGAACCTGGTGAACTTATTTTTAGCTTTTCAGACGTGTTTCTCAGCATTAGTAGTCGAGTACAGTTCTCATAACTCTCGCTGAATTACCTTGCTGTGTGCTGTACTCTGTGAAACTTGCTTTGTGGCACCATTATAGGGAGTGATGGCTGAATGCCCTACTTCATGTTTGTGTGTCAGATGTAAACCTGTCTCCTCAAAGGCATGCATTCCTGATGCAACACAGTTTGCTCTGCTTCTACATATGGGCAGCACACTTTCACCACTATCAAATACCAAGAGATAATAGTGAGATTGGACAAAATACCAACTGCTACTTCTGCAGGTGCTGTTGTGCAACTCATCTTAGCTTTTTAATATCTCTGTTCTTTGTCCTTCTACTTTGTCTTCTTTTCCTCATAAACTAAATAAAGTTTCTCTTTAATTGGACTTTGTTTTTGCTTGTTGACCTGCAGACTTGTGTGTGGCTAAGGGAGGAAATATCATATTTCCCACATAACACTACAGTGCACCCTGCTTGGGTTTGCTGCCTGTCACCTTAGTAGCAGCAAGCTCGCTGTGTTCTACCTGATAAATTTCATCAGAAGCATAAATCCCATTGTATTTATATAAAAAGAATTTTTATAGATACTTACGTTTTATATAATGTTTATATAATACATACATAAATATATAAAAATACGTAAAATACTTGCCTCACACTACTGTTCTGTGCAAATAACTGATTTAATTGCTGCCATAATATTGTGAAAATGTTATGACTAATGGGCATGGGCACTTGAAATGAGAAGGACAGTGGTTCAGGAGAGACTTCGTTGCATTCACCAACACCACAAGGGAATCCAGAAAGATCCTTGTGGTTACCTTCATGATTTCCTGCATAAAATATTAGGCTGCTCTGTATTGACTTCAGTGCAAGCTAAAGCTTATTTTTAGAAAAATGTCACTGTTTGCAAACAGGAAACTGTGCAGCAAGGCAAGTCCCTCAAGCCTAGTTTAATAGTTTGTTAGTTATCATCAGTGTTTAAACTTCTTCACCTTTACTCTGCTCTGCCTTCTTCCTGTCATCTGACTTTTTTTGACCATTACAATTTCGTTTTATTTTCATGTTGTATTGAAGAGCTGTTTAACAAATTTGGTTTTTTATCCGCATATGTTAAGAAATCAAGTTCTTCCCTGGAAGATCTCTTAAAAGTAAATAATAAGGCAAATATATCCATTGGGCATACTTTTCTGTTTTTTGTTCTTGTTGCGAACAAAACTTCCCTGAGCACTTTGATATGGGAGCATTTGTCCTGAATTGCAGATATCTTTGTATCTTGATCAACAATCTGAATGAGGGGATCAAGTGCACCCTCAGTCAGTTTGCAGGTGACATCAAGTTGGGTGGGAGTGTTGATCTGCTGGAGGGCAGGAAGGCTCCACAGAGGGGTCTGGACAGGCTGGATAGATGGGCCAAGGCCAATTGTGTGAGGTTCGACAAGGCCAAGTGCCGGATCCTGCTCTTGGCTCACATCTGCCACATTCAGTGCTACAGGCATAGGCAAAGTGGCTGGAAAGCTGCCCAGCAGAAAAGGACCTGGGAGTGCTGGTAAAGAGCAGCTGAACATAAGCCAGTGTGTGCCCAGGTGGCCAAGAAGGCCAATGGCATCCTGGCTTGTATCAGCACTAGAGTGGCCAGCAGCACCAGGGCAGTGACTGTCCCTCTGTACTCGGCACTGGTGAGGCCACACCTCAAGTGCTGTGTTCAGTTCTGGGCCCCTCACTACAAGACAGACATTGAGGGGCTGGAGCATGTCCAGAGAAGGGCAGTGAGGTTGGTGAAGGTTCTGGAGCACAAGTCCTGTGAGGAGCAGCTGAGAGAGCTGGAGTTGTTTAGCCTGGAGAAAAGGAGGCTCAGGATTGACCTTATCACTCTCTACAAATACCTGAAAGAAGGGCGTAGCCAGGTGAGGGTCAGCCTCTTCTCCCAGGTAACAAGTGATAGGACAAGAGAAATTGGCCTGAAGTTGCACCAGGTTTAGATTGGATATTAGGATACATTCCTTCAGGGAAAGGTTTGTCAAATGCCGGAACAGGCTCCCCAGGGAGGTGGTTGAGTTACTGTCCTTGGAGGTATTAAAAGACATGTAGATGTAGCACTTAGGGACATGGTTTAGTGTTTGACTTGTAGTAGTGTTAGATTAATGGTTGGACTTAATGATCTCAGATCTTTTCCAACCTAAATGATTCTATGATATCAGAACTGCGATTAAAACTCAGTAGCAACTGTGCCAAGGACAGTTAAAATTTGCTTATGCAATGTATTTACCTATTTATATACCAAATAATTCCATGCATTGGGATTTCATGTTTGACTGATTTGCCTAATATGATGCAAGCCTTTTTCAGAGAGCTTTCTGTTCTATAAGGTTGGCCTGTGTCCTTTGTACCTAGAGAATTGATGCTCAGTTGTATTAAAGTGACCAGAGATTTCTCACGTTAAATACTTTACTGTTTGTTAGTTTTTACTCCAGTTGATCTGTGTCTTATCAAATGTTGTCATATCTGTTTTAAAAATACTAAATAGCACAAGAGAGCTAAGTAAATATGTATAGTAGTCAGACAAAAACATGTTATTGATGCTGATTCTTCACTGATTGCATTGTATTTGTGGCATTTCCATTTCCAGTGCTCCGTGATGATTTTGTATTAATTGAATTCTGCTGGGTAACAATTAACCACCACATAAGCAAACAAATGCACTTACATCCCATGTTTCTTAGCAACTGCACTTAAATCCTTTTATCCCTCTGTACATGTGGGATTCTGTTGCAATGCAAGGACAAGAATGTATTACTGGTAGTTGCTGCCACTGTGAAATAGCTCATGTAAATTAACATTCTTGCTTACATGAGATTTAAATTGTTTGCCTACCTGTGCTCATACTCTTGAAATTGTAGTACTAGCAGATATATCATGCCAGCAATATTTTGTGTTTATCAAAAGTGGTGTTTATGGCAGAGGCGGTACTGGCATGATTTTGTGGAAGAAAATTTCATCAATCCTGTTAATCCTATTTTATGTCAGCCAGTGCATTATTTTCTCTTGTACTGACACCTGGGTTTCAGCATAGGGTTATCCAGGTTGTACTTTGTTTACTTTTACAAGTGTTTTTTCTGTAAATCATTAGGTTTATTTGATATTTCTGAAATATTTTGGTTGTTCTAATTCCTAAAAAATATTTTTGATCATAATACATATAATCTTTAACTTGTTCCAGTTTTTTTTGTCTTTGTTTGCATAACTGTTCCTGTAACTCCCAGTTTCATAGTTTTTAAATATTAATGACTTCAGTGTACTTAAATGTTTTGGTTTTAATTGACATTTTTGGCTCCCATTAAGATGAGTTGTGTTTCTTGAACTGCTGCAAGCCTTTCATATTGAGAGGAGCATTGGCTTCTGGGTTATCTTAGAAATTGTTTCTGAACTGTTACAGTAATTTACAGGTTCATTCATCTCTGGTTTGGGTTTGACGTGTTTTGTGGGGAAAAAAGTCATGATCACTTGTATGCAAGCTCCTACAAATCTAACTTTGTTCAATTAGGTGTTCTTAATCTAAAATTCAACATTACATGTTTTTAATATTAAATGTCTCTAATGTCCCACCTCAGTTAGGAAATAATCGCTTTAAAAAAACAATTAAACACATGAATTCATGAAAAGCATTAGCTCCATTATTTCCAGCAAATATTGTCACAGATTTCTATGGTTAGGGAAAATAGCTACTTGATATCTGACTAACAGGAGTGAAATGTAAGGACCTGAATTTTAAAATCCAAGTGAGCAGGTAGAGGAAGAAGATTGTTAGCTGGTGCGTAGCCATTTTTCTTGTTCGGTGTTTCAGAAGACACTTTTGTCTGCTCTGCTTGACTGGAGGGATTTCTGAAGGAGTGGTGGAGCCCATTTATGTGAGATGCTGTATCCTTCTGGACAACAGGCACTGTTCAACAAGAGTCTTTGCAACAACCCTCTATTACTTTAGCATTTATTTCTTTTTCTTCTATTGAGGCTGTCATAAAACTTAGCAAATTAGGTTATATGGATGTGAAACATTACTTCTGTGTTAACTGTTTGGATTGTGATGGTGACTTCTCATAACGGGTCAGGCATTCGTGCGTGCAGAACCGTCCAATTACTTCACTAATTAGTCTCCTCTTCAGATGCAGGTTTGCTTGTTGCAGGATTGTGAGTTGTGCTTGTTTTGTTGGTTACCAGAGCTTCCAAGGAAACAGAAAACAGATTAGCTAAAATGAAGATTAAAAATTCGTGTATAGTTGCATCTACAACCACAAAAAACACTTTTATACCCTTTCATCAGTTGTCATATTTTAGCTTTGCTTCATTACTAAAGGTAATAAGATGATTTTTTTAATGGATAGATTTAATACATAACATATATTACAGACAACAATGGTAAAGGCTGAGAAGCAGTTTAATTTTCATGTAAAACCAGTGTACTTTGACTGCAGCATCCTCTGCCATACTATGTACCATACTGTCCATTTGGCTGTAAGTCACAAGAGCGTGTGTGTAAGTAATGGTGCTGTTCAAGAGTGCCTTTTCTTTGTTGTTTATTGACATGGGAGAGTGGAGGGAGGGAAGACAAGAGATTAGCTGGATTGACTTTGGGTGGGCTGGAAGAGGCTGTACCACAGGAAAACTTGTCCCTTGGAGCTTAAATACCCATCTTTTCAGTTCTGAAACAAATCTAAAGCCGTGCTCACATACAGAGCTTTCATTCTTAAGTAGTGCAGGCTGGGACAGAGTTTTTTGCTGCAAGGTGACTGGTCTAAGCTTGTATATAGAGCCACAGAGATGAGAAGGATTTATTTTTTCAGGGGGTTTTGGCTTTGTGTGGAAAGATAGCATTAATTTTTTAAACTGAGGAAACCTCAGATTACGCTGGGTACTTTGTGCATATGTGAAGTGAAAAGGACTCCTGTGTGAAAGTCTGCACTTATTGTCAGAATTATTGATACACTAAAAGCAGGATAGGGGGATAAGGGGGAATCAAAGATGATTACAGAAATGCTGATCCTTGGAAGCGGATTTACTTTTTGTGTACAGGCAGTACATGCCATTAGGCAAAAGTTGAGGTGTGTGTAGGTGGAGGGTGGTTTGTAAGTGTGTGTTAATATTTTTCTCCTTCTCTGAGCAGCAGAGGGGGCTGCTATTGCTTTGCTGCAGCCCCATGCAGACTTGTGCGGATTTCCTTTGCAAAGGTTTTCCTTGCTCCTGCAGCTAAAAGCCTGAAGCATGTTTTTTAAGTGTAGGGAATAAATGTAACTGGAACAGAAGGACTCAGTATTTTTTATTTGTCAAGAAATATGTTTCCAGTATAGAAAATGACGTAGGAATATTTCCTTTTAAAGAACCAGTATTAAACTTATTTTCAGAGGGCTTGCGTGATGAGAAGGCAATGTATAGTTCTCTGCTCTGAGTACACAGGAGAAAGAGAAAAAATTTCACACTACAAAAAGAGATTGTTATTTTTACCTGTTTTTTTGCAAGGATCACAAGCAAGGTATGTAGATTCTTCATGCCTTTCAGTTAATGCTTTAAAGGGTTTTTAACTAAGTAATTGCTTAAAGCTGTGTCAGAAAAGCTACACATAAAAATTGCTCCGATTGTTGAAAAAAGGCAACAAAAAAGCATTGACAATTTTTTTTTCTCTTATTCCTTCCTATGATTCTCCTTTCTAATTGAAACTTCTTTCTCATCACTCTTTAAAAGCTTAGGAACTGGCAAATTTTTCCTCCCTTGGTTATTCTGAACTACACCACTAAAGTGCAATTAGTCAAGTAAGTGAATAAATGGTCTTTACATTTATTTAGTCTTGTTCAACTTATTCATCAGTGACCTGGATGAAGGGAGAGAGTGCACCCTCAGCAGTTTGCTGATGGTACAAAACTAGATTTGACAGATACACCGGCAGGCTGTGCTGCCATTCAGAAGGACCTGGGCAGGCCGGAGAGTTGGGTGGAGAGGAATCTGACAAAGTTCAACAAAAGGAAGTGCAGGTCCTGCCCCTGCGGAAGAATAACCCCAGGCACCAGTGCAGGTTGGGGGCTGACCTGCTGGAAAGCAGCTCTGCAGAGAAGGTCCTGGGGTCCCTGAACCAGCAGTGCTCTTGTGGCCAGGAAGGCTAATGGTGTCGCAGAGAGCATTAGGAAGAGCATTGCCAGCAGGGGAAGAGAGGTGATCCTGCCCCTTTACTCAGCCCTGGTGAGGCACATCTGGAGTGCTGTGTCCGGTTCTGGGCTCCTCAGTACAAGAGTACACGGAGCTCCTGGAATGAGTCCAGTGGAAGGCTAATGAAATGATGAAGACACTGGAGCATGTCTCTTATGAGGAAAGGCTGAGAGAGCTGAGCCTGTTCATCCTTGAGAAGAGATAATTGAAGAGGGGATCTTAACAAGGCATGCAAATACTTTAAGGGTAGGTATTCAGAGATTGGGGTCAGACTCTTCATTGGTGCCCAGGGACAGGATAAGGGGTGATGAGCACAAACTGAAACACAGGAAGTTCCATCTGAATATGAAGAAAAACTTTCCTTTGAGGGTGACAGCACTGGAACAGCCTGCTCAAAGAGCCTGTGGAGTCTCCTTCTATGGAAATACTCAAAACTTGCCTGCACATGATCCTGTGCAACCTGCTCCAGGTGAACCTGCTGTAGCAGAGAACTGGACTGGAGGATGTCCAAAGGTCCCTTCCAACGATTCTGTGATTCATAACTGCCAGTTGGAATTAGTTTTGCATTACCATGACAGTTTAGTTATTTTCAAGCAAGTTTTGTTGTTTTAAAATACATTTTCTTTTTACATTTCTGATACAGAGCCTTGTTTTTGTATTGGGCAGTAATAACTTTAGAAATATTCATACTTGGAGATTAATATAAATCAACACTTCTAACCTTTGATTTCTTTCTCATTTATATACCCCACAGTTTAGTGCTAATCATTCCAAGCATGCAGGATCACTTGGCAAGGTTACACAACTGTCATTAGATGTAGTTTGTTAAATATTAAAGCATCCATGGAAGGAATGCAGATTCTTTGTTTCTCTGTAGATTGCAAGGTACTTCCCCAATTTTACTAACCTGCAGCATGCTTTACTACAAACACCAGTGTTTTGTTTGAAAAGTGCTTCTTACTTGCTGTGCTTTTACTTGGCTATATTAATTTATTATTAACATAAATTAATTATAATTAATTATTATGATGATTTGTCAGCTGTGCTTCTGCATTTTCTAAATAGAATTGTTCCTACACTTTCACTTGTACATAAAACTGATGTGTTAAATAATTGCCGTTCTGCTAATTTTTCCTACTCTGTAAGTGGATCTTGAAGTTTGCCAATAGCTATGTGGCCTATGTGTGTAGTAATGTGGTTATTATTGAT
Organism: Corvus moneduloides; assembly: GCF_009650955.1. Classification (NCBI taxonomy): domain Eukaryota; kingdom Metazoa; phylum Chordata; class Aves; order Passeriformes; family Corvidae; genus Corvus; species Corvus moneduloides. Next base: position 47,597,654 of record NC_045480.1, on the reverse strand, counting down.
AGAGTTTGTGGCTTACCTAAGAACTTTGCTATCTAGTTCAGCTTTCTCATGCAAAGTTCTTGAAATACTTAGTCATTAAGTTTGACTGTAAAGTGTCACAGTCAAATTAAGGGAATTTATAATAAATTCTGTGTTTTTTTCTTTATGTAGGGTGTCTTACCACTTTTCAGTATGATTTTTACAAATACTACAACAATTAAAGGACAGTGCTAATATATAATTTGTGAAGTAATTCTGTATAGAGAGTACAATCAAGAATCTTAGTGCCTAGGAAGGAAGACAGGTAGTTTAAGAGAAAACATTGATTCTGACAGTTTAGGTCATAGTTTGTACTACAAAGTTCTATTTAATAAGTAGATTTTAATTGATTTTCTCTTTTCCCTTCTTTGCAGAAAGTTGCCTTTTTTTTTTTTTTTTAAATGTAGAAAGAGGTAGTGCTGATTTAGTTTCTCATTACAGAGATTGCTTACTAGACTGAAGTCCTAGCTGAGTAAGACACAAGCAATTTTCTACTTCTGTGCCAATAATTGAGGTCAGTCTTTAAACTCCAGTCAAGGGATTTACCTCAACTAGCCATGCTGGAAAATAAATGTACAGAGCTTTGGATCATGCCAGTCGTCTCTGTTGAGGCATCTGACAATATACAATTGCCCTTTCTTTGCAGTGAAGCCTACATCAGAGCATACACCTTCCATTTCCTGGTGGTTCTTACCAGACATGTCTCGTATGTTCTCCTAAACATATGTGTAATTCTTTTGTAGCTATGTTGGTTGGTTGTTCAGTTTCCTAAAGTAGGAAAGTTGCCAGCCACCTTGGGCAGGGGTGTGCAGAAACAGGGTAAAGTACTTGAATTGTCCTTTGGTTGCTTGGCTTATGCATTGCTCCCTAAAGGTAATTATTGGGGAGTTACTTATGTATGTTACTCAAACTTCCATATCAGTTTACTTTATGTAGAATAAATTAAGTTGATGCCTTCAGGATAACTACCAGAAGCAGTGTCTTGTTGTTGCGAATTTTTTTGTAGACTTAGAAGTCAGTGTCGGTTCAGCGCCCACGTGGTTTTTGGTCTGCATCTTTGTTGTCAAAATGAAAATGAGCTTTTTTTTTCAAAGAAAAGAAAGAAAAAAATGTGCAGTAGTACTATTTCAACTCACCGATTGTGTGACAACAACATTATGAAGTAGAAATCATGCAAACATGCTTCAGAATCCTTTCAGTATGCTTACTCTGTTGGGATATGTGACTTGTCTAACAAATACATTTGAGAGCTCTGCCCCTCTTAAATATGCCATTTGTTCCTTTTGTTGTTCTTGACTATGTGGCACATGCTATTGCCTGATGTGATCGTTAGCCCAAATATTTCCAGTCTGTAGTGATACAGCTGTATTTACTCAAGCATTTATCAGTGGATGCCATTGCTCCGAGTGTCGGTATTAAGCTGCTTCTCCGTTTGAAGCTTAACTGAAGTTGGTATTACTAGTTATAAAACTTAATGCAAATGATGAATCAAAGTGTAGAGCAAGTAAAACTTTTGCGGGGGAGTTAGTTTTTGGTTTTGTTGACACCTCCTTTCCCAAACGGTTGTTAAATATTCTTGTAGCTATGAATTTGAAGTGTATGCTTAAAAAATACAAGTTATGAACAGTAAATTTCTTGCGTTTGCTGATGTTTGTGCTTATAAAATCATGAGATCTGAAATTAGCTTAGGGGGCTGGAGGAATAGAAACTGATCTGAAGACCAAAACTAAGTTTAACACCTGCTGCAGGACTAACATTTTTTTCCTGATAAGTTTCTCACTCAGAGCTATTTTGCAGATTACAGTATGTCCTTTATTTCTGTAGGAGAGTTTTCATTATCTGCAGAACATGTGGCTATTCAGCAAAATGTGCACACTGAAGGTATTTTCATACCTTTATAAATTCATGAGTATAAGGAGAAAAACTAGACAATGTCAATTTCTCTGCTAGTTTAATAATTTCTGAACGGGCAGAATGTTTAAAACCAAAATTTCCAAGCTGTCTCAGCTCATGTTTGAACAGACAGCATCTAATGTTCATCATCAAAGGATGATTTTTGACACATGAATTGTTCTTTGCGAGTACATGGTGTCTGATCTGTGCATGCAGCTGTGCTTGTGTAGTAATGATATAGTGCATTTTGTGTAGACTTATTGATGAGCTGTTATGTTTTGTTTATGTGAATGTTTTACAGTTTGGTTTATTGGTGAAATTTCTATTATAAAAATCCCTGTAAAACCTAGAACAGGTATTTCTAGAAATGATTCTTTTTGTCACAGGCATCTTCTCCCTTTTTTTCCATAGTGTGGTTAATGAAGATGCTGTCTAAACTTCATGCAAAATTTTTGAGACTTCTGCCCATTCTCTTCTGGCCAAACAAGTTCAGGAATTCACCAAATCATTGTAAAATGTGTTTTGTGTTAACAAAACTTTATGTGCCTTGACTCTGTATGGTATAACTTTTGATGTAATATTACATATAGTTAAGTGTTACTGAGATTTTAAAGGAGAAAATCACGAGTTCTTGTGCATAGATAGGTATCTTGATAATAACCAGTAAAAAGCATTGCTGTTGGGCATCTTTTTTGTTCTTCTGTCTTATTTCTCCTTTCTACTCTTGCTAATTTTAAATTTTGTTTCTTTAGTTTGTAACAAGAGGAATTGGAAAGAGGGAGAGGACCTGAGAAGGACACAATTACTAAAGAAGTGCAGAGATTTCTATCCCAAGTCAAGATGGTCCCAACTATTTCTTCATAAAACCTTGCTTCTTTTAATGCTTGTTCTTACTGAAAGGTGATGTTTTCTACTGACTTCACTACCAGACCACATATTGCATAGTATGAAAGGAGCAAATTGTGAATTTTAGTAATACTCAGTGTAATTCAGTCTTGGAAGACAATGGCTATACTTTCCAGCTGTGTCATGACATATTACTCAGTTAATGCTAATAAAATTTTAATACATTTTTTCAATCCCTGGCGCCTCTGTGAAGTGGAAAATGTACTTATCGCCACCACAGATTGCCAGCAGGGATAAATTCCACCTTATTCATCACCAGAAGTCATTACTACTTTCAAGTAAAGTATTAGCAACATTTCCTGTAAGTGCAAATCACATTCTTACTCAGTCGATGTTTCAAAGTGGGCAGGAGACCCTTTGTTCTTCTCATTTAAATTATGGAGTGTCCCTTAAGGATGGCAGCTACCATGATCATTATTGATCCAAATATATTGAGTACTAAAAATAATTAAAAGACAACAAATAATAAACACACTTTTTGCCAATGTCATAATTCCTTCAGTTGTGATCCCTTGGTCAGATTTTCTAAAATACACAGAAAATAAGTGACTTAATTAAAATGAATGCGTAAAAATAAAATAAAGAAAGACGAAGCGACACAGCTAAATAGAAGAAATCAGACCAAAAATCATTCAGTATGGATCACTTATTCGTGCCAAATGTAATAATGTTGTCCCTTGACTTTTAAGCTGGATTTCATCCAAAAGAAGGACACTTTCAGTTGGTACTCAGAGGCATTTACCCTTCTGCACAATTTTTGGCTTTGGTATATTAGTATTAGCACTAGTATTAGCACTAGTATTCCATGCCCTAGAGCAAGTGTGCTGCGCACTGTGTGTTCAGGTATTCCCGTATATTTGTTTTGGAGGACAGGCTGTTGACAGACTCTGACTCTTCCCACACTGTGCCAGGCAGAATTTGGTGCTGGTACACTGCATGTCTTTCTTGGCAGGGTTTAGTATCAGAATGCCCCTAAATGTAAAGCTGGATTTAGTTGACCATATACTAAATGTAAATTCTATTCAATATGTACGAGCATTTTAAATAATAAAAGTGATATTTGAACAAATCAGAGAAAACCAGTGTTTGTTAAATAAAAACACACTGCCCTTTCCTCTGGAAAACAAAGAAAAAGGTGAAAAAAGGAAAAACAAAGGTCAGGTGGCAATCACCATACCAGTCAAGAATGCCAGCCCTTCCACATCCTACCTGCTTTTTTCTGTGCTCTAAGCATTCTTTACTTCACATATCTTGAGGTTTATAAATAGCCTCACACCCCTTTGCAGTATGCTTTTACCAGCTGAAAAGGATTATATAGCTTAATTTGGCACTATCAAATGAATGCCATTGTAACAATCAGTTGTTGCATTTGTTAGATTTATGTGTATTTATGTATTTTACAGTGCTGGTAAGAAAAATAGTCTCATATCAAAAGAAAACCTTGAAAACCATTTTGTTTCAAGCATACAAACGGTAATACTTTGCATTGTTTGGCCTTTTAACTTGGTAGTAGTCAATGTAGCTAATCTGAAGAGTGTTGTCAGGGTTTTAATTTTTTTTTGATGCTGAATAAACACTGTCTGGACAGAATTCCGCTACGGAAGAAAAAAAATTGTTTAGGTGTGTAAGGTGGCAGAAATATTTTTAATACCTTTTTGATGTTTTGGGGCTTTTTCTTGTTTCCATTTAATATGTAGAAAGAAAGGTCTAAGTCCAAACCTCATTTTTGACAGTGCTTTTTGTACATTATTTAGAAACTGATAAACATGTTTTAAGTATTTTAGTATTGCCTTGTGTATTTTTGTGTGTGTAGGTATATAAGTAGAGAATTTCTTATTAAAAGTCTTGCATTTTACATGGAAGGGTGATATAGCGATAAGAAAAGCTGAATTTTGCAGTATGGAAAACTAATTTTTCAGTTTCCTATCTTCCCTTTTCATAACAGCGGCCTCCTTGCTGAAAACCACCTGCTTTCCCCTTCCCCCAGCTTATTCTCAGCTGGGAATTTGGCTTGCATTTTAATCCAGTGTTAAATATTGCATGACTTCTCTACCTGTTGTAGTTCTTAATTCTTGTCTCAGCTTTATTTAAAGGTGCAAAACCAGCATAAATAAGTGGTCAGCAAATAAATTCCTGCAGAGCAGCTGTAGAAATTCTTTTTAACAGCTGTTGCAACACTGGCTAAGGAGTTAAACTTGCTTGTCCAACAAGTCGTGTTATAGCCAATGAGAACTGGGCAGACATTTCTGGAATATTTGTAAAATGCAAGATGATGCAGCTGGTTTTCTGTCGCATACCTGGAATGTTTTCTGAAATATTTAACGGCGAAATGAAGACACGTGCTTTAAAGATAGTTTAAAAAAAAGTGACAATGACAACAAGACCCCATAGTTCAGTAAATACAGGAATAAAGTTAGGGGACTTGTAAAGTTAGGGGACTTGTACAGAAAAGCCAGATGATAGAGGCCTCTGGTTTCAAATGGTTACGTAAGGTAGGAATTCTCTTTTTTTAGATGCTCATGGTTAAGTATTTTTTTAATGTTATGATAGCATCATTAGTAGTGGTATTATATAGTCTCGCCAATATGTACTTTACTAGCCAGTCTATGTTGCTTTCATAAACACTTCATGAGACCTTACAACCCATTATCTTGTGCAAATGCAGATGTGCTCTATTGTGGTAGTACTGTCATGACTGAGGGCAGATCGTATGCTTATAGCTGCATGTACCTGCAAGTTCCCCTCCCTTGCTTTTGAGATGGAATTCTGCACTTGTTGAGAAGCCTAGGAAGCTGTCATCACTGACATCTTTTTGGGACCAGCATTACATGCTAAGGGATCCATGGACAAAGAGAGGTGATCTAATAGCTCGTTTTGCCCAAAGGTGGCGGTTTTGACTGCTCTCCATTTCTAAACTGTCTCTTCGTGCATCTGGCCCCTTTGTGAGCTGTATATACAGTTGCTAATCTAGTGGATAAGTGACTTAGCAACAACAAAACTTGAGGATTTTCAGGTATCCTACTTACTGGAGTTCTTTCAGACCTCACAAGCCTGACAAATTTTACTGCCAGTTTATGGAAGAGCTGGAAAAACTGGCCAAAGCTAGAAGGGAGAAGTTTTCTTCTTTTTGCTGCTAGAGTCTCTATTGGACATTTTTGTTTCCTTTCAGCTGTAAAGACAATCAGCTGTGGGATTGAACAGATCTAGTAGAGCTCTTGTTTTGTTACAGAGTGACATTCAAACTCACTTGAATTGGTGGTTGCAATTAGAAACTAAAAGTAGTGAACCCTTGCTATTGGTTAGTGTGACTTGCTGCTGGTATTAAATACACAAGTATTTAAATCCAGTAGGTCAAATCTGAGTCTCATTTTATTTCTCTGTGCACTCACATTCAAATGCCAGGATGCTTAAACATATATGAGCATGCATATAGGCATGAAAAATATGTAATAGGTGTGTTTATCTGATGATCTCCCTTTGCTGATATACTTGATATTTCATCTTTCCTGGCCTTGACAAGTGGACTTCGGAGAATGCTATCTTGCATAATGTGAAGTGTTTTGCCAGACACCAGCTTTACCATCGTTCTTATCTATATTTTTTCGGACATTTAGAATTTTTTTTCAATATAGGAGTGTTATACAAGTTGTACTGTCTTCCACCAGCAGTTACAAAAGGCGTAGCTCCTTCTTGCTCTTCCACGGCAAAAACTGTAAGGTAGCTCTTTTGTATTAGATAGAATCCTTTTTCATCACAGTAGTTTTTAATGACCATGCCTTGATATGATTTCAGAGCCTGAATTATAACCAGGAAATATCATTTGAGTTAATCCAAGTTCAGAAAATCTGGATTATTCTTCACTGTGTTCTTAAGCCTTGTTGCCAAAGAAAACAAGGCTTGTGCAGTTGAAACTTTTATATGTCGTTGTCTGTCATCCTTTCCAGACTGTATATATCTCTTGGCTAATTTTCACACCATTTGGCAAAGAGAGATTAAGATTACACAAGTTTGCAAGATGAATAGAGGGTAGGTGGGAAAGGGTGAGACTGCTGAGGAGGAGGTGTACAAGGTGACTATCACCTCTTTAGGCATCATTGAATCCTTGTGGAATTGGGTTTTGCTGTGATCATGTAGACAGGTTCAGTCAACATTTGTCCCTTCCTTTGCACCATAGAAGCCATTTATCAGTCAACACTCACAGTTACCCATAAGCCTGAAATAAAGCTTTGCTGTGGCTGGACTGTTCAGAGTGATGCTTCCATGTAGGTCTGCTGACACTATGGGACCACAGGCCTTGGAAAAATGGTAGTGTAACACAAGTGCAATTGAGATGGCATGATAATCTAACCTGGAGCCAGGCTTCGTTCTTTCTGTGGCTTGTGTTACAACAGGTTTACACTTGAGTTTTTTTCATGGACTATGGAAAAGGCCATCAGTTTGCATGTTCTGCTAGTAGTTTTGCCCCTTTTTGCATACTATTCAAGTGTACACTTTTAAGGACATTTGGATCTCATAAGATCAAAATTATCCTTTCCATTGATTTCTTTTATACCTTCTTCAGAAGTCTGGGTTGTTATGTTTTCTTGTAAGTGCAGATTTTTGTATTGGGTAAACTTGGATACAACAGAAGCATTTTAGAGCAATGGGGTTTTATCTCTCCAGCACCACTAATACAGTTGCAGTTAACTCTTGTACAGCAGTGCCTTTTATCTATACAGCTTATTCATTTGCCTGTAGAAAGCAGGCTAATGTGCAATGTGCAATTTGAAAACTAGTTATATATTGATATTAGAAATCCCTCACATAAACTTGGGACCGCAGTCACTGGATAAGTAGTTAATGGTGTAGTATAGGCTGCCGTGCTTTGCTGACAAAGTGGTTCTCAGTCCTTCTAGGCATGGTCAGGAACCAAAATGAATATAAAGTCAATAGTAACACTTGTGTATAATGTAAATTAAAGCACATTCTCAATGCTACGGTTATGCAGAGCTTACTACAGATTTTTTTAGGAAATAAATTATCAAATATATTCAAAGGAGTATTATGTTACTATGATTAATTTGAGACGGTGACTTTTGAAATGTTGCAGTGCCCCGCTTTATCCATTTGAGGGCAGCTGTTCACCAATGTTAAGGACTGTGGAGAACCTGTGGGGTTTTGCTGTCTGCATTTTAGTTTTTCTGTACTTGCAAATACTTCATTTAGGTCTTTCTAGTTCTTGTACTGTTCCATCACCATATTAAAATGTCATGATTTTGTTTGGGTTTTTTTCCAGTAATGTTAATATGCAAAACAACTCTAGAAGAAAACTCTGTAAAGTTTGCATGAACTGGTTTTTGGTGTTGGAATAATTTCTTAGATCCACGTCTTAAAACTATGGCCTTCCTGAGTTCAGTATACCGAGAGCTAGTTAATTTTGTAACATTTGCTTCCTGGTAAGCAGCTCCTAAAAAGCTGACTTTGAACTAACTCGGACTGGAAGGTGTAAAGATTATTGATGCTTTATACATGCTTTCATTTTACAGACACCTCTCTTCACTGGACTGGCCAAAAAGAAACAGGAGTCTTCTGGATTATTATGTTTACAGTTGAAAGTCCATGACAGACTTAACTTGAGCTTAAAAATACTATATTTTCAGGCACTTTATGCCATCTCATTTCAAATGTGATCTTCTGATTAAAAGGACAGACAGGCATTTAAAAAGAGCACCACTGGAAATCAACCCAAATGTATTTAGAAACAGGATGTTACAAAAATGTGTTACAAAGCACTAAAGCTCAAATTTTTGTAATTTCACATTTGTCATGTTATTACATGTTCTCACCCCATATAATGCAAAAATACACACTTTTAAAGATAAAAGCAACAGAGTGGCTGCTTCAACTTTACATTTGAAGCTTAAATTAGAATTATATTTATAATATGTATGTACTGTACAAATGCAAAAGTAAGTGATATCTGCTATATGCAATGTATTTCTGACACTTCTGAGATAGCCTTCACTATTTTTGTCTTCTCTCTTACTGCTTAAATTAGACTGTCTTTTATTTTCTGACTAGGGACTTTCACTTATTAGAAGTTTATAACTGTTCAGCATTAGCGTGTGACCTTTAAACATTACTGTAAGACAGTGATATCTACAGTCAGTAATGTGTAGCAAATACAAGACTAATAACTAGAGTGATGGTACGTGGAAGTAAAATTGGGACAGGATCTCATCTGCTAATGTGAGTCTTTTTCCTGGGAGACAATGATAAAAAAGCAGGGTAAAATAGACACAGGTAAGAACTAAAGGTTTTCTTTATTGCTGTGGTAAACTATGAAATTTAGCTTTGCAATTTCACACTGGACAAAAGAAAGGGCCTTATTTTGCCATGGCTTTATGTGCATAGAAAGGGGACTACTCTATTTGTGAACATGATCCTTTTTTTCAGCTAGAAGTGCGTCCCTGTGGAATAACTCTAGAATAGTTTGGAAGTTCCTGGCGAAAAAACAATGTACCACTGGGACTTTATCTCAAACCACAAAGAAGAAGGGCTGACAATACTGAGTTTTGTGTTTTCAGAGGTGTGAGAATAACGTGTGACTCGAAAGTTGAGTGGTGAGCAGTGCTTGGAGAATGCAATACTTGAGTCTTGTTTACTCCCCAGTTTTATGTAAATCTGTAAATGGGCCAAGTTATGTTCCTGTTTTGCACGTATGTTATGAGCTAATATTTTTTTAAAAAAGGAGGGGAGGAAGCCTCTAAGGTAGTAAGATGCTAGGTTCTTGTATCAACTAATAACAGCTGGTGATCTGCCACACTCTCAAATTCTTTGAAGCACCTGTGCAATGACTCTTAAAACTGAGTTTATTCCAGCAGTTTCTCTTAGTGCACACAGACAGTTCTGTATGCAATGAAATGAAATATTGAGTATTTATTGAAGGAGAAAGTAAGGCTTGCTTTGTACAGAATATTGTATCTGATCCTGATCTGATCTGTAATCATGTTTATATAATTACATTATGTATTATATATTACACTTTGGTAAACTTCACACTTCGTTGGAACAATCGAGATGGTGACCAGTTCATCAAAAATAGAAAACTGATCTGTTGCTTCTTTTTGAATGATACATCAGTAGGGTATGTGAGTTGATCTCTTTTGAGCTGTTGGTTCTGTTCTTCACTTTAGTGATTCAAAGTAGAAACAAAAGGCTGCTCTTTTCGCTCTTTGGATTAAAGTGAAATTTTCGTATTTGAATAAAACCAAGATTCCGAGACAGTTATTCTGAAGCATTTTCAGTCAAATGAAAGCCTAGTATTTGTATAAAATATGAAATAATTCAGAATGAAGTTTTAATGTAATGCCATTACTGTTGTGTACAGGCTAATGGTAAACTGCTGCTTGGAGTTTATAGGAGGAAGTATAAAGTAAGAAATGTAAAGAGTCTTTTAGAAGAAAATGTATGTCTAAATGTGCTTTAGAATAACATCTGAATGGGATGGTAGAAAAGAAAACCAGCCATCTGTGCATGAAAATACTGTGCCACCCAGCTTTTCTGTATGCAACATCTGTAAAGAAATAAGGATTGTCTTGTTTGTCTGAGAAAAACACTGTGTTATAAGTAGGTGCTTACTGGAATGTATATATACTCTCAGTGAAATGTTAGGGATTTTTTTCTTTTTTTCTTTTTTTCTTTTTTTTTTTTTTTAATAAAAAGCTTTCCACATGCAAATGTTTGGTCAGGGAGGCCCTCTATATGCAAATGAAACATGCTTACAGCTTGACTTTTTGAAGGGGAAACAAAGGGCTAAGTGGAAATGCTAATACAGTCATATTTTAATGCTGTCTTTTGTCAAGTTACATTGTTGTGCTCCAAGCATTAAAGCATTTCTGCACTCCCTCTTTTGCCCTCACATAATTATACGGTTAATTATCTTTGCTGTTTTGTGCAGAAAGAGACTTGTAAGATTTCTTAATGGTCATTTATTCACTGTGTTTTGGACTGTATGACTCAGTTTGTACAAGGACTTTGATGGTTTTCTGCATCTCTTCTCAGCAGTTTCATATGACATCTTCACAGCCTTCTGTTTCTTGCTACTTAGTTTTGCTCAAAATGTTTTCAAAATATGAATATGGTTTTGAGAAACATGTCCAAGTATAGGCGCCGGAAAGGGATTTTGGGAACATAGAGAGATTGTAGGAAAGCTAATTTAATCAAGAGGTTATTCAAAATGGAAGTAAACTAATTGTGGAAAATCTGAGTAATAGACATTGCTGTTCTAGCTTTGTTCAGTGGAGTAAGAACATTTTTCCTGAAAAATGGCCCTCAGGTTTGTTGCTAAGGGCAGGCAGACCTCTCCCCACATCCTTCAAGAGATGCTTGGAGGAAGAGCCCTCTTCCTTTACCTTTAGTGTGATGAATAGGCCTGAGCAAACTGGTACCCAAACTTGTGGGAAATGAGTTGGCCAGAAGAGGGAAAGCGACTGTACCATTGCATCCTTAGAGCCAAAGCTGCCCGGATGTTGCTCCCCCTACGGTGGCAGGGAGAGAGGAGGAGGTGCAGACTGGAGTACCTGCACATGAGTAAAGAAGGCCAGGAGGAAGGAACTAAAAATCATAATGTAGGTGAAAATACAGTGATAGCATCTACTTCTATTACACTAGCAAGTTTTGTACCAATTTTTAGGAGACTCTTAATTTTTTTTCAAGTTTTAAAAACCCATTTTTATTTTCTTTTTTAACTTTTGGACAATATATTGTGTTTTTAGAGACTGTGGTTGACGAAGAGCAAAGTCCAGATCAGGTTTTCATTTAATTTTATTGGCAGTCCAGAAGAAATCTGCTTGGGGAAGTGATAGAGTTGATACTGCAGCAACACTGTTACCCTCTGAATCTCCTTGCAATCTCCTTGGATTCCCCTTCTGAAAGCATAATACCAACTTGTTAAAAAAAAAACCAAAAACCAACAAAAACCAAAACAAAATTAAAAGAAAATTCTTCCTTTAAAGTGCAGGTATAAGTGGCTGTGTCTATTAAAACTCCAGGCAGTCATTATTTTCTTCTTTTTCAATCTGCAGATCCCTTTTTGGAGAAGGGCTCTTCTGACATTGCAGGGGAGGTCCACCAGCTGTTTGACTGACACGAGCAGTCTGCCTGCCCCTTGGTGGTTTAATTCCTGTCTATACTAGGATAGCTTGCACTTCACTGAGCAGCAGACAGGTCAGGACACTTGGCAGGAGAACGTTGAGAGACAGAGGCAGCAGGCTGTGGGGAGCTGATTCACCAGTCTGAAACTTTAAAAAAAACCCCAAAACATGCAACTTTAAAGCAAAGTTTTTAGCAATGTTCTTGCAGTGTTAGTAACTGACTCGACAAAGTAAGAACGATAAAATGTCCAAACCTGGGAAAACTGCCATCAGCCATGGCTTGGTTCCTGTTGATCTTAAAAGTGCCAAAGAACCTCTACCACACCAAACCGTGATGAAGATATTTAGCATCAGCATCATTGCACAGGGCTTGCCCTTCTGCCGTAGGCGGGTAAGTGTAAAAGTCTTTAAAACTTGGATTTTCATCACTTGGCTTGTAGCTCAGTGCTTTGTCATGGTGCATTCATTCCATGAGGAAGTACTTATGTCCGTTATTATCTATTCACTCAGAGTGCCATACAGGAGCTTTTTGGTAATTCATTAATTCTTGTGCTTTAATTTAATTAAAATCTGTACATGTCGTCTTAGCTATTACTCATTTAAAGGAACACGCCAGGGATTCTTTTATAGCTGTAACCATGTAGGTGAAAACAAATGCTGTACAAAATAGGTGCACTCATAAATGTGTATTTTGCTGCTATTCAGTCTTTTAGGTCATGAAGGTAGTTTGGTGTATAATTCATTGAACTCAGTTCTGAATTGTACTGGCATATGCAACTTGTTGGATATTAGAGAATTTTAAAATGTTAAACTAATTAATATTTAAACATTTTTAGTACGAATTCTTGAAATATGATTTTAATACTTTTGTAACTCAGTAAGGGAGATAGCATTTTTCGCTGTTACATAAAATAAAAATAGCATGTTACTATGTGGAGGTTGCGATATAGTTTATATATAGACAATCCTAGTCTGACAAACTATCACGGGTCTTATACTACAGCTTCAGGAACCATATGAATTAAGTGGCTCTTAAAATACATTTTATGAGTTTTCTCTTGCTGCTGAATAACTGCTGTTTCTGTTTATTGATGCAAGTTTTTAAATCTAGCTCACTTTTTGTAAATATGCTGGCTTTCTTTGAATGTCAACTTACTACTTTTTAGCAAACTTAGTTACGTTCCAGACAAAATTTAAATTGGATAAGATCACCTTGTAAGGTTTGATTTTTTCGTACTAGAATGTTTCTTATATGTAAAAGGTACATGGCATGCAGTGAAAGCCAGGAACATAATGTCAGTCTGCAACAATGCAAAATTTAGAATATATATATATATATATACACACGTGACTGTTTAATATTTCATCATGTGCATTTCAGAAAAATATTTTTCTGAAATTAGATATTATGCATATGTGTTTGCTGAACATGGAATAGGAACATTTCATAATATTGAAAGTGATAAAGTAAGTTTCTGTATTTTAATAGAGTGATTTAAATTTTTTTAATGTGATTTGGAAACTGTTTACTTGAAAATAAACATTTGGAATATGTTTGGATAGTTTTAGTTCCTTTGTCTTGGATAAAGCATAGAATACAGTGTAGAAGATAAATTTAGTAGATATACTTCACAAGTCTTTTTATGGCTATATTAACATGGTGTACTGTTGGAACTTTGATGCTGATGTCTTATGTGTGTATTTTCTGTAATGAGAAATATGATCAGACATTAACTTATCACATATACGAAAAAAACCAGAACAACCAAACCCCACCAAAATCTAAAGCAGTCTTCTTAAGATTTTGCACTGTTCCAAAATGACCAGAATTATCTCATTTTGTCCTGTCCTACACCCCGTTCAGTCAGTCAGTTTAATGTTTTATTTCTAGGAGGGTTTGGAAAGCTGTTCAGCATCTACTTTTCTTTTAGCATTAGGACTAAGGAGAAAATTTAGAAGTGCTGTAAATGTATGTTTTACCAGCTAAGCTATCATCAATTTATCTTGTATTCTGAAACTAACAATTCTCAGTATGATGGCTGCTAATAATGGAAAATATGGGAGCTCCACCTTTAGTCCCATGCCTTGCAGCACTCAAAGCCTGCATGTAACTCCCAGCGATTACCATATTGGGTTCCTTCCATGCTAACGCACAGAGGTTGCATACAAGATCTGCATGTAAAAAAAATCCCATAGTAGAACCCAACCTAATTTCTCATATCAACAGATGAGAGAATCAATACTTGTGTTTTCTAGATTTATTCTTTTGTTAAACATAACAACAGCCAAAAAAGTCTTTTTATGCAAAATAGGACTTTTGACACAAAGTCTTCACCAATATGCAAGTTTTAGTTTTAAAAAATTCTACTTTTCATTTAGTAAGTAATGCATTGAATTATTTAGTATTTTATGTTCAGAGCTAAGTTTGATGTGCCTTGGAACATGACCTACCATTTTCTTCCAGGTTATTGACTTGGCAATATATCAATGCCAACTTTTTTTGAGAAGAGTGTATGATTGGGCCATTCAGACATTGACCTGACTGTAATACTGACCTTCTCCTTGTTTGAACTCATTTCTTCCCCTCCTTAATTGTACATTAGACCTAACAAAACATCTTTAAAATGTGTACTGTGATCCTTGAGAGCAAAAATACTTCCGTTATGAGAGCTGACAGTTCATAGCTTCTGCATCCTCTGCATTGGTTATACTGGGCTTCTAGCAAGAAGTGCACTATAAATGGTCACAGGACTTAGCAGTTTGCCCTTATGCATTTTGTCAGTTTGCTCAAGTAGTTAAAACACTTGTCTGCAATACCACTAATCTGAATCCAGTTAAAAATAGTATTACTTAGCATTCTTTGTGTCGCACTTGAGAATACTTAAGTGCATAGCTGTAAAACTACTCTACTTACACAGTAAATGTATGTATTCCTTCAAAGCTGTCAAGGAAAACATTGATGCACTATCATCAAACGTAGACAAAGCCATGGTCCTCTTTAGCCTTTGAAATATCTTTCATAGGCACTGGAGTCGATTTTGCAGTATAAAGTGAAGAAGCAATGAATACCTTTTAGCTGGTACACACTTCAAATATCAGATATCATTTAGCTCTTCAGTGCGATGTAACTGCAGCTGATCATTGAACATACTTACAGGATGGTCACGTATGTCACGCGTGTTCCAAAATGAAGGGCTGCATTTGGTTTGCCATGGTAAATACTGTCAATTGACAAAAAATTGGTCTCTTTAATAACTATGTGTTTTTTCCTTTATAATGCTCTTAAACCACTAACAGAAGTATTCTTCCTTCTGAACTCTTATATTCTCAACTATTTGAAAAGCTATGTTTACCAAATAGAGTTATTCCCTCTTTAGTTTTACAAGATATTTTCCCCTTTAAATTTCTCTTGAATTTTCTTGGAATAGCCTCTTGAAGTTTGCTGTATAGCTATTTTATCACATTGAATATAACTTTTTAAGACGTGCTAATAAGCTGGAGAATTTGTGAGAGTCACTTGTTCACTTGCAGTGTTCCTTCATTTCAAGTGATTTAAAGTAGCACTGAATTGTTACAAAGCAGGGGTTTCAGTGTGCACCCTGTGGTATTCCAAGCTGGAAAAATGAAGGTAATAAATGTATCCATTTCCAGTGCTTGTAATCTCAGAAACACCAAGGATTCTGTTACACTCTTCCATTTTTTGAGAATAGTTTTTTGTATGTGTGTATGTTTCACCCTTAAAATGCATCCAACCAAATTTTGGCAATTCATCAGCTTGGTTCATCAATGAAATTCTTCGATCTGTAGGATGTATTTGTATGTTAAGTGAACACAAGATAAAGCATTTGAAGCATTACTTTTAACCAGCCTGCGTTTGTCATATATAAGAGCATCCATTGGTCTTGCACATTTGTTACTAAACTAGAGCGCTTGGAATGAGACCCCAGCTCCTTTTCCTTCCTCTGGTTGACAGGTATGCTAATAGTGTATTTAAAATACTGACGTGACTCCAGTATTTAAAATACTGATGTGACATGAACAGCTCCACTTACTTGGACTTGTTTCTTTATCCCTTAATTTCTGTGTTAAAACAACCAAAGCACTCTTTTCATTGTCAGTCAAATCTATGTAAATGTTTGCACCAGCAGTTCAGCCAAGTAGTCTGTCCATTCAGTTTTTCAGGGAAATGTAGTCCTGAATTTTTCTGTAATAAATCATATTTCTTGCTTGAGTACAGCACTTTATTTCATGGATGACAGTAAGAAGTTAGTTAATGGACAAAAAACTATTTAGCTTTCTCTGAAATGATATATCTTCCTGTTTTACACTTCCCTGTTTTGCAGCTGAGTTTGGATCAGGTTCTGAATAATGTAAAAAAGCACTAATCTATTTGCCCCTTAAACGAAAAATAAGTAATTTCCCTTGGAATTTCTAAGCATTTGGTTAGAAGAGACAGACAGAAGAGGAAAAAGTATGTGGAAAATGTGCATGTGTATATGTATAAATATGTATATGTGTACCGTTTTCTAATGTAAAACTAAAGGTAGTCTTCAGAGTCTGTCTCCCAAATGCTTCAGAGCACTCCCAAATGCTTGCGTCTTCTACAAGAGAATTTTTGTTTCTGGGCTTTGTGGCGGGAACTTGCATTATGGCCACTGGTGTTAAGATATCTCTTTGAGTGGCTGTCAGAAATAGCTTTCTTTAGCTATTGGTTTAGCCTTTACTTCAATTTCCCTTGATTCTGTTAGAAAATTTGTCAGAGAAGTACAGGTCATAGACTGATCAGTTGATACTTTACAGGAAAGGAAGTTTGTTCTTGCCCTATGTTTATTTTTCATAAAGGGGTGTGTCCATTGCACTGGATTTCCAAATATTCACAATAAATATAGTCTAGCTATTTTAATTGTTGAATTCATAATTTATAGTGGGGTTTTTCTTCTTGTGTTTATTTTTTTAGTGTTTCAGTTTTGGAAAATCTTTGGAAGGAAACAGAAGTACTTCAAAAGTTCAGCAGAAGGAAGTTAACTGCAAAGGCAGATGGTTTTGAGTGGAAGGAAAGGAATAGTGAATAGTTACAGAAATGAGCAAGGCTAAGTCTTCTGTAACATTCTGCCTAGAGGGTCATGCCTTTAGAAGATAAATAGTCTTGGATAATGAACTTAGTCTTCTTTTTTTGTCTTCTTTTTTACATATATGTAGTGTCTCCACTCTGAATTTGCTCTTCCCATGCCTTTCATCTACTTGCACAAGGGAAATAAATGTTTTTCCTGTGTGAAGTGGTAGCCTTGAAGAAAAAGCAAGATGCTACTTATTTTCTCAATATGGAACAGAGAAAGTCTAAAAATTATCTTCTACACCCTGTTTTCTTTATGCAATTCTCTGTTTCATTTTACTTGCAAACAAACTTATTCTGTACTGTACTTGAGAGGAAATAATATAGGTTTCACAGAAGTGGAAAGAAGTGTACAGATCCTCAATTTTCTGGTCAGTTCAAGGTGGGGTGGTTCAGCCTGGCTCAGCTGAAGTGTCCCATGGTCTCCCAGGCAATGCTCACAAGAATTCTGCCAAGCCTTACTGAAATCCATCTTTTAAACTGTGGATACAGTCAGATGTAGCCAGTGTTTGGCTTTGTAGAGTGAGATACGGGCAGAAATAGGCTTCTCTCTACCCCTCCCCTTCTCTGGGGTGTTAGAAAATCTCTGGGCTTAAGATAGCCATTTGTAGGAGGAAGCACTCAGTTTGCTGTTCAAACAGCTGTTCCCTGTATCCCCTGGAAAAGATAAAATTGGTAGCTAAACTGTGCATATCTAGTCCAGCCTGCTGTACTGGATCAAAAATAGTTGGACAACTTGCTTGACTTTATGTTGTTGTTTGTTTGGGGGATGCGTGTATGTTTGTGTTTGTTTGTTTTCAAACCTGCACTGCAACCCATCATAGTACTCCCAAAGACTGCTTTTTCGGAATATTCAGGGATCCTCTGTCACCATACTGACTCTTTGAGAAACACTGTTATTTAAATTGTTCTACCTATTTCTGGCCGAGATAAAAGCAGCAATCAGAAACTCATTTATATTTAACACTAGCTAAAGTGTTTGTGGTTTTGATGCATTTAAAACTTCCATTTCCTCTTGCAATGAGCACTGCTGTCTGTTACGGACTGCAGGAATGCAGATGTTAAAAGCATGTTATGATGCAGTCAGTCACTTCCCTTCAGGAGGTATCAGAATAAAGGTTTCCTGGGCGATTTTACTCCTTTGTGCCCAGTTGTTTAGATGTCTTTAGAAGCCTTTATTGTCATGCACTTTGAGCTATTCAAACATGCTGGACTGACTTTGTGAAAGGTCTTTACCTGCTTAAAGTCCATCTGTTTTGTTGTCTCAAACTGTGGAGGTTATAGCATCCAGCAGAAGAGGGAATGGGAGACAACAACGATGCCATAAACTGACCCAGCTGCCTCTTTGCTGATTGATCATGCCAGAGGGGAACTCATGAAATGTGTAATTAAATACTTAATGTGTTGCTTTGAAACCCAATTGCTTGAACTATGAGTCTCCCTTTCCTCTTTTTGCAGTCCCTTCTATCGCTAGGTAAACACTTTTGGTCCTTCTGCAAGAAATGAAGGCACTTTAATTTCCTGAACAGATCTTTTTCAGGTATGGGGGAAGAATCCTTTGTGAGGAAAATATTGCTCTGCTGTGCCATGACTATCCTTAGTTCAGAAACAGAAAGAGGGCAAATTAATTTTAACTGACGATTTTTGTTCTGATGTTCCCCAGCTTTTGAGTGGAAGTCAAACTGAACTAGAATGACACTCAGACAAGTCATAAACAGGGTCGTAGCATTAGCATCTTGCTCTTGGATCTCTGCTGCTTACCACAACCTGTTGTTGTTCCTTGATTGCCTGTTGTTCCTTATGTGATGAACCCTTTCTGTCAGCAAATGATGATTTTGCCAGTTTGAATAGCTCCACTCCTCAGAGCAGCAATCCCATCTCATTCCTAGACTCACTGCTTGGCCTGTGTTTTTCTTTCAAACTCTGTCTCAGGCTCTGGTCTACTCTATCTCACTCTCCCTTCACCTAGTTTTGGACTGGTAATTCTGCTTTCTCCCTACACCTTCTCAGTGATATTCATCTTCTATTAAAAGTGGGCCGCTTTTCTGGAGAACTTATTTACCATGTTTCATTATAATACTGTTTGAAAATACAGTTTTGCATAGGAACAACAGCAGCGTCTTTTCATGCTGCTCAGGTATTTTATAATGTTTGTCATTTTTCTGAAAAGGCAAGAAAAAAGCACTGGGATTGACATGACTTTTCCCTGTCTTTATATATTTTTAGTCAAGGGAGCCTGTACTTCTAATTTGTTCTGGTCCTTAACATATGTTTTGAGTAACCAGTTTGATTGCAAGGTTTCTTGGTAAGAGGTTTGAGATGGTTGCAGATCATTTGTGTGATCATGTGTAGTTTGATTACATTTCAGAAAAACATCTCTAGTTACTTGCTCCTCACATGGACATGATTTTAATACTAAAATATACAGTCTGTGGAGTAGGGTAATGATTTTTCTTTAAAAATCAGATGATAGTTACAAGCTGTACTGCATTTTTGATACACTGCGAATATAAATGCTTGTGAAAGGGAAGTGCTGGTTATATATGTCATGAAAACATTGATGCTGTGCAAGAAGGGAATACTGTAAAATTGTTTTTAATAATTCTGCTGCTACAGTTGGAAGTAGTAGGCAAGTAAGATTTGTTTGTGGTAGTTTTTCACTTGTTTTGTAGATCATATTCTAATATATTGAAGGACAACCAAAATTCTGTTGACCCTAAACTAATGGATAAAGCGAGAAGAAGAATAAGTTAAAATACATAAATGATGCTAGAAGTCTAAATACATTCTTCTGTATATGTTCTTCCCTTATGAATTATCTATGTTTAGCAGTGCTTCCTTAACCCAACTTAGTTTATATGTAGTATCAAAGGCACTCCTAAGACGTGGTAAATGCTAATGTGTTCAACTTCTTTATGAGCTAGGGAAACTTCTTTTTTTTTCAGGAAATAGTATAATAATGTAGCAAAGATAGTAAAATTTTGTGTTGTATTTGGTGAAATGTGCTTCTTTCTCTCCTGTCTGTTTCAGATGACTCATTATTTTAGATAGTTTATTAAGTTTGTATGTGGTGTAAGGCTTTGCATATGCAAGGTAGTAAATAGAATTTTATTTGTAAATTGTGAAAAAGAGGCAACTTGTGTGTAGAAGATGCAGGTAGGTAAAAAAATTATTTTAGGAATCTGTAATAAGTAAGCACAAGGAAATTTGAGACCAGGTATTTTAATATTCATAACTTCCTGTGGAATTTCTAAAATTGCATTTTTAAGTTTATAATGTAGCTAGCATACAATGAAGGCAAGCAGTTGCAGCGTACTGATCCTAGATGGTATCATGTGGGATCTTTCCCCATGATTTAGATGCCCCCATTATGTACGGAGGCATGGGTTTAAAAAGCACGGTTTTATTTGCAAACATTATTATTAGTATTATATATATATATATATATATAAAAATATAAGAAGTCTGATATGCTGTATGCAAAATTGTCCCTGCACAGAGACTTTACTCCTTGGAGAGAGGAAAGACAGAAGACAAAATGGGAATAGAAACATGATGTGTTGTTAGCTGCTGCGAACAGAAAACTGTTCCTTTGGCTCATTGGCCAGGAACCTGTAGGTGACACCATACTGGTCTCTTTCTAAGGATATGCTCCCAACAGCATTTAACTTTTTGAAAATTGAAAAAGAACAGCAGAGAAAGTGCTACAAAGGTATTTTTGGTATACTTTTAGTGCCATATTTTTTGCTGCTTGTCCTGTGTTTGGGTACTCACTACTATATTTAAACAGTTAAGATTTTGTTGCTCTAGGACAATCTGCGTGGTGCAGTGTTCTGTAAGTACAAAAGGCAGTCTCTTCCAAAGCATGCTGCTATTAATAAACCCTAACACAAGATTACTTCTCATGATAACAGCAGCAGCTGGCAAGAATGCTTGCAATTTTAACATATTTACAGCACTGCTACATTCCATCTTGCATTTCTCCTATGGTACGTTGTTAGTGAAATTTCAGACCGAAATCTTACTATTAATTTCTTCATGGCCTCACAGTCTTCGCTTCTTTTACTTCCCTTCTCCAAATCCTGTCTACATACCGAGCTGTTGAACAGGTCCTCTACTGTATAGTGCCAATTCTGTCCACACAGTTTTTATACAGCATCTCTCTTTTCTTTCCTGTCTTTTTACACCCACAGGGTTCCTGTCCTTTGTCTCTCTGCTTATCCTGCAAACAGTTCTGGGAAATCCTTTCTGCCCACACACCACCTTTAAAGAAATAAAGATTTGTCTGTAACTGGCTGTATTTCCTAAGAGAACCAGATAAGCTATCATGCTAAACAAAAATTACAACTTCTACAACATGTATCACTTGATTTTCAAAATACATGTATTTAGCTTTAAGTGTAATAAATTCAGTATTAAAATACTACCTGTCAATCAATTTTCACTTCCTACCCTTGCTTTATTATCTCCAGGCAGAAGATAAACTCTCATAGTGGGTACTAATTCTCTTCTATTGAACAGCATTCAGAACAGATGCTTGTGCACCTTTCTCTTTTGGGAGGGATGTTTTTGTTTTAAACAATAATAAGCTTCTGTTCATTTAAAGTATTAGACATGTATATTTGCTACTTATTTGCAGTTTCCATTCACAGTGATGCAAGAAATAGGTAATGTTATCTAACAGACAAAAACCCCTAATAATACAAATTATAGAAACGAGACTGCATCATCCATTTAACCTATGGCAGGATCTATGGTGTCTGTGCTATTTCTGACTGGGATTTTTTTAATGGTATCAAATTGCTTCTCATAGAAATGGTTAGTTTTCTCATCATGTTTGAAATGTCATTATGCGTTGAGGTCACTTTGCACTATGAAAATTTGACACTAATTGCAATTAATATCCAGATTTATTAAGGACACATACATAGCAGTGCTTCTTCACTTTGGAAAGAAAATGGATTAGAATAGCAATAGCTAATTTGGTCAGTGCCTAATTAGTATGAATATTACATGGATTAAAATTGCAAAAGTAGATTCTTTTTGGGGGTGTGTTTCTTTATGTTTTTTGAAGACACTCCATGTCCCTCCCCCATGGGTTAGAGAACATTTGTTACAATTTTGTTGGAATTATTCAATTTAATTGTCAGATTAATTTGCTGTATGTAAATTTCCTTTAGCTTCTTGTCCATTCCTCTTTTCTTGTTGCATAAAGACCTGGTCATGGTGGGGGAAAAAACTTCAGTGAGTTGTAGCCATTCCCTCCCAGAAGAAGAAGAGGAGGCAGCTTGAACTGCTTGGTTCCAAGCTGTGTGAGTGATTGTGGGTGTCCATGAGATCTGTTGGCACGGCTCAAGTAGCTTTCCAAATGGCCCGCATCTTGTGCTGCCTTACTGAGAGGAATTTCTTTGGAGCATCTGGTTAACACAGATCACTTTCTGGCACCACCTCCGTTAATTACATCTGTTCAACCTGTCTTCCTTGGTTTGTCTTGTGCATTCCCATGAAGGGTTGTATCCAGATGCAGCTGTCTTGCCGGCACAGCACTAAGCCCTTCACCAGTCTTGAGATTTCTGGGAAGGCATCCAAACTTCTGAGTGGGTGAAGAGGAAATAGTTTCCTGTTCTGAAGTACTGGCCCATTTTAATTTGAGCACACAAGTGAATGTTTTAAATTTCCAGAAATACTGCATATTTGTCCGTTTATGGCCATGTGTAGCAGGTCCAGCCTTACTTTTCTTGATTTAGGAAGAGCTCATATCAGAAGTAACCTGTTCTTTCTGGTGTGTGGAGAAAGTAAACGCTTCAAGACATCCAAGGCATCCTCAGGGAATTAATTAATTCCTGAAAACATGGCAATGAGGAGAGGTGGGTATGCAAACCTTCATGCCCCCTGCCCCAGTTTTTCTCTCTTCCTGATACGAAGGGAAACCTGCAGTAAAAATTCTCACTAGTTATTGAAACGTAAAAGTATTAAAACCCATAATTTGCACCTCTGAAAGAGTCTTACTGACTTGTGGGATCTAATTTATAGAAACAAGTAGCATTGGCAGCCCCTTGCAGTGGACACACAGACCATATGAATTCATAATTGCTGAAAATTTTCAGCTTATTCTTTGGGCTTCAGTAGACAATTTTTGCCCCCCTGAGGTTATACATATCTACCTAGTCATAATAGGTGCTGCAAGTCTAATAAAACTAATCTTTCAAGAGACATCTGTGTTTCTTTGCTCTCAGCATATTCTGTCTTTTGTGTATGTATGTTGGTAGAAAAATTGAAACATGTTATTTAATAATTGGCCCTAAGGCCTTGTGTTTTCTCGGTGATTTTAAGATTTGTAATTCAAATTTGCACTACTTAAGCATGAACAATGTTAGTGAGCAAAAAGCCTTTAAATTGAACTGTCTTCTCTCTGAAGTAACTAATCTTCATGATATAAATACAAAAATGTCTGGGTTTTTTTTTTTTTTTTACATAGTGTAACAACTGTGTGCATAATGTACAGTATTTGTATATTAATGTATTTGGAAGAAGGTAAAGAGAATCCTTTTTACAAAGGTACTTACATTGACACAAATTAAACTTCACTGGGGTGAAACATATGATAATTACTGAAAAATAAAGAAGTATATTATGTAGTAGTTTTGAATGTCATTTAAACTATTTTCCACTTCAATTTTACTTTGAGATTGCCTGTATATTAGAGTTTTTCTTCTTTTTTGCTTATCCTTCAGAACCGTATAGTCAGGACACCTACTCGTGCATTTTCATGCAAGAAATTCCTCGCTGTGAGGCAACGTGGGACACATGCTTTTTTTTTTTTTTTGGTCCATCTTTTGATTTCTCTCTTTACTAGGAGTTATAAATTCTGTACAGAATTTTGAGAAATAGTTCATGTTTTGGTGGTATGTGAATGTATGGGAGATGAATTTGGAGTCTTGAGACTACACTGTTGAAAACTTGAAGAATTGCCTTTTTTTTTTTCTATATTTTTTTTTTAAGCTTACTAGGAGAGCATTCCAGTAGAGATGACATAAAACGTATGTTGTCTTTGAAGAATCAATGTGCCAGATATGGGATATGGCATTCCAAAGCATGTAATGACATAGATCACAAAGATGTTGCCCTATTGAAAATCTAATATATGCAACCATCTTTGTATTTCTGAAAGAATGTCAGTTGATACTAAGAAATATGCTAAAAACCTTTCTGAACTTCTGAATTCCTCTGACAGTGCTTGTGAACTTCATGGTCTATTTTTAAAATACAAAATACAATATATAATTTTCATTCTGTATTACACAATATTATAGCTGGTAGGCAATTGTTTCCTTTCTTCTTCCATTCAGAATTGGGGAGTTGTAGTATCTCGTTATCTAATACTACTTAATAATAGTCCTCAGAATACATACACAGATACAGATGCTCTTCTTTCAGGGAGAGTTTTAAGATTTCCTTCTAGCTTCTTGCCAATAGGTAGCATCAGTGCTGCTTCATAAGACTTTGTCCTAGATTGTGTGTATCTATCACAGACATATCAAAACCCGTATCAAACACAAAGGTTTTATCTGGCCTCTTTTAGGTGTGCCTTCATTAATGGTTTTCACAAATAGGCAAATTGGTAAATTTGCTACTTTCATCCAGCAGAAAAAAACCTAAGATTTTTTTAAAATTGTTTTTTCTTTCCATGTATATTATCTTATAGTCTGACTTTAAAGTAATCAGGTATTTTTTCTGTATAAACAAGAGCCCATTTTTAATAGGAAAAATATGAAATGGGAAAAACCTTGCATGTTGTCTTATAATGTATTATAAATAAGGAAGCTTGATTTTCCTTCTTCAGTCCTTTGCTCCTCACATCTTGGAAAAAAAATAATGAAATAAAAAATCCCAGCTTATCTTCTATATGCATTTGCTGTTCTGTACACACAAGAGGGGAGACAAGAACCAAGATATAGTTGTAAGCAGTAGCTTTATAAACAAATCTGAAAACTAAGGTAATCTTGCCTTATGTCCTTCCTTTCTCTGTTTCTTTCACCTTTTGGACGGCTGCTGTCATAGTCCCCAAACTTGGAAACAGCTGCTGCTAAGAAACCTTGTCTTTCCTTGTTTGACTTGGAAAACAGGAGTGGTTTTTTTCCATTAAACTGAAATGGAAAAAAATACTTGTGTTGAATGCTGACTGCACGTCTGATTGCAGCAAGTTAGAAGTTGGAGGTCTCTGAGATAATACAGAATGTTTCAAGAGCTGGACATGTGGGATGTTCAGACTAGTCCCTGGTCCAGAATATATCTAGCATGAAGACAAAAGCAGATGAGAAATCGCCACTACATTTGAATTGAAAAATGTGTTTTCTTTCTTCATTTATGAATGAGAATGTTTGTGCTCCAATTTACAGCCATGTTTATTTTCATAAAAATACAAATATCTTTGAATCTGATTCTCACCTGAAAGTAAAATTGAAAGTGATCAGGAGCATTTGATAGATTACTCTAAATAAAAACTGGGGAGATTCATCTTCTGCAGATGCAACCTGAGCTGCACTTCTGTGGTCTTAATGCAGTGGTTTAGTTTCTTTACACTGGTTGCTTGAAGGAAATGGCATTTTCTGCTTCTCTGGTAGATTTCAGAGGCTGTTTAGCAATATTATAGTTATCACAGGGTAGAGGAAGCCATGCAGTGCCACACTAGTCAGGCTTGTGTCATAGATGCAGCATTGCTTTGTTGGCTGCAAATGACATGAGATATACAGAAAGTGAGACTGACAGAAGGTGGAACAGAAAAATGAGTTGCTATAGTCCCAAGCACCCAGAGCTGTACTGCTGAAAATGTGGCTGTTTGTGTATATGCATGTCAGCAAAATAGAATATCTTCATAGTGGTAGAAGGTATTGAGGTATTTTTTAGTACTCCCAGGGTGATAGTCCCAGTTGACAAGAGCTTTACATCATTCTTAAAAGTGACACTGTACATTATACAGTGACATCTCTCAAACAAGAATATATTCTTGAGAAAGAATATATCATGACCTGAGAATCCATTAATTTCTTAAAAAGAAGACATGACACCAAGTGTTGGACAGGCAAACTATGCCATAGTGCCTTTTTTTAATCTTGTTTTATGCCTTGCTTGCAGAGTCAAAGCTGGATTATTTGCAGTTGTAGAGATCTGACCTCTAGGTGCCTTTAGTAGGATAGAAATACAACTCCTATTCTTAATCAAAAACCTTTCAATTAACCCAGTACTGAAATTGTTTGTCACAGCCTCTTTCATAGAGGAGAAACCCCTGAAGAGGTCATGGTGGTTCCTTTGAGTTCCAGCTTTACTTCATAGCTCAGAATGTGTTTTAAGGGAAAGGTAGTGGGTTGATAGACACTTTGTGTAAAAAAAATTGTAGCCAGAGGAGAAAATAAAATGGCTCAGATACTGTCACTAACTGTAATAACTACTTTTCAAGATTTATTATGAAACAACTTCAAACTTGTCTTTTAAGTCTCTGTTTCTATTTGCATGTAGTCAGAAGAGAAAGCTTGAATTTTGTCTTCCTGTTGTTAGTAGAGAATTCTTGGGATATTATCTTTATGGTTGTGGGAAAATGTGGTTTTTTGCTATACCTAGCATGCCATTATTTATCATCTTTTTTTTATTAGAAACTGCTTCTTGTAGCAGTTTGTTAGGAAGGGGATCCCCTGCCCTGACCTTGGTTAAGAAGCTGTGTAAGAAGTCCTTGTAAAGCTGCATTCTGAAATACATAGTGTATGTGTAAACTCACAAAGACACAGTAATAATAATGTAGTAAAATCTGATGAGGAATGCTGTAAGTTCAAAAAACAGGAAAGTCTTTAAGCATCCTTTTTACCATTATTGTGAAGCATGCAAATTGCACTGAAGTTTGAAGTTTCTCTGCATAAATTTCCAAAACACATAATTCAGAGAGATGCTTTGCACCCTTTTTCATAACTGTTGATAGGCCAACCTAATTTTTCTCTTCCTCCTTGAAAAGGTTGTACTTGTATTCAGGTGACTTGAATAGCCTGGTAGACATGGGTTTAGTCCATGAGGAAATTAAATTGTCATCAGACTCTGTCAATCTAGGTGGGTTTTTTAGCCTCACCCAGAGAAATATTTGTGATGTTCTTGTGAATTATAGCATGTCTAAAATGTCCCATGGATTTAATAAAGAGCACCTAGAAGTAAGAACTCTGATGTATCATTTATTTAGAGTTATCATACCAACGTAATGGACAGAATACATTTAGGATATTTTATAAGCAAAAGAGGTTTCTAAGGCACATTTTCTACTTAAGACTATGCTGACCATATGCACCATATGAATATTTGGAGCACACAAAAACTAATTTGAGCCTAATTTTTAAAAATTGCCAATTTTACCATTCTACTTCTTTTAAAAAATGTATTTGGCCTCTGAAATGTAATGGTTTTTTCATGGTCTTATTGTGTACCCTTTTTCTTTAATAGTGAAAAGTATAATTTTGGATCACAATGGTGTTGAGGAAGGTCCTTGTCATCTTGTACTTCAGTTATGGTAATTTGTCATACTGTAGGAAGGGGTAGGAGGAACTGCAAGTTCTTGTCTTGGCTTGAGAGAGGTTTCAGAATGCGTGTGTGTCATGGGTTAGCAATGAGTATTTTGGACCAAACCACTACAGTGTGCTAATGATACACCAAGAGATTTGCCTCATGGAGATATGGGACACCTTTTTTAGTCAATCAGAAGTTCCTGACTGACATTCTACTTAATGCTACCAAAAATAAAAACCCATATATATCTATCAGAACAACACATTTAGCATTAAATGACAAGCAAAATAGCAATTGAATTTTAAATTAGAAGAAACAGGATGCTTGGGGTAAAAACTGTATTATTTAAAAAGTTGAGGAAATTTGTAAGAGGTATGAAATAGCTTAGACACTCATAAATAATTTCTCATGCCATTAAGAGTTGATTCTCATAGAAGCTTTATTGTTATAGATAAAACTTTGTGTCATGGCTAAGTATATCCATTTTAGAATTATTTTTCTTTCCAGAGAAATGTTATCTGAATTGGTTTTATTCATCAATTCTAACCCACTGTGTAATCAAGGTGGAAAATTTATACCTTTTTTAAAAGGAAAGGTCTAAGCATGCCTATCAAGGGGAAAAGAGGTGGTTTTCCCACTAAAGTGAGGGTTTGATTTTATTCTGCTTTTCCTCCATTGTATGTATGTTTTATTGGGGGAGCAAGGAGCTGTCCTATAGAAAAATTTAGGAAATTTGCAGTTTAATGTAGTTGCTATGTTAATATTCAGTGATTTTTTTTTTTACATTATGCAGCTTGTGGTGTTGTTTCTTTAGTGGACGTGAAGGGGCAGTGTAGTGCTGTTGATAAATCTTCCTCTGTGTTCATCTTTTCAATCTTTTGTGGAATGTCATGTTTAAAATGTGATTATTTTATCAGTTGTGTATATGTGCATTACTTGTAAGAAAGTATGATAGTTCTTTAAAGTTAAAAAAATATTCTAGAAATATCAATAGTTAAGATGATTGTTATTTAAAATGAGTCACTGTTTTCTCCTTGATACTGTTTATACTCATGAATATAGATATTATTCAGTGGGTTTTTTAAGACTGTTAGTTTAAAGGCTTCCACATGCTAAAAGCACATGAAGATTATGGACAGATGCTGGCAAAGTACAGCTAGACTTGAAATATAAAAGGGTATCAACAAAGCAACTTTGACGCGGTTTTTGGTTGGTTTTGGTTGTTTTTTTCACTTTGAGTATTAAAGTACATTTGAAGTACTTACTCCTTGCGAATGGCAACCATTCTATATGAATTAATTGACATCCTGCAGAACTGAAATATTGAGGATGCCTGATATATTTTTATCCAGTAGCATAAGTTGGTATCCAAAGGGGGCATTCTGTCAATGTCTCCTGAAACCACCATTGCAAACAGAAGGGTCATCGTCTTGGGATGTATTCTCTGAAACAATGAGTACAGGAATAATCCTCAGATGTAAGGAAGAAAAGATAAAAAGAAGAAATTCTTCACTGTGAGGGTGAGGAGGTTTTCCAAAGGAGTTTTGAATGCACCATCCTGAGAAGTGTTCCTGGCCAATCTGGATGGGGCTTTGAGCAATCTGATTTAGTGGGTGGCATCCCTGTCTATGGCAAGCATATTGGAGCTAGATGGTCTGTGAAGTCCCTTCCACCTCAAACCATGCTATGATTCTGTGATTATTTCTCATGTCACTGTTTTCTCAACAGAGCTAATATTCACTCCAGTCTTCTCTTACAACAATGTTTTTGGTTGCTGTAGTTGGTGTTCAGTCCAAATGCTAGTGTAATGAAGATTTTGAGGTTAAGCTTTAAAAATGACTGAGTGTAGCTCTGCCAGTTTCAGTGACAAACATTTTCTTGCATATTTTTGAATATTTTATGTTGTGTTTTTTTCATAGACAACTTTGGGTTTGTTTCTGTGAATGTTTAATTTTGTTTCTAAGTCATAAAATACAGAGTCTTAGAATATTTGATACGGAACATACAAAAAAGTCTTTCACCATTCGAGTTTAAATCTTCTAGAATAAGTGGGGCTTTCCTTGTTCATTGGTGCTGCTTTAGCACCCCAGGACCATAGTCTGAAAAGCTAAATAATGATACTGAGCAGCTCAGGCTCTTTTGAAGATGTCAAGGCATACCTGGGTTAGTGGCACAGCAAACAGCCCCTCTGTAGTATCATATTCCTTCCTCCTGGAGTGCTGATGAGCTGAAGAAATACATGTTTCTGGAAAGAACAAAAGTAATTCTGGCAGTTAAGTTTTGCATCGATTCAAGTATTGTACCTTTTCTCACAATAAACCACTTTAATTTGCTTAGCATTTTTAAGCTGACAGCTTTCGTCCTGGTACATATTAAACAATTCAGAGAACAGAATTAAAATAAGAACTGAGTGATATTTGTGCTAAGTTTTAAGTACAGAAAATTATGGGAATCACTGATAATTATAATGACTAATAATAAGAATATAGACTGAATATTAACACTTTTTTAGCCAGTAAGTCATTTATGATTAATTAATCATTAACTAATATTTTGTGCATCTATGTTGAATATGTCTGTTACCCATTTTTTCTTTTGATAAAATTTTTATTAGTTCTTTAAGGTGCTTAAAAGATGAAAAATATTTTTAATGTGTGCTGGAATTCTCCGGGAAAGATCAAAGTACATGTTCTTTAACCTAAATTCAGTAGATTTGACTTACATTAAAATTTGAAATTAGGTAGAGACTTCCAGTGAATGTCAATAGTGGAGGTTTTTCTTCTATTTATTAGCAGGTTATGATAGACATGAGCAATAAAAATATCATCTGTGAATACTATTGTATAACTGCATGACAAGTTCTTTCATGCCCTGAGAAAATGGCTTTCTCTTTTTTGTTTTTGTTTATTCTGTGATCACCAGTGAAAAGAAGCCAGTAACATAGATGATTTGTTCTGTTTAACTCTCTAAGTGCAATGTATAAAGGTTAGAAGATTGTTTGCTTTCTTAAGAGATTCATTGTTATGACCTTAGAAGTAAATATACTTTTTTCCCCCAGATAGAAGTATTCATTCTTCATTACTTTTAGAAACAATATAGTATTTTTATTGCAGTATGTCTTAGTGGATGAATCTTTGCAAAACATCTTAACTAGATTTACTTGTCACATAAGACAAATGTTAGGATGCTGAGGGATTGTAACAGTAAGGCTTTTTAATTAAGAATTTAAAACCCCCAAACTCTATGTATCAAACTTTTGACAGAGCACTGGGCAGTGTCAATACACTGTCTTTTCCCATGTTTTTCTTCGAAAGTGTTAGACTCCAGTTCTTCAAAAGCAGCAGTAACACTCTAGATGCTGTTGGGATATTGCAAATAAGAAAGAAGTCCTGTATTTTCACATCAGCTTTATGTATCAAAACTGCATGCATCTTTCACATCTGCCAGTAGACAGATGTGTGCAATTTCAAGTGCAAAAGTGCATGTGCCATTTTTAGACTTTATGCAAACAGTGTCTATCAAATTAGCTACTTGTATAAACAAATACTCAACTGCATGCCTTGTATGCGTGTCAGCTGAATGCTGTTACGCACAAATTTTCTTAAAAGCAAGTGTCTTTTATGCTCACTATGTAAAAAGCTTGTCAGCGTCTGGAGGGTAGTGCGAATGTTGTCAGCATTTAAAAAAATGTCCTCAAAGAAATGGATAGACTGAGAGGGCTATTCTGCAAAAAGTTAATAGATAATATGGTGCTTGTTGGTCACACATGCTGAAAGTACCAGAGACTGAAGTGGGAGAGCGTGTTCCTGTTCTTAAGGGCTTCCCCCACCCCTGGCCAATGAAGGGATTTGTTAATGAATGGAAAACTTTCATTAACAAGTTGCCTCCTTCAAAAACTAACTGAACTTGCAAATGATCAGAATACCATTTGGCATATCATTAGTACAGGACGAGTAAGCCTTAGAAAATTTGAAGAATTGGTTCATGCAGTTCCAACAAAAGTACTTTAGAAATTGGGCTTTTCTTTGGTAGCCTGCACCCCTTTGGTCTCTTTTCATTTTCTTGCTATCTGTGTAGACCCTTTACATTTTTTCCAAACCTCCCCCCACCCCTGTTCAATAGCTAATCTGCTAAATTCATGCTACAACTGCCTCATTGAGTGGATGCGTTGTTCTGCCCGCTTCGTACCAGCTTTGTTACTGTGCAGTATTTTTCAGCTGTTTGTGCTCATTACCATACAGCTGGTATTTAGAGGAGAGAGGGAAGCAGGCAGAAGCTTTACTGTCTGCAAGTATAAGAAGCTCTTTTGCAAATGGGGTACTGGCAGATGGGGCATGTGTTTAAACGGGTTTTGCTGATAACAGACTGCATTAAAAATCATTCTGAGAAAGTCTAAGGTCAGCCCCGTGAATTCAGAACTTGAGAGGTATTCAGCTTTTGGAGGACCTTTATAGAATATTAATTAACCCAGGTCCATGAAAGTGACAAATGGATTGTTTGCAAAAATGTTAGATACTATCCTGCTGCCCCTACTTTACGGTTCATTTCCTTCCTGATTTGGTTTGTGGGTTTTTTAAAAAAAACCCACAGGATTGTATATACTGTGTTCGTGATCAGGGCTGTTGCCAAAACGAATGAACAAACAGTAAAATCCCAGATCTCATGAAAGGAAAAATAATTTTCCCTTTGATGTTGTGACTGAGAACTGCATTATGTACAATTATATAAACCTTTGCCAGAAGCCAACCCTTTACATATACGTGGAAATCCATTCTCTTGCTAGCAGAATGGGTAGCAGTGCACTGGTGGAGGTGATCTGAAGAGATAATTGAACAAAGTTTGTGTCTAGAGCCAGTACATCTTCTGGCTCTATTGCCATAGCTGAGAAGGGGAAACAAGCTTTAGGCTTTGGGACTGCTCTTCCAGGCCTGCAATGGAAGCAGGAAATTATGAGGCTAAGTGCAAGCTGAGAACAGGTGTTCTGCATTTAGACATATAAGTTAATCATTCACTGTCTGAAATACAAGGTAATTGGTATGTGCTAGCACAGCTCTATGTGAGTCTAGTGCACGGCCCTTGTAACAGGATCATCAAATTCCTGGCTTCCTTCTGGAATTTGGTGCATTTCGGCAGTGCTCTGAGCCCCTTGGGACACCCAGGGGTGACTAAGCAGTCGCCTCGCACAGATGGAGTGCTCTGACAGCTGATGAAGGATGGAAACACTGGTGGGTTAACATTTCTCAGAGTACCCACACAGTCTCTGACCCTCTCAGTCCTAATCCTCCAGGAAGAGCTACGGAATGCTTTCCAAAGCATTGAGCCAGGGACAATAAAACCATAGAGTCAATAGAGCTATTGATTTCACTGGATGCTATAATCTTGGGGTTCTTTCCCCTTGTTACCTCTTTCTTTCCCATTGGAGACAAACTCCTCCTTCATTACTAACACGGCCCTTTCTGCTCGGTGGGAACCAGAAAGTCTCAGATGTATACCACTCCACATATACCTGGAACCTTATCAGCTCAACATTTTGGTCTCCTCCCTTTCCCCCATCCCAGCTGTATTATTTGGGGTAGTGAAAGATACTGCCACTACCCGTAAACCTTCCTTTACTGATAATAAGGAGGCGTGGTTCATTTGCAGATGTTGGTCCTGCAGCACAGCAAACGGTTGTAGTGTGTAAAGCCAGTGCCTGGCAGTGAGAAGACAACCTCTTATTCCAGACCAGTTACCAGATGTATGTACAATTTAGGCCAGATTTTTGTGTTCTTGAGAGAAGAAATCGAGATCCTTTTTACCTACTTAACTGTTGAGCAGGGTTTTATTTCAAGAAGAGTTACAAAACATTAAGAGATTTTGAAGAAAAGCACTGTTCAGCTGCAAAATACCATTACTTATCTATAGTGTGAGCTAACACTTGGAAAATGTGATGTGAGGAGTTCTGCTTTGAATGAGTTAGTGATCACATTCTAAATTACATTGAGAACATCGAAGATTTAAGCACAGTTTTATATATGTTTTGAGTTGCAAGTTAAATGCTGTTCACTGGTTAGCTTCCACATCTGAAGCACGTTCACTCTGTGTTTGTCAAGAGTGAAGTGGGGAATTCACTAACTGCAACTTCTTCAAGCTCTTTAAATCAAATGTAATTTATTAGAATTTTTGATGTGCACTGAAGTACAGCAAAAAAAGTAATGGCCAAAGTAAGAGCCTGTTGTGATAGCTGCTGCAGCAGGGATAGGTCCCCTCCACCCCCTGACTTTATAAACTCTAGCACTTGGCTTTCACACATCTGCCTCCAAATGCAGTTACACGAAAGTACAAGAAGAGGTTATGAACAGCTGTTGTCTTCTGAATCCAGCTGTGCTGCCTGGAGGCTTTATTTGCACACCTCTGCCTCCAGCCCACCTTCCTGCTTTCTCCCTCTTTTTACAGTACTGCCTAGTATGCCAGAAGTTACTTCCTTCCTTCAGCTTTGCTGGCAAATGGATCCTATAAATGATCTAACTTGCTTTAGGCAAAGTTAGTTAAGTTTAAAAGGCTGTCAAAAGTGATTTAAGCTACCTGGAAAATGTTTTGCATCAAGAAGATCAAAGAGCAGCAGAGCTCTAAGGTCAGTAACCTCTTGCAGAAAGGTGGTAGAATACCCAGGGGTTAAACATCTTTAACTGGCCAGGTGAACATGTGTCTGTGGTGCATGAAGAGCAGATGTAAGAGCTGCTGTCACTGTAAAGGCCCTCCTGCAACTGCCTGTGCTAGTATCACTACTTTGATTAAAAATCACATGCTGGAGGTTGTAGACAGAAGTTCGCTTGGCTAAAATCCATGCCACTGGAAACCTTCATCTCCCCCAAGCAAGTTCCTATTGCCCCTTTGGTGGTAATTATGGCCTCACTGGAGCCAGCAGAGCTCCCACACTGGCTGTGTAGCAGTCAGCCAGAAAAGCTTAGCCAATTTAAATGGGTGATTTGCACTAACCCAGCTAATTTCACATAAAGTGGATTTATTGTTCCTTTGGTTCTGCAGTGGGGACAGTAGCATCTTCTGTTGTCACAGTTAAACATAGGGGAGCCATGGTACAAAGGCTGCGTGGTGTCCACATGTGACAAGTTGGCAGCTCCTTGAGTAAGGACCCTACTCAGCACTGTGCCCAACCTTTTTAGGTTTCCTAGGAGGTGGCTTGATGAGTAGAGATGAACAAAAGGCTCTGTGAGTATATTTCAGAAGTCCTTTTAGCTAAATTAAGGACAACTGTGAATTATTGTGCCAGTTTGTTCTTCCATAGCAGAAAGTACTAGACACTTTTCAGGCTGTGGATAGGTGGTAACGGGGAACTTATCATCCAAGTCTGGATGTTTTTAAGCATCATGTAACTTCGATGTTAATTTGAATTAAGTTGTGTAAAACTAATTCAGTGGGAGTGTTTGGATGGTAAATAACTTAAGCTTTTGCTGTAAAAGAAGTCAGTGCATAGGTAAGTTTTTCATACTAAATACAAAATTATTAAATTTGTGGTACAAGTTAGAATCTTCCAGATCTATGATGTCATCTTTGTATTTGTAGTAGGGAATCTCAAATGACTGAGATTTGTGAAAAGCAAGTTACATCTTTAAAGTCTGAGAATTGCCTCTGAAAACCTTTTGTATGTTCCTACCTTAAATATTTTGAAAAATGTACAGAATTCCTTTGCATTGTAATTTTTATAGGTGTATTGTTTGTACTTTCCACATTATTTAAAAAATAAAGCATGCAACGACTAATGTTTACCTAATGGCTAATAAGCATTTGGTGCTCAGAACAGATGTACAGGTTTGAATGGACTCAGAGATCTCCAGCTATCTATCTTTGCCTGTTACACTGTCTACACATGAGTTTTGTGATAAAATTTGTGGCAGGATCTAAAGTGCCCATAAGGTAATAGATGCTTTAAAAGCTACAAGAAATTTTCCTATTAAGCAAACGGAGAGCGGACACCACTGTGGATGAAATAGAATTAAGCTTCATCCAAAACCTCATCCCACTAAAGATATTTTATACTGATTTGTTTCAAAAAAGTTCATAATAAAACCTTCAGTGAACTGAAAACAGTGGAGAAATCAATGTAATGAGCAATCAACATCTGAAGCAACTGACTGGCAATGAGAACACATCAAAGACAGTTTTCAGAGAAAGGGTGAAAATTACTGAAACTTTGCAGTGTTTAGAGACATTGTGGTTCTGTCTTCATCATGATGAGGTCCTGGATCTCCTGTACTGGTTGCTTCATTGTGTTTGCAATCTGTGGACAAAACCTAATTGTCAGTTGCTGACAGCAGAGAATGTCCTCTTGAAGTTTTTTGCTTTTGTGAAAAGATTTTCTGCTTCCCTAGTAAAAGACAGACTTTTAGCTCAATTTTTCTGTTGGGAGTATTTCTGCCTTGGAGAGCTCTGCTGATTAGCCTTCAGTGCTCATCAGCCTTCAAAGCTCATCAGGGATTTGGACAAATGATCCAAACCAGTGAAGTTATCCAGTTTAAAAAAAATCACTCCTGTATCCCTGGAACCTGTTTTAACAGCTGCACTTTAAACTCAAGAGCTCAGTGAAACTTCAAGAGGAATAGTTTTTGACGCTTAATATTAATTAGGAAACCTTCTCCAAAAAATGGGGCAAATTAAAATAATTAGGAAATTATTGTGGTGTTGGCCCTTTGTGTGTGTTGATGAAACACAAGCATAATGAGGTGTATGGCAGGTGGAAATACCATAAGGCAAGATACACCTGCAACAGCGTAAAAGTCCTGCAGGAAGATGGTTGATAGCTTTATTCACCAACCTTGCAGTAATCCACTTTGCTGACATGTGCCCTTCTCTAGTTTTACATTGGTGCCACTCTTCAATTTTACTCATTGAGTCACCAAGCAGCTGTCCATAAGTTTGTTTAAATAAAGTTCTTGGATGTTAAAGCAGTGCAGAAGTCACAGGTGCTATATTTTTATTTTCTTCCAGTCTTGAGTTATCCCTGGGAGTATGTTCAGGTTACAAAGGATCTTATGTAAAAATTCAGAATGGAATTATAGAGCATGTTGCTATAAAGTCTCTTCAGGAAGTCTTTTAGCGTAATCCCAACCCGTCTCTTGTTCTCTTATGGTGTGTATGATTAGTGACCGTTAAAGTAACTTCTATTGCTGCATCCTACATTTGGTTTTGGGAGGGAAGGACGTCCTAATTCACATTAGTTTTGTACATGTATGAGTGGAAAACTGAATCAAATGGATGCATTTTTTCAGCCTATCATGGTTTCCAGTAAGTGGGGTGGATATACAGTGTCAAAGAAGTCAGCCTGGAGGCCTCCATTGAAAAAGAAAACCACAGGGAGTGAGTTATTCTCTGAGAATAATGTTGATAAAAGAATTGAAAATGGCCTTAATTCAAGATAGGAATTGCAAAGAAACAAATACCCTATGCCATCTGAAGACAATATGAGAAATACAAAGATATCCCCCATTTGTGAAACAGACAGACAAATTATTATGACAGATGTCAGCTGTGAATAATGGAAAGCACTTATTCTGGTCCATGTGAGTTTAGGCAGTGTGTACCAGGACAAGTGAGAGTACAGCCTCCATTGGCTACAATGCAGGGAGACACTGAGGTCTTGAAACTATGGCTAATAGATTTATTCTGGTCAGCTGAAAACATCATCTGATGAGGGATTTGTAAGTAATAACCGTCATGGGTTCAGCTATTTCCAAGGCAGGAGGATAGTCACCTTCCTCTTGGTGACAGAAATTTCCTATTGCAGAGTGTGCTCTAAATCAGATGAGAAATGTGCATCAGACAGCATGGTTTACCAGGCAGAAATTGAATTTTGGGGTGACACCTGGGCTGTGGGTACCCATCCTCCCTGGTAATTCACTCCATAGGCTGTTGGTTGACCTTTTTACATCTGGGGAATGGGCAAGGGGCAGCAATAAGATGATGATGATGATGATGATGAGAGCTGTCTCACAAAGCTGGCAATAATCTAGGTGCAATATGTCATTTTTCAGAGCAGGACTAACACAGACAACTGCTATTCAGGCTGATGAAGATGGTGGTGAACTAGCTTCATTTTTCTGCCTCACCAGTCAGATCTGTTATTTCAAGGTTCTTTTCAGTGCCATCAGATTCAAAATGGTGATTAACATTTGGACATGCCAATGTTCTTTTGCCTACACTTGGGGAACACAAAAGAATGCTCAGTTTAATTGCAGTAAGTTCTTTCAGAAGGGATGTAAGAAGTCAAAGTTCTTCACTCATGTATTTCTCAGCAAAAATCAGGATGGACACTTTTGGAGATCTTAACGTGACCTGTTTTCCTTTCTCCCTCTGTGAGGACCAGTGCAACAGTAGGACTGCATTTTCAGTTGTTCCAGCACAACACCAGTTGATTCTCTGTGGGAGTTGTCCTGTTTCTTATCCATTAAAGCAGACCCCTTAATAGCTCCTATCACAGCCAGGCAAGCTTTAAAAGTTCAGAGCATCTCTTATGAGACTTGGTATTACACATCTAATTCAGACAAGTATGTCTTGCAATCACTATTGCATTGTTTCCAAAGAAAATACAAGAATTATCCTTTCCTCTCTGACGCATCAAAGCCCAGCTCATAGGAGAGCTAAATCTTCTGGCAAGAAAGTTGTGGTAAGATTTGCTATTCAGCTCTGCAACAGCCAGTGTGCAAAAGCTGACTAAATACCATTGGATTGGCTGTAACATTTAGCTGTGCATTCTTGACAGACTTTTTCTCTTTGATCTGTTCCCTCTACAAGGGGAACTGCATAGCTTGTATACAATCTTTATGATGCTTTTGGTTACTGAAGCTCAGAGAGTGATTCTTTTTTTCTATAATAAGTGGGAAGAACTACTATTGTCACCATCTGTAGACAGTAGGATGAGTAAAAAAAGGAATTTGAGTAACAAGTTTCCAGATGTGGTCTTATTGTAAAAAGAGGGTCCATCCAAAATACATTGAGAAATCAATATTAAAAGTTTGGTTCTGCTTTGTCTGAAGATGTTATCAGTGCTATGAAAAATAAGTGGGGGAATTTTAGCCTGCAGGTTAGGATATAGTTAACCTTGACTGCAGAAATGGTCACATGGTGGGAGTTCCAGAGAGCAGGACAAATGCGTCTTTGATGCTGGCTCTGGTTTGCCTGTAGTTTCCATCTTCCATCTGGCATTGATAGCACCCCCTTAGGTAGGAAGGTGGAAGCAGGACCACCCCAGTCGGCTCTGCTGTTTTTAACATCGATATTGGACAGACCTCAGAGTTTGGAGGCATGAGCTTTGGCCTGTAAAGGGGAGAAGCTTTGAGACCAAAACAGAGATTTTGCAGCTTGTTTTCCCCTGTTTGAGTTTAAGCAGAGTTGCAACTACACAGGAGAACCCAGTCTGCTGTCTTCTGTCCCTCTTGTAGTGGTGACGCATGATGTTGGCCACGGATTTGTTTTGTGATGAGAGCCACTAAATTTTTAAAAATCTTCATTCTCTAGAAGTGTATTCAAGATCTGAAGCTGTATTTTAAAAGAAAAATGCCTTTTTAATTAAAAAGTGAGGTTATAATAATGACTTTCTGGTTGGCAAATAACTGATTTACATCAAGCCCCAACTTAAAACATAGTACTTAGAGCACCGTGAATACAAAATTCTATCCTTTCTTATCCCATGTGTAGGAGGAATCCATCACAATTGCAGATACGATGAAGCAGTGGATTTTGACATTTTATTAAAGTTTGGACATGTAATCACTCTTCAGTGTTCTGTTCAAAGGAGCCTCAGCAGAAAATAGCATAAAATTACCATGCACTGATAATGGAGAGAAGCACCGAACTTCAGATTTACGCTCTCATTACTTGTTCCATCACATTCTCTGTTCTTTGTTGTGTTGTCTTTATGGCTTCTGGTGTTCTGAGAGTAAGGTTCCTGTTCATTTTTGGAACTCTAAAAGGATATAAATTATAATGGCTGAATTCCAATATGACATGGGTTAACAAAAATATGGAAGTTCTTTACTCTCAACTCTCAAAAGCAAAGCTGATATATTTTCCTACTGTTTTCTTTTGATTTCTTTTCCAAACATACAAGAAAAGTTAACTCTGACAGTTGAGGTAGATGTTGTGTTGTATTTTCCTGTGGTAAAGTTCCTATATATTTTTTAAATATTAGCATCAAATTCTGGACTCTGATTATAAACAAAGTCACTTTCTTTTGTAAACTTACTTTTGTAATTACTATCATGAGGATTTTGCATATTAATATTTGTGTAAGTTGCCTTTTTCAAACATCTTAGCACGAGAAACTGAGCTAAAATGGAAAGAAAATTGTTTATGGGGAGAGAGAAACTTTCAAGAGAAGTCTACCATGTTTAAAGGAAAACATGTTTTTACTGATAAAAGAATTATTAAATAAATCCAATAGGTTCAGGTAAGTAATAACTTTTCACCTCTTGCAACTGCTGCAACAAACAAAAAAATAGTTTAGTATTATGACTGATAAAATAAATAGGTGGGAAAGAAATTGCCTGGTCTGTTTCTTTACCAGTGAGCAGAAAAAAGGAAAAAGAAAACAGGTATTCAAACTGAAGTTTAAAAAAAGAGACACAGAGAAAGAGAGAAGCTTGTAAACTCTTTGTACCATCTTTGACTTTGTACTTTTTTGCATATTTGAACTTTCCCTTCCAGGATTTTTTCATATTGCAGGTTTCTGTGCATGACTGGATTTCTTAAACGCCTTGCAGATACAGCCTTTAAAGGTGTCCTCCAGGTCAGTTAGCAGATGGTCTCAACTTCTGTAAACAGATTAGGTTTTGTTGAATTTTTTTGGTTTTTGAGGGCCTTTTTTTTTTGGGGGGGGGGGGGGGGGGTATTGTCTTCTGTGACAGCTTGTACTCTTTCAGGCAAATCACATGGTAGGTACATGGATGGTGACTATGCTTTCATGATAGCACACAGAGGTCTTCTGGTTAGACAAAAAAGCGAGCATGGTTGCTTCTGCCGGAGTACTTTTCACAGAAGTGATGATCTCTTGTGTAGTAACTTTGCTGATGTAACTGTTGCAGTGGGGATCCTGCAACACGCATATATCAAACCAGGAGTCCCGTGGAAAGGAAATATATATGGACAGACAGATTCTTGCTAGATGTTTCAGAGATGTTTATTTCTCCAGCCGCATGGCCGGAGCTCTGCCGAGCAACTGTTCAATCACGGGACCAAGGGTCCTTCTGCCCGCGCAGGGAACACAAACCAACCCATGGGAACGAGGCTGAGCAGGGACAGGGAAGCCCCGTGTCTGTGCCCTCAGGGCCCCTCTGCCAGGGCTACACGGCAGGGGAGGGACCCCAACACCTCACCCATTTTATTTTAATAAAAGGAGAATGAAAACAACTGGATAAACATAACAAGAACAGTTTCAAAACAAAACAAGCCACCCTCCTGAGTCTTTAAATGTCCAAACAGATTCTGTGGAACATCTTAGGGCTGACAGAAGGGAGACAGAACTCTGAGCAT
Source organism: Corvus moneduloides (assembly GCF_009650955.1). Taxonomy (NCBI): domain Eukaryota; kingdom Metazoa; phylum Chordata; class Aves; order Passeriformes; family Corvidae; genus Corvus; species Corvus moneduloides. Next base: position 47,556,524 of record NC_045480.1, on the reverse strand, counting down.
GCTTTGTGGGGAAACTGAGGCAGGAGAGGGTTTAACTTCTTCCCTCCCCCTTTTCATCCCCCACTCGGCATTGGAAAGGGATTTTTGGGGAAACAATTGGCAAAAGCATGGTTTTGTGAGGGAAACCATGGATGAAAAAACGGATTGGGAATACACTGGGGGTAATAGGACATAGGGTAAAAGGGAAAGGTGGGATTAGGAAAGGGAAACTGTAGGGGGGGCTTACAATGGAGATATTGTCTAACATGACTACGATTTTTTGCATATATACTGCCTTTCACAGAAACACCATCAGGCCCAGTGACCTGCGATGCTTGTAACCCTTTTCTACCTCGTATAATTTTGAATTCTACCACCTCTCCATCTCCCAAGCTTGGGATGCATTTTTCAGGGTTATTCTTTTTAATAGCAGTTCTATGCACGAATATGTCTTGCTGGTTGTCACACCTTGTTATAAAACCATAATTTTGCTTAACATTATACCATTTTACTATCCCTAAGATCTTAGTCACTATGATCTTTTTCCGAGTGGCTGCTGTTTTTTGTCTCGCTGCGTCTTTGCTCTCTCCTTCGGTCGCTCCCGTGTTGGAATTGTCGGGGCTGCTGGTGCCTGCGCACTCTTCCCGGGGTCGCGTTCGGGGCTGCGCGGGCCGGGCCGGGCCGCGCCGCTCAGTTCTCCGTGCGTCGCGTCCTCTGGTCGCAGCTTCGCTGCCGATGCCGGGTGCTGCACCCACGTCTCGGCCGGGCCCCCGGGCGACGACTCCCCCGCGCCCTGCTCCAGCGCGCGTTTCGGTTCGGCGCGGCTCCGTCTCGGTCGGGCATTCCCGGGGCTCGCTCCACCACACGCTGCACAGGACCGGGCGGGCACCGCCGGGTCCCGCCGCGCCTCGCTCCACCACCGACACTGCGGCTCGCGTGGCTCCGCCCGCGCGCGGGAACTGCCTCGCTGCTGCTCGGAGAGCGCTCGGTGCACGTGGCCTGGGCCGCACTGTCCCTGCGCCAGGCTTCCCTTCGCCAGGACACAGCTGACATTGCTCAGCAGTCTCGGTAACTAAATAATATTCACGAAAATATTCTTCCATCGGCATATATTTTGACTCCAGTATTAACTGTGTCCAAACGGTTTTCCAAAAGCCCTTGGTAAGAATTAAATCCCAAGAAACATAGAAAAAGTTCTTAAACAACCATGCCAGGAAGTGTTTCAGTTCCTTTTGAGCTTGAATCAAGCTAAAATTTACAAATCGTTGTTCAAGAATCATTTTAAGTTTAAGATAAATGTCCATATGCGGCTCTGAGAGCCAAGAGTCTTCCCACGGTTCCTCCATAGTTTAGATATGGAATAGCAAAGCAAAACCAAGAAGAGGAATCCAAAGTTTCCAGAGTTTACTCACACAAATCAGTCGCTTAGGGATCGGGGATCGTTCTGCTCTCAATTCTCCACCATTTGTTGCAGTGGGGATCCTGCAACACGCATATATCAAACCAGGAGTCCCGTGGAAAGGAAATATATATGGACAGACAGATTCTTGACAGATGTTTCAGAGATGTTTATTTCTCCAGCCGCATGGCCGGAGCTCTGCCGAGGAACTGTTCCAGTCACGGGACCAAGGGTCCTTCTGCCCGCGCAGGGAACACAAACCAACCAATGGGAACGAGGCTGAGCAGGGACAGGGAAGCCCCGTGTCTGTGCCCTCAGGGCCCCTCTGCCAGGGCTACACGGCAGGGGAGGGACCCCAACATGTAACCATAAAGTCCTATGGCTTGGAAAATTCTAATTTTACCTGCTATCTCTCTGCTAACCAAACCCTTCACTTGGTTACAGCTCAGGTGGGCAAGGAGCACTTTTGTTGGCAAAGAGTTCAGTCTTAGCAAGAAGCTGTAGCAACTTAAGGTACTATTTTATCCTGCTGTTTCTGGGTACTTTGCTCCCATGGCACAACTGGTAGAAGGAATATGCTAGCGATCCACAACCACATAGCTGCAAAATCCAGGAGTTTAGTTTACACCACTGCAGTCACTGATAAACACGTGTTGAATTCTTACAGATTGTTTGCCTAGGTAAGCTCAGGTAAACATCCCCTCTGTTTAAGGGAAATGCCCTCTCAAATCTGATGGCAGTGTTGTTTGTCTAAATGAAATATTTTAAATAGTAAGGCTCTGCCAGCCTGACTTGTTTGATTGGAGTGGATTAGGTTGGGCTGTTTGTATAAGAGGTGATTTGCAGGTGGGTGCAGGGGGCTGCAGAGGAAAGGAAGAGTGACAGACGACAGGCAAAGCCTGTTACCCCCTGGGGCACGGTGGGCACTGCTTGCACTGGTGCAGCAGAACTAAGTGTCAGCCTGGAGGGTAGTCACAGTCCTAGGGAGGCTCTGTTGTCATCAGTACAGCAGGAGCAAGGGCTCTGTTATAAAATTGTCTTGTGAATTGGTGTGGCAGTGTGAGGTCTGTGGAAAGTAGTGAAAAAAAAAGTGTGATTTGAATGTATTGTAGATATTTCATCAGTGGGTTTGGAGAACACACCCTCACTAATAAAAGTCAGTTGGTTTTGAAGTTGAAACTTATGTGAGTACAAATGCATGTTATGAATAATGTCTGAGCAGAATGATTTCACTGGGAGACTATCCATTTGGTGAAACCAAAACCACCTCCAAAATACATCAATAAAATTTACTGGAGTTTGTTTCTCTGGTCTATCATTTTATGCCTGCAGAATAAAAGTGCAGTTTCACTTAGTTGTCCTGACTGATAGTAAGAGAATCATTGTGGAGTGGGCTTCAGAGCATGTAATCAAGGGTTTCTGAAAAGTTTATGCTTTATCTGCTAGTAGTATTAAACCTCTTGCTGCCGTTTCTCGCTGCTTCTCCAACCTGTCTCATACACTGAGAAAGCAAGGGGCCATGAATCCAAGCCTTCACTTCGACCAGCTGCTGTTAGCTGTGTGCAAGCTGACGCCATGTATATTTACTAACATGTAATTCTTAGCAGTACTTAGACCTCCGGCATATCTATCCTCTAGTTAGGTTACTACAGTTTTCCCTTCACAGGGCTAAGATGTTGCACTAAGTCACATGTAGCAACACTAGAAACAGAACTCATGATACCTTTTAAAAAAAGAAAAAGATAAATTAAGGATTATTTATTCAACTAACTTGTCTTTTGAACTGAATAATGAAAATGTGTTTTAGCAATGCTGTTTGTGTATCTGTCTATTGAAAACACATATGGAACAGATGACTTGGCATGTCCCATCTCACAATAGGGGATTTTAGTGTGTATATGTGTGAATGAGCTGGGACTGCCTGTACAGGAGAAGCTCCCGTAACTGCAACAGTGGATAGCAAACACAACTGAATTTCATGACAGATATCTTGATGTTGGAGTAAGTCAATTGCCTCTAGAATTTCTCAAAGAAAGCTGCTCTTGAAGTCAGGTATGCCACTCCTCGCAGGTATTGGATTTAGGAGGTTTTAATGGTTAAAGCAGCAGTAATATGGGATTATGAAGTGTTGGGCCAAATCAAGGCAGTACCGTGAGGCCCCAGTGAATTCAGATCACTTATCCTACCGATAGGGAATCTGATGTAATTTGGCTTCTGTGATTCTGACCATTTGGTACTGTGAACATGTCATCTTCCAGCTCAGCTAAGTTGGCTGGATAAGCTGCCATGCTTTGGGCTACTTGCAGGTATTTGTCATGCATCCTGCCAGCAGACTTCTGCTGTTTCAAATCTGCCACTTAAGCTGCTCATGTCATCACTTCTTAGCCTGTTTAAGGGGAAAAACGTGCATTTATTGCCAAAGATCTACTACTATATATAGTTGTATAAGCCAATTTAGCTCACTGACTGAAATCTGTTAAGGAGGGGGAGAGTAATCTCTTCTGGTATAGCTATATCCAGCAGAGAATATGCCCATGGCTTGCCATTTCAAGAGCTGATTTTGACAAGTTTGTTTCAGAAAAGCTTATGAAGGGTATGCTGTCTTACAGTGAAGACTGTCTGTGGAGAGGTGTGGGCATTTGCTTCTGGAGCAGATGGGCCTCTGATCTAGAATTGTTCTTGATGTAAAGCATGTTTGGTTCTCAGTGCTCTTCTTCACATAGATTTGAAGATGGGATTTGAACTGGTAAAGGCACAGTATCCCTCTCTTCTGAAAGATTTATTTCCTTGTCAACTGTGGTTTTCTACTGATGTTATCTAAAGTCATCCTCTCTGCTCTGTATAGATGCATTGGTGTGGAGAATGTGGGCTTGCAGACTTGGTGTTCCCAGCCATAGCCCCAGAGTTTGTTTACAACCAAAAGGTGGGAATGGCAACATACAGAAGGACTATTGATTTCTAGCCAAGTTTTTAGCCTGTTTCACCTCTAGGTTAAGCCCTCAGCTTGTGAGCCCCTTGCTGCATTTGGTCCCTTTGAGCTGGGGTCTTTACCATAACTCTGAGTAGTTCTTACTTTGAAAGGGCAATCATATTATGAGGAATATTGATGTTATTTGACAAACCTTTGTTACACACATTGAGCTGTCTGTTCTCTTCCTTTCCAGCTGCAAGATCGCTCCGAAAAGTGCTAACAAATTAAGAGCTTCTTGAAATTAGCTTAGCATGAAGAAGCAAATATACTCAATTCAGTTACTGGTTTAATGCAGATCAAGATAATATTCTCACCTCATTCCCAAAGGCCCCTAAAGGAATAGTGCAATTCCATGCTGGCATCCATACAGATAAAAGGTAGTATAACTGCATTATTTGGAAACTAATGCAAGCTACTCCTCTTTTCCCTTTTCATTTAAAAACATTTTAAAGACAGTAATGCTGCAGGGAGGGAGGCTTAAACATCGAGCACTGGGAATTTTTTCTTAGTTGTCAGTTCTTCCAGAATATTTCTGAGAAACTGTGGTTTTGTTTCGGGGAAATGAAAGTTGGAGGAACTGCTAGAAGGTTTAGAAAGACCTGTCAGGGACATAAAATGATTCATTTGCATTCTGAAATTCTTGTGTTGTCTGGAAGAAATTAGTTGATAATTTCTTTTAGACTGAGGTTTTGGTTGGGCAGGATCAGATTTATTCAGATGTAGATGTTATTGCTCAGACTTCTGTTAGAGAGTGTAAGCTGGAGAGTGTAAGTGATAGTGGCCCAGCTGGATGAAACTGCAGCAGCCTTTGACTCACTTCTTGACACCGTCAGCTGGCTGGTTGCATGGTGGAGTCTTGTTTGGAGACCAGTTACACATTCTGTTTCAGGGGCTGAGTCAGTACCTCAGTAGTGAGAAAAGATGCAGGGTATATGAACCACTCCTTGGGATCTTTCTAGATGTCACATACCCTTGAGCACAAATTCTCCCCAAGAAGCTGAAGACACTTTCGATTGCTTATTTGTATATTTAGGTAGCTATAAAACCAGACAAATATTAACTGCCAGTTGCAGATATAGAAAATACCCTTCCAGATGATTGAGAAGGTTGGATTTGGTATGCTGGTTGTTCTCACAGCCTTTATGACTGCTCCTTAGCCTGGTATCCCCATTCTTGTACTTGGGCATCTGCTAAACTTTCAAAGTTAAGAGTTCCACTTTCTGTTGCAACAAAAAAAGTATAGTTTTTGTGGAGGTGAAGGGGGCATTATGATTGTTTTTCAAACCTTTTTTTTTAATTCTGAGATGAGATTTCTTTTGGTACAGCCGTCTCTTTAACCTCAGTGTACACTGCCTCTGCTTAGAAAATAGTGTTAGTATCACAGCTCTTCAAAACAGTTGCCTTTTAGATTGTAATAGATGTCCCCTGGAAATTGGAAATGGGAAATGAATTGGATTTTCTGTGTCTTGGAACTGTTGACCCATGCTTTAGATCAATGCAGGCTCTGGCTGAGTCTTCCTCTTTTTTCTTTTCCATGTTTATCCTGTAGTGCTGAACAGCGAACCCAGCATACTAGTCACGTTTCTGTAGCTGCTTTCAGAGAGCCACACAAAGCTGCCAGCTGTCTACCTGCTGTAAAAGCAAAAACCCACCGTTCCTAAACTAGATGCACATAATATGGTAACATAACCAGCTATCATGAACGGGAAAGTGAACAAATCCCAGTTAGTGTTAATGTTCTTGCTTCTCAGTATGTACACCTGCTGAGTCACATTTAACTTTCCTATGTCATATGGCAAATTAAGTACGTAACGTTTTTTCCCTTGGTATTTTGCATACAGAAACACAAAGCTTATGCAGGTTTTCTCAGGGATACTACCCTGAGAGCACCTATTGTGCTCTTCAGGACTGAGTAGCCCACACATCTTGCCATGGATATGAGGCTTGTCTGTCTCAAAGGAAGAGAATTTCGGAGGGCTCTTTGAAGGACTGTGCTGATAAGGAGGCTGACATCCCTATCTTAAGTTGAAATGTACCTTATTGTTTTAGCTTTTAGTCGTCACTACCTAAAATGCCTGAATTACAGGGAAGGTTAGTATCTTCTGCGTCTTTTCCGTGACAGGTTGATTGCTCAGGCTAACTTGAGGCCTGTTGGATTCCCTTCTAAACTAGCTGTCCACCAAACCGTCTTTGTATTAATCAGAATTAGTAAGTGTTAGCATACCTTATGTAAGGCACATGAAAAGGCTGTTTCTGCGGTTGTTTTAAAAACTCCAGAGCTTTGCCATATGACTTGTGACCACATAGTGTTCTCATGCTGACTGACTTAGGGTGAACACCTTCATTTTTTTCAGTCTTGCATACCAGAGAATGATGGTTGCTCGGAGCGATGTTGCATGCGAATCCAGAGACCACCCACTGTTCCTAAACACAGGGAATTAAAATAATTTGTAACCAGGAGAGACTTTGGATGAAGTTTGCCAGAAATCTAGCAGGAACCAGAATAAAAGAGTCCCTAGTATGGGTCAACCAATTCAGCATTTGGAATCAGCATAGCCTAGGAGTTCCTAATCCCTCTGGTGATAGTGGTCTGCCTTCTAATTTTAGTCTCTTTCAGTTTACTTGTAAAGCACAATAGACCAGTGGAAAAAAATCTGCATTTTAAAAAAGTTTTTGAAGAGCAGGCATGAGTCATACCTGTCCCTGCAGGCCGTTAAAAAGCTGCCAACAGTTAGCTGGGAAGAAAGTGTATTTAAACGTGTTCATGCCAATTTAAATCACTTTATTCAAAAGCATGAATGAGGTTGTAGTATTCCATTAAGACTGTTGTTATCAAATTTTAATGAGGAAACTATATTTACACAAGCAGCAAATGAGTTCTTCCCAGAATTTTCTTTTTAATCAAATATTCCTAAACATTGTCTATGATTTTACCAGGGACAAAGTGAACATTTTACAATCTTGTCTAAGTGGGGAAATTCAGCTAACAGCTGGGCTGTGTTTAAATAACTGCATAGAAATTGAAGTTTAGGTTCATCAGTGAATGATCTGGTCAGTGGCTCGTGGCATGTTTTGTTGAAGGTAGGTAGTAAAATGGGATATAAGATCTGGCCAGTTTTCAAGGCACAGGTTTGTTCTGCGTATGAAATTAGACTAAAGAGAGGAGTCCACACAATCTGCGAAGCTTGTGTTGAAGGTTAAATTACAAGGGACCTAACTAACTCTAGTCTGCACTTTGATTTTTCTGCCAACTTTCTGATCAAAAAATGAAGACTTCACTAAATACCAGACTGCAGGCTGGTGCTCTCATCCTCCTCCCTCCCGCTTCCCTTTCCCACTTCCATTCAGTCTCTCCCTGTCACATCAGCAGGCCTATGACATACAGCAGGGTATTTTTCCATTTCTGTGAGAAAGATTGGCATACATAAACCGGTTTGGCACTGATTGAATATTAGAGATGGAGTATGATAATAAAAAGAAAGTGGGTAAAAAAATCCGTAGAGATTTGTCAGAACATTGCTGGCATTGCTTAAGCAATGTTACAGCTAATAACAAGCTTTAGTAGTTGCTTTCAGCAAAATAAAAGGAATAGGAACTAAGACATATATTTGCACAGGCTTTATTACAGAATCTTAAATCCTTCTTCTCGTGCACTTATTTCAAATAATAGTTTTCAATATTTTGCATTTTTTCCCTCTTAACTTTATAATAGTTTTAAGATACTTCCCTGTACAACCAACCACATCAGTGACTTGGACTATTCCTAGACATTTTACTTTGTAGCATTTCTTTGGTAAATCAGTAACTTTAGATGGACTACATTTCCTTAAATAATTGGATTTGTGCAATACTGAATCTCCAAAAGTTACAAACTTTAAAACCACGGTTGCCATCTAATTTTGTGGTTGCAAGTGGATGGAACAGCAAACCAAAAAACTTTGAAATCTTTAATTTACTCCATCCTGTCTATAAATAAAGAAATTGTAAGCTTCAAAACCCAGGAGTTTAGCTAACTGTCTTGCTATTTAATCCACAGTGAATGGATTGGTTTAGGGAGTACATCAGTTCCATTACACTGATCTGGCAAGTTGACAGAAGTTTTTAAATATGTGATGTCTGAGGTTATGTAAAGGTTGCAACATGCAGTTTTCCTTGAGGGTAGAAACCAGGGGTTTTGACTAGTAGTTTTTTTTAATTCAAGTAGAAATATTATAGCTTTATAAAGGGACCATAAGCTTTTATTGAACAAAATGCTTTCCCAAAAGAAGCTTAGACATAACAGTGGACAGGTATGGTCATTTTCTTTTTTTATTATGTAGTTCTTAGGTTTTGTACAGGTAGCACTGTTTGAAAATATCTCTGAAACACTGTGAAATGTGCCACCTGTTTCGTACTTCTCACATTCTATGAAACATCTATTACAGAGAGCTGTGCTGGTAAAGCTAGATTCCGTGTAAAAAACCAATTATTAGCAATTGTCATACCTCTCATCTGGATGAGGGACTAGTTACCCTAAATTATGCAGTGCTGTGTTTCTTGTAGAGGCAGGCAAGCATACTGTATGGTTTCTAGACTGGAAGCACCTGTTTGGGGAAGAGTGTTTTTAGATGGGGCAGGTTTGCTGGCCTGCTTCCTCTGCCTGTAGCCCATTTTGACAGGCAATTGCACAGCATAAGGTTAATGACAATGGGTTAGCAAGCCTTCAAAGCATCTGGTGTGACCCCGGCATGCCTGGCATTCCTTTCTGCTCTGCAAAGGTTTGGCATCCATCTTCCACTGCAGGAAGAATGTACTCAGGAGAAACCAGCTCACATGGCTCTCCCAGGCCTCTGGACAGGGGAGAGTTGTCATGGCAATAAATCATGAGGGTTCATGGAAGAGGAATAAATCCCCTTCTCTGTGCTCTACCATAGGCATGGGTTGGGTGAGAAAAGGAAGCTGGATCAAGCAGGTATAATGTGCAATTTTCCCTTTTATAGCCACCACTGCCTCTTAATGGTAGGGTGCAGAGTGTGTGTCATGGAAAAATGACCATTTCCAGAGACACTCTGAGCTGCAAGGAGTGTGTGTTCTACCAGGTCATACTGCTGAAGGGGGCTGAAGCACTTCTCCTGTGAAGACAGGCTTTGAGAGCTGGGGTTGTTCAGCCTGGACATGAGAAGGCTCCAGGGAGACTTCACTGTGGCCTTTCAATTCCTCAAGAAAGCTTATAAAATAGAGGGAGAGTCACTTTTTATACGAGCAGATAGTGACAGGACAACGGGAAACAGTTTTAAACTGAAAGAGGAGAGATTTTAGGTTAGATGTTTGGAAGAAGTTCTTTACCCAGGGGGTACGGAGGCACCGGAGTAGGTTACTCAGAGAGGTTATGGATGCCCCATCCCTGGAATTACTCAAGGCCAGGTTGGATGAGGCCCTGAGCAACCTGATCTAGTGGGTGGCATTGAAGCCCATGGTGGGGGAGGTTGGAACGAAGTGATCTTGAAGGTCCCTTCCAACCCAGGCTGATACGATTCTGTGACTCTGTGTCCTGCATTCCAGACGTCCCCTGCCTTGTAGATGCTTGAACATTGTATGGAAAAATGCTTGTCCTGAATTCCAGGGAGGGAGAAAACATGGTCGAGGATGGGTAAGGAAAGGAGTTGTAAGTTGGGACAATAAGTCTGGTTAGACTGTGATGCTGTGGAGAGGGCAGGAAGGAGGAAACTACTGGGCCAGAAGATTGATACGGAAAGCACAGGGCAAGGGAATGGAGGACCTTGAGGATGGTGCTTACGGAGAAACAAGGAGGAGGAAAAGATGGAGACAGCCCAGGAAATCCATGCACATTCAACAGAACAATCTCCTCTCCAAAGCTGAGACTCAAGGATCCTGCACTTCTGTTACCAGCAAACTGCCCTGGCACATCGTGTTTCATCTTCCTCTAGTGCTTTTGCATCCTGCTGTATTCCTCACTGCTGGCTACCCACAGTGGTGGGGCATCACTTGGGGGCTCAGGCTGTTCATACCACTGGCTCACTGGACAGGGAGTCAATGCGTTGCCAGATGATGGGGTGAATTCCCTTCATGCTATAAAAGGGATGCCAGGATGCCATGCCTAAAACTTCGGAATGTTTGCCTGTGCAAACCTGATGCACATGTACAGGTGGATAACAATGTATAATAAATCACAGCCTCAGACGTTGTTTGTTTCCACAGAATCTGTGTCTTATTTGGTATGTACCATGCACAGGGCTGTCTTGGTAAGCAGCTTTTTTTGAGTAGAAGCATCTTATTCCTGTAGTTTCAAATTCTTTTGAATGCTTGGCTTTGTAACCTTTATACCCCCTTTAGGTAAAACAAGTAGGAAAAAAGATTTGACATTTTTAATAGTTTTTTCTTTGCATTCTTCCTAAATCCTTCTGGTTTAATCTGTAATTCCAGGAATTCTTCTGTCTGTAGCCTAAAGACTCACCACTAACCCCTTATCATTCTCATGTACCACAAATGATGACAGAAACTATTTTGTAAATAAATTTGTATAGATTATGCCAGATAAACAAGCACTTCTCTTGGCAATTAAAATTAAGCTATCTCTAAAAAAACAAAAGGAAAACTTAACAGAAAACATCAGTAGATACCAGTCCTCTATTTGTATTCAGTGCAAAGGACAGACATTTTTGGTAAGCCTTCCAAGTCCAAACACACGTTTCTTTTTCTGTACAAAGGTGATTTGTCAACCTGCTTATATTTGAGTGAAAACAGTTTGAACATTGGCGTTCAAAAGGCAGAAATGCACACTTCTCCAATTTGGAAACATTCTTGTCAATATAAACAAAACAACTCAGCTCTCTTGTTGAAATATTGAAAAAAGGAACTGATCCCTATTA